>NC_134588.1:75989485-76589485 GCF_037038515.1 Microtus pennsylvanicus | reverse complement strand
TTCTTCCTTGACCCATTGATGATTCAAGTGAGCACTGTTTAATTTCCATGTGTTTGAGGGCTTTCTGGAATTAGTCTTGCTGTTGACTTCTAATTTTAAGCCATGGTGATCTGATAAAATACATGGGGTTATTCCAATATTTTTTTGTATTTGTTGAGGTTTGTTTTGTTACCAAGTATGTGGTATATTTTTAAAGAAGGTTCTATTGCTTTCTTAATTCCTTTTAGATCATTTATTTTTATAGGTATCCATCTAACTTCTTTGGATCCTTTTGGGTCTTTAGATCTTGATGTTTTGTCAGAGTAGATTACAGGGTAGGAAGCTAAAACCCTTGAAGATAACATTTCATCCTTGGACATTATTTGGATAACATACAGATTGTCTTTCTGGAGAGATAATCTATCTGCTAACCTATCATAAATTTTTAACAAATTTTGATTGTAAAATTCAACAGTATGAATTCTTTCAGATAATTTCTCAGTATCTTTTGACGTGGATTCAATATGTTTCATCATATTAATGCTACATTTTCCAATAGTATTAATTTTTTCAGGTAACTTTTGATTTTCAATGGTATTAATCCTGCCATCTAGCCATTCATTATTGGTCTGTAATGACTATCATTTCTAAATGTGCCTCTTTCTTGGCTCTATTATCAAACTATTTTCTTAAGGATATAATATATAGAAGAAAACTGACTTCCAATGTCCAGTAAAAGGATGTATCACCATAACCATATAAACCTTACAGAATACAATCAATAGTATTAGCATAAAAGTTACTAAAAGTTTCTATGGTAATGTTGTCTGCCATTATATAACTTTTAAGTTTATTGATTTATGAATTACCTGTTATGAAATCAGGTAAATTGTTTTAGATGTAATCATCTTTATTGTCCAGCAGGTGTCATGGCTGCAGAGTTGTGACTAGAGGCTCAACCTGGTGCCATGAATAGTCCTGAGCACCTTTGGTTTTTTTTTCACCTTGATGCTGGTTAAATACTGAGAAAAATGCTTTGCTTGACAAATTAAAAGAAATTAAATCAATTCCTTACACAGAGCAAGAAATCCAGAACTTAGAAGCCGAGAGTACAAGTGGGAAGTTGTGCAAGTTGTCATGTGGCAGGGAATGTGGCTGGGAATGCAGCAGTGGGGGGGGGGAGTGTGTGCAAGTTTGAGAAGTTTTCAAGTCACCGCATGCAGTTAGCGCTGTTGTGGTGGGGGTTTAAAAAAACACTTTGGTAAAATAAAGCCAGGTGGGTAGGGGTGGGAGACTTTCTGAGCTATGGACCAATTACCCATTTAAGCTTGTCCACCCAGTAGGTGTGGAGTCTGAATCCATGTGAACACCAGACGTAAAAGGATGCTTTAAAAAAATCCCACCCTAGCTCAGAATTGAGAATATTAGAGGGTTATTTATTTATGGGTAGGCTCACAGATCACAATCCTCTACTGGAACTGGGAACAGGAATCGAATCCCACAGCCAGAAAAGAGGTCAGCCACATGCTTTTCATAGGCATATATAGTATAAGAGGCCTTGCACAAGTGGGTGGGTAACTTAAAGACTACTGGCAGTAGGAATTCCTATAGCATTTCTATCTTTACATTGCTTTATTTTAAAATCTATTTCTTTTCTTTTTCTTTTTAATTTTTTGGTTTTCTGAGACAGGATTTCTCTGTGTATCTTAGGCTGTCCTGGAACTCATAGAGATTCATCTGTCTCTGCCTCCCAAGTGTTGGGATTAAAGGTGTGTGCTACCACATTCAACTACTCTCTTTTTTTTTATTTGAAGGACTTTATCCTTTTTTTCCCTCTCCCAAGCCTACATATATTTTTAAACATACTGTAAACTATTTAGAGCCCTTTTCATCTGAAACTATCTTTACTGTATCTCTGACCACATTTTCGAGTCTTTAATTTTCTAAGCAATATGGTTAGGTTAAAGCTGTGGCTCTGGTGGCTGGATCCATCCCATTCATTAGCTTTCTGAGAAACCAGCCTCATGAGGAGCCATGTTTATTGTCACAACTCTCTGGAATTTCAAGGTCCCTGCCACCACCAAGAAGCATGCTGTTAGTTATCCATAAACACCATTTAAGTGTTAAGTGTTTTGCTGTGAGGCATCTTAAAAGAGCAGAAAGGTTTATTCAGCTAAACCTGAGTCAGGAAGCCTCTCTTAAATGAGACTCACTTGCCTTTAGCAAATGGAGCCCACCTGAGAAAATGCTGCTACCAAGAAGTCACGTTTAACTCTGTTTTTTTTTCTGTTTGTTTACAGTTACTTCCCAAATTCTCTCAGGTTTTATGTGGATGCAGTTGTCTATGTTGGTGCCATTTAATGACAGAGATATCTGTTGTGCCTGGTCCTGCAACCGTTCCTTCCCAAAGAAACACACAAAGGTCTACATTAATCATAAACTGCTTGGCCTATTAGCTTAGGCTTTCTTCCTAACTAACTTTTCCATCACGCATGAACCCATTAATGTTGGTAGAAAATTAGAAGTTGCCTTGGATAGTTATTTTGTCTCCATGCCTTGAGCTATATATGTTGTAAAACTCATAGAAAATATTGTGGGTGTTTTATGTTATTATTTATTGTTTGTCTTGTTTTGAGGGAGCAGGGAAGAGAAAACAGAAATATTCCAGAAAGGGGCAGCTGGTCACTGTGTGTACCCCTATTATCTCAGCACTCAAGAGATGGTACATTGCACTTAATATGAAAGTCTAGTCTGAGTTACCTAGAAAAATCTCTCTAAAAGAAGAAGCAGTTAGGGATGAATCTCAGTGGATACGGCGCTTTCCTACCATGTCTTGAAATCTTGGGGTTGATCCTCATCTTTGCACAGAACAAAAAGATGGTGGCATTCAGTGGGTGGAGGAAGTGACATCAGAAGTTCAAGATCTCTGTTAGCTACATAGTGAGTTTGAGACCAGCCTGGGATACATATCTTTGAATTGAAAAAAAGGAAAAGAGATAAGAGACAAGGATAACTCATGATAGTAAGTGTTTGGGATAATAGTAAGCAAAAGAATCTTTTTCTAATTTTAAGCTTTGTCTCAGAATAGAACTCTTTATGGTTATACTAAACAATAAACCTGCTTACTCATATGCAAGTAGGACAAAGGTCTGTCTCACATTTTACCTCTTTGTAGCAGAATTTCTTAATGGTGGACCAATTCAGAGTTTCTTTGAATTTTGCAAGAAATATGATTGGGCACATTCATTTTCTCCTATCGAGTTGTAGATCACCATCTACTCTTATTTTACTGACTTTTGTGAGCTATCATCATTCTTCCTTTAGAAAAGGCAGTGAGAATTTGGGGCTTTTAGTGTAAAGAGAGGTCATCTGTTGGCTGAAGGGGAGGCAGGTTTCTGCAGGAGATTTGTAGCAGGCAGGTCACATAAATATGATGATATTAGTTCTTAGTCATAGGCCTAACATCATCTATCTGCTCTTTATCTACAGGATTTATTGCATCTCTGACAAATAGAAAACATGTTAACTGGTCCTGCCAGCCTCACGTGGCATGTCCAAATTACCAGGAGAATAAAAGATGCAAGGTCAGAGAGTCCGTCTTAGCTAGACACAGTTGGAGTGACTTAGAGTTACCTTTCCTCTATCATTTGATAAACTTTCTAGTTATCAATTTCCATAAAGCAATTTTGATGAATTAAGACTAATGGAGGCAGTAGTAGGTATAACTTGGTCTAGAGATATTAGAGGATCTAAATGAGTAAGATGTACCAACACATATGTTGTAGCTGTGCTAATGATGTGGTATATGTTTACTGCTGTGTCAAGAGTGGTTGATTGAATAGTCCTCCACCTTCCCAGCTGGGATAGTATTTATTAATGAGATTCTATTCTTTGAATCTAGGCATGGTTCAAACACATCTAATCTCAATAGGATGAGGCATAAGTGTGCTTTTTTTGTCTGTGTATATGAGTTTGTTCCCATAGTATGCTTGTCTTATTTCTCCATTTCTATGTGTGCATGTTTTAAGATTTGTAAAATTTGTAACTCCAGATTACAACAGCTCTAAAAAATATACAAACATGTGGGTAACCTCCATTTTGACCTCACTGCCATCTTGGGTAAGAGTACCCGTGTGTACTAGTATTCTTTGACTTAGTAAAATATTCCTTTTAATCTTCTTACATTTACTAGCATTGGTAATCTGCAACTAATTGGGTAAAATACATGTCTAAATTCATCTTATAAGTATAGTTTAAATATGACTAACAGGCAATGGTACCCAATTCTTAAGTGCATTTACAGATCTGAGAGTATGCCCTTTAACAAAAGAGCTCCTGAAGCATCCTATAGCTGCTGAAGAAATTGCATGTTTAGCTTCTGCCTTTGGGTATGACAAAGCCACTCACACAGGAAAAAGCGGCCTTCTACCCCTTCAGCTTCCTTAATGCTACATCCAGGGGATTGACCTTCTCATTTTGCCAAGACAGGTAGACTAAACCTTCCCCCCACAGGAAAATCTTCTTGCCTCTTGTACTCAGCAAGTACTGTTTCTTAGACTAGTGTTCACCAAAGATTATGGAGATACTTGGGATGGCCTGCATAGCTAAAAAAGTTCTCTCATCTCTGCTCATTTATCCCTCCCAGATCTGTCTAATGGCATTTGATGACTTAAGGCACTGGTAGCTTATTACTTCATTTGTTAAGTTTCCTGTTAAAAATACAGACAGGTGTGCCTCTTTCACAGGCATCATAGTCTAGAACTGACAAGTTTTAGATATAGCTTAAGAGATCCAGGGTTTCCAAATTCCTTCAATTGCTTTCTAAAATGTTTTTGCTTTAGTTGTCTTACAGATACCTGCAGGTTCCTAAACAAAGGTCTGTTGCTTTATCAAGAAATCTGACAGTCTCCAGAGCATATTTTAATCCCACCTATTTTAAAGCATATTTTGTAGGTCACTTCCACTGTCTGGGCCAAGACCTACTTACAAAGGGCCCTCCAGACAATGCCAATACCTACACCAGCTACTGGGACTTCCCCATTGGTACCAGCTCAAGGACACCTACCAACTAAAATCTTGTTTTAAAAGGGCACATCTGCTCTCATGTCTCACTTATGAACCTGTACTTCACATGTACAACCAAGGCACTTCTCTGTCCCATTCTTTACGGCAGTTAATGACCCTTCCTGTGGCTAGCACCATTTGTAGGGCCAATATTAACAATATATTTTTCCTAGCCACCTGCCTTCTCATCTTCCACAAGGAACAGCTGCCTGAGGTCTCCAGGATGATAGTAAACTGGATGTCACTACAGCCACACCTCTCTCTGAGAGTGATTCCACCAACTCCCAGCTCTCCCCTCTCCCTTGTTGCCTCATAACCACAGGAAGTAGCCAGACTTGAGTGGGCACCTCCTAACATCCTTATCCTGAAAATTCTGGAATGTTTGGTTAAAACCATCACCTCAGCTTCCTAACACCCCTTTATACAAAGAGTCTGGATTGTTTAGTTGGCAGCTTCACCCCAGCTCCTGGGATCCATTTTTGGAATGTTGGGTAAAAAGTTCCATTTCAAAGCTCCCTCCCCTGGGAGTTGCCTCAGTCCAAACTCCTCAGTGAAAGCCTGCCAACCAGTGACCCCCCTCCCCAGGGAGCATCAAGAAAACCTACCAAATGGTGAGCCCCTCCCCAGGGAAGGTCAAGACCACTCCCACAGGCTATTTAAACTGCCCCCCCAGAGAATGAACGCATGGTCTCCCACTTTTCATGGTCTTTTGGTTCTCTGTTCCCCTCTCTGTGTTTTCCCAGGGAGCCACCCTGGAGTGTTGCCATCCATTAAACCTGATGTCTTCTAAATTAGTCTGATCTGGTTTGATTGAAATTACTGCATCTGCAGAGAGGTTTGTTACCTAAGGAAAAATACTTAACAATAAGGATCGTAAGTTCTAGCCACCTAGGACACTAACAAGACACTGTATCCAGCTAAAACAAATCAAAAGCTCTGCTTTGTAGATGTTGAAACTTGCATCCACAAGGTTCCTGCTATTGGGAGCCCCTTTCTTAAAATGTTAGAAGAGAAGAAAAGCAAGAATTAAAACTTCTATAAAGTTACAAATGTCCTGAAAAAAGAAAACTATTGATATGCTGCCAGTATAATGATGGAAAGGAAGTCATAGATTGAAAGTCTTATTGGAACAGAAGAAATGCAGCATGGTGTGTGTGTGTGTGTGTGTGTGTGTATGTGTGAATGCACACACACACTATCCATGTATAAATATGTGTGGCTGACAATAAAGAGCGATGTCTTCGCTGACAGTAAAGAAGTATCAGTTTCAATATACTTCTGAATATCTGGGTAGAGTTGCACAAGACACTTCCTCTGAATTTCTGTGTCATCAGCACCGGAGAATATACATACCATAATGTATATAAGCTTTTTTGTACTGAACTCACTACTTGGGAACTATTTTTTATTGTTTTTAGGAAGAAAGAAAAGAAACACACACACACACACAGACACACACACACACACACAAGTAAATAAAGAACGAAACCCTCCTGAGCTTTGAATGAGACAATAATGAAGGAAGACCAAAAGGGAAGGATAGAGAAGTCAGACCTTATGTGCGTGAGAGTCTTCTCCATCATAAGATTGGAAAGCCAAGACACAGGAAGGGATGAAGAGTCAGGATCTTTTGTTCATCTGCTTTGGTACAACACCTCAATTACAGCAGTGTCTCTCACACACTAGCCCTATAAATTGTAGAGACAGAAGATGAAATGATTTACAGACTACATTCCTGATCAAAAACTTATGTTTGTAAAATTGTAACAGTAAAAAAAAAAATAAACTGAATTTTGCAGATTTTGATCTTTTGGACACCAACTCTGTTTCAGAACAAACCCAAAATGCTTTTGTAGCATAAATATTCATACGCTGGTGAATATTCTTCAGTATCTTCTGCAGCCTCATTAATTTGTAAAATATCACACCCATGATTTCTGTAATCACTGTTTTCTTAACCAAAGAAAGCATGACTTGGTCATCAGGTAGGTTTGGTGTGAGCTCTCCAAGTTCATTCTGATCAAAACTGCATCATTCTTTTCCAGCCACATCTAGTTTGGGAATCAAAGCTAATTCAGTTAGGTCTAATGGTTGCATCTCCAAGGGATTTGGAAACTTTTATGCCATATGGAGGGTTCTCCCCATTGCTCTTCCTGCCTCGGGCAGGTAAGTGGACTATGTATCAGTATCATCCCTGAGACAGCAATTTGGCACTTGAAAATAGATCTGGCTCAGATTCCAGCAAACAACATCTGCCCTGCTGTTCAGTTTTATGAAGGTTATCATTTTCATGAGGCATGCTGTTTGCCTATCCACTGATCTCCTCACACAGCAGTCTTTTGGATGGAATGGAATATCCTATTTGGGACAGTGTCCGTGTTCAAATCTCAGACAATCTTTCATGATCTGAGAGATTGTGAACTAGTATCTAGAGATTTCTGATTTTCTCATCATCTGTAAAGAGGGCTGGTTAATGCACACACTCAGTTTCCTTGCCATACTTACAATCACCAAGTCCTCTCCTGATGCCAAAAGTGAGGCAAGAATTTCAAGCAGCAAAGACACAAAATAAATGTTTGTTTCTGGAAATTTTTAACACAAAAATCCTTTTCTCAGTTATCTGGTCATGGTGGGCGCTATGCACACTAACACAACAATTATACACTGTCCTCTCTTTTGCCAGCCTCTCATTTTTATTCCAGTGTTTCCTTGTTTGTCTTCAACTCTGCCTTCATTCATTGGGGATTTCTGTTGCTTCAAGGCCCGCACCAGGTGTGACTGAATGTTCACTGTGCAGAGAACACGTACTGTCATTATGCACCATTATCATAGCAAGGCCGGTTGTGATTGGTGTCTACTCTCTGTCTCCCAGTATGTTGAATATTCAAATGAATCACTGTCTTATGCAGTTTTATTGCCACTCCCATGAGCAGTGTGGTAATAATGGATTTACAGATATGACTACTTACCCACCCGCAGAGGTACCTTACCATTTCCCCAGAGTTCTCTCTGTGGCTCCTTTATAAGTCTTCACCCCACTCCTGAATCCCACTCCTGAGATTCTTTCTTTGCTTTGTCCTTTCTTTCTTTATTTGTGTTTCATAATATTTATAGACTTTGTTGGGTTCCTGGTATTTGTTTTCTGTTCAGTTCTTGATTCTATTCTCTCTGGTTTAGGTATGCCATACAGATTAAGATGGGGAAAACTATCAGAACATTATATTCATTGATCTACTGGTAAGGTTTGCACATTAGACCACTGAAATTATAACTTTGCTCTCAGTAGCTCATCAATAATGTTTGTCATTCCTTCAGGCCTTGCTATATATCATGTAGTTTGTCAAGAACACTTAAACTTGCATCATTTTCATTTAGAAATTATAATTGCAATTAGGCATTGCTATCTCCATTAGCAATATCCTAGTACTTTACTAATTTTCCTTAACTAAAATACATACAGTGATAGAATTGCAATCAAGTTCTATCTGACACCCAGTTCTACCTGTGTCTTCTACCATGTGTCAATCATATTTATTCTGGTTGCTCTCAGAATTTAAACCAGCTACCAAGTTGCTCAGATTTTCTAGTTCATACTCTTTTCACTTAAGAATCTTATTCCAATGTCTTCATTCGTGCAAATTTAAATCTTGAAAATCAGCTCAAAAGGCACCTAGAAACAAAGGAAAGCGATGATGTCTTAGTAATCTACTATATGGGTCATATACTGTAAGCTGTGCAATGATTATGTTCCAGAAAGTAAGCAATATGTCTGAGGCATCCTGTGAAATACAATGCATTACTAGTGGAAGTTAGAGGAGGCACAGCAAAGAATTCCTTTATTGGGATGTGTTCCAAAGTTATACTGTTCTACTTCCTCGTGAAAACAACTTGCTACAAAAATGCCGATTCTCTAATACTGTTTGACTGTCCTCCAATATTAGTTATAGCCACCAATATTTTTGGCAAGATAGATGAAGTAAGGGTGGCATTAAATAATACTAATACTGTTTGATTATCCTCCAATATTAGTTACAGCCACCAATAGTTTTGGCATGATAGATGAAGTAAGGGTGGCATTAAATAATTTGATTATCCTCCAATCCTCCAATATTAGTTACAGCCACCAATAGTTTTGGCATGATAGATGAAGTAAGGTGGCATGAAGCCTTTCAACTTCATGACAAGGATTCCCCTCTATATGCTATGAATACCACTTGTTAATAAAGGACTGCTTTGGATCTATAGCAGGGCAGAACTTAGCTATGCAGGGAAAACTAAACTGAATGCTGTGAAGAAGAGGGTGTAGTCAGGGAGCAGCCTGTAACCCCACCAGACACAGATGCTGGGAACTTTACCTGGTAAGTCACAGCCACATGGCAATACAGAGATTATTAAAAATGGCTTAAATTAAGATATAAATGTTAGCCAATAAGAATATAGAGCTAATGGGCCAAGCAGTGTTTTATATAATATAGTTTCTGTGTGATTATTTCAGGTCTGAGCTGCCAGGCAGCTGGGAAACAAACAAGCAGCCTTATTACAACACAGTGGATTGTGTATTAAGATATTATTGTGGTCAAAATTTTTCATTTTTAAAATATATGAACATTCAAGAATTGAAATTTGGTAATGCCTGCTGCCAAGAGACATGTCTGGGTCCATGTTCCTACTATAGCTGGGGTCTGTGTTAATGACTATTTCCTGTGTTATCACAAGGAGACATGGGATCCATATGTGATAAAATCAGAGGGTTGCGTTGGGCTGCCCTTGCCCTCAGCTGACCCTGGGAAATCTGGCCCTGTCCCACACTGGACACTGCCTCAGAAGAGCTGGTCCCCACCATCATGGTAGATCTGGTTCCTGCACTCAGAAGAGATGGCCCACCCATCACCATCTCAAAATGCTATACTCACCAAAGATATATTTTAAAAACATTTATATGCATCGTTAAGCCCTACAGTTGATAGCACCAGTTTGGGGGTAATCATGTGGAGTAACAAAGATTCTCACCCATTGCTAGGGAATGTGGAAGTGCAATGCCTCTTTAAACACAAGTTGTCAGTCACTTTCAGAAATAAATATGGTCTTGTAATATGATCCAGCTCCATGCTTCTAGGCATGCACCCAACTGATTTGAGCATTTATGCTTAGAAAAGTATTTTCACAGAAATATTTATAGCAGTTTTTTCATATGTCTAAAAGCTAGGAAAACATCACAATGTCCTTTAATATATAAGTGGGCAAATAAATACATAAGTAAATAGATCAATATTATTCAGTAATAGGAAGGATTAAGCCTCTGAGACACGTAGCAATATGGGAGAGTTTTAAATGAATACTGAAAAGCAAAGGAAGTCCATATGTGAATGCTATGACTATAGTTTGATACCTAGAATATTCTGGAAAAGTTACATTTATAGAGATGGAAATAGGGTGTATAGGAGAGGGGAAAAGAAGTTCAAAAGATGCAGCCTGAAGATTTTCAGGGCAGTAAAAGATTCTGTATAATTCTGCAACAATATGTACATGACAGCATGCACTAAGAAGACCCAAGATGCAATGTATCTAATTCAAATAGTAAAAATAAAATTTTCCAAAGAAAATTCCAGTTTTTCATTTTCTAGTGGAATTAATTATTAATCACAAAGACATAGCTTTCAAGAACTTTTTCCAAAGAAAATTTCCTAGAACAAGCACCATTCAAAAATTTGACTTTGAAATGGTATTTTTTACATTATGATATAATTTTAAACATAGTTTATTGAATATGGGTGAGGAACTAGCATGTAAATTAAATATGATCATATTTGTAATAGTGATAGTTATAGCAATGATATGAAATGGTACATTTATTCTCACAATAGATACCAAAGCCTTCAGAGCTTGTCTCTGCCCTTTCTACCTATATTCAATAAATCCTTTGGCTCCACATTGTCTCCTGATCCATTAATAAAACTTTTGCAAGCCAAACAAAATCAAATTTAAGTTAGCAAGTCTTAAAGTAGCAACCAAGGCTTCATGTTAAACACAGATGCTACTGGAGATTTTAAATTCAACTTTATTGATGCTTCCTGATATTTTCAAAGGAACACGAAGTAGAGAGAATTCTAAGACATATTTCAGTGTCTTCCCTCCTTGATGTATATGTCTTGTGTCAACTTTTTTTCTCAGTATGACTTTTGGTCATAGTGAATATGGTGAGTTGTCACCTCCATGATTTGCCAGTTAACTTCAATGCAGAAAAATTCTTGGGTGGACCAGACAGAAACATAGCCTAATAAAAGAAGGCAAAGATTCCAAGATGCTCTCCTCTTTGCCTGTACAAGAAGCAACTAGTGATTTGTATGACCAAGTAGTCATGTGGTGGAGTACATCAGAACATTCTAGATATTAAGAACAGTTCCTGGAGGGTAGCTAGCAAGAAAAAAAGGACTCCAGTTATACAAACACAAAAATTTAATTTTTGAAATTGTCATAGTGACATTTAATAGTCACTTTGTTGTTCATATCACAACTAATATATATTCCTCCTTTTAAGCCTGGCTCTTGTATAAAATTTTCTTACTTTACAAAGCTAGTTCTGGTACTTAAAATTCAATTCATATCTTCTCTCTCTAAAATGGTAAAAAAGTGTTCTTTTAGTATATATAAAAGGGAGAGACAGCATAGTAAATTTATATGGCTTAGATATTAGTTCACACGCCAAATCCTTTCTTTGTTTATCTATTGTGTTAAATTGAGTTTATTTTCCAGTGCTGATAGGGAATGAACATATCAAAACATGACTGTGTCCATATACAATGTTAAAGCTATTGTCTCTGTACCATAAACTGAGGGCATAGGAACAACGAGAATCCTTGGTGTTGTTGAATCTTGGGCGGTCAAAACCAAGATCTTGTGGTGAGGGTTTGTTTTGAGGCACCTTAGGTAGCCATCTTGTTGCTGTAAATTCACACAGGGGAAGGGATGCAAAGGTTTTAGGGAATCTTTTATATAAGGAAGGGCTGTACCTCCTAACATCACATTTGAGGGTTAAGATTTCAACCTAGGCATAAGGGACGGATGCAAATTATTTGTCCAATAGCATGTGTGCTAGAGTAAGTACCCAATAAATGTTAGTTGTTTACTGTCCAAACGGATGGTGAATGCATGCGAGCCAGGGCAGTCTCTTCTGCTTCCTGTATTTCTACCATAGCACTTTACAAAATAGTGAACCTTAATGAATAAAATAATGAATGAGTTTTTCAGTTTCCTGATACCATGTGATTATTATCGCAATACAACATACTTATTTTTCATCTTAAAGTTGTGGAAACTAGAAATCCAAATTGGAGCAGATAGTTAAAAAAATCAGTGTTAGCAGAATTGAGTTCCTTCTAGACACCTCAGGAGACAATCTAGATTTGACTTTTTTCTGCTTCTAGAGTTTCCTCATATATTTAACTCACGATTTTTTCCATCTTTAAAGTGATAATGGTCATTTGTGTGCTGCACATATAGACTCATCAAGTCTTCTTCTTCCACACTGAAAAGATCTCTGTGATTACTGAAGTCCTTCTGGTAATTGAGAATCATAATAAGGGTAACCAACTGGTAAATGCAGTTCCTTCCTATGTCACAATATAGATTTGGGCCCTTGCCATTAGAACAGGGCCTTCTGGGGGGAGCTGTTTTCTGTTCCTACAGTTATTAATTACTTTCAGATGCTAAATGGAGAGTTAAGCCACTGTGGTGATGGAAAGTTTGAGGGAGGCATTCCTGCAGGAATGCTGTTTCCAGTTTAGGCACCTGCTTTCTCCTGATCTCTTACCTTCCCAGTTCTCTTTCCCAGTGTAGCCTTTATTCTTGCTCATAGAAACAGCCAGCTACCGAGCAGCATGACTAAGACCTCTAGACCAAGTTACTGTGGCCAGCTCTGGGGGACTAGATGGCTCTGGGTTATCACATGAAGCAACCTAGAAGACGACTGTACCAATCAGGGCTATTCTCAACTCCCAAGTCACGTCTCCTTAACGTCTTGGAAGAAATATATGCGCACTTATTTCCTGAACTTAAACTTTGGAATTATATGTCTGTCTTTTAATATAGCATGATACTTTACTAAGTGTTCAGTGCATTCTCCATTCAGCTGATCTGCATCAACCAAGTTCAAAACAACCAGTTTATTGAAGACAAGAACATGGAGTATAGATTTTGGACGTAGCAATAGCAGTTATGTCTTAGCATATTCAGGATGCATTAAGAAGATGTGACAAGAGTGAGACTTCCAAACAACAGAAGCTCATTGTGCTTATATAATTTGTTTACTAACGGTGTTACTAAAGCAACTCAGACACCTTGCTCTGGATTGAAGAAAATGAACAATACGATTCTGAGTAATAAACTTGGCTAGGCGCGGTTCTTATCAGTCCTCTTTCTTTCCCTATTATCTCCATTTAATTTTCAGCAAGACATTCTTGTTAACTAGCATGAAGAAAAGTGGACAGTCTCTCCATAAAAGGCCTGTTTTTGTTCCTCTCACTTAATCCATTGACTTGGATTAACTTCTTCAGACTTCATTTCTTATATAACTTCCCCAAGTCTATCCAGTTCTCCCGATAGACTGCAGCCACAAATGGCAAGAAGGATGGAGATAGCGCCAGTCTCACAATCACAGTTTGTAAGAGTGACGCCAGGGTTTGTTGCGTCTTGGTCTACATTTGCTCTGGGAGATACTGGCTCAGAGAGGTCAAGTAACTTATCAAAGTCACCCAGCTCCTAAATGCTGAAGCCTCCAGGATTCAGTTTATAAGCCTAGGTACAATTAAAATTGCCCTCCAAAATTTTCCTTTTTAATAGCCAGGGTTTCAAGGTGGACGAAATGCCTAGGGAAATCAAAAACTGCCTTCGTCCTGAGCTGAGAGGAAGAAGGCTGACAGGTGTGACATGTTTTCACAAACCATGGGTGGGTGTAGATTAAAGTCATTGATCAATATCGCAGAATAAGCCCCACCAGTAGCTTTTGTAATGAGAGAAGAGAAATTTGCATTTCTTATTTCCAAGACAGCAATTGTCCTGCTGTCAGAATGATGTCACAGGCCTGATACTGATTTATAATGCTGAAGCCACAGAACTCTCAGGTGGCCTCTGGGTAAAGCAGAGAGGAGCCTACCCTGAGTTCACCTTAGTGAGGAGCGAATTCCAGAAATCCCCTGATTTATGGCCCCAAGTCTACACTGTCTTTCCTACTAACTGTAGATCAGTAGCAGCAAGAGGGGGCTGCAGTGCATAGTCGTGCTCAGGGAAGAAGTGTGACTGTTGCCTGCTGAGTGCTGCTGTGTACACTTAGGTGGACTACTTGGAACAGAGCCACTGGCGAGAGCTCCAGGCCACCTCTGCTCTGTCCAAATGCAGTGTCCAGCAAGAATCTCTCAAGCTTAAGGCCATCAAGAGCCATGGGATTAGAAGGACAAGGGTGACAGCTGCCTCTGAAATCACTGCAGATACATTCACTACAGCCATCGACACTTCAGGGAAATGGCCACGTGTGTGTCCACTGCAGATCCTCTTCTCGCTTTGCTTTTAGACCCGATTCCCACAATTGAGAGAAAAAAAAATTGAGAGTGGTTGTTATACCGTGCTGCTTAGAAAAAATAAGTAGGATATGAATTTGAATCTCAGACAAATTGGTTCTTAGATTTGTGGGGTTTTTTTTGCCAAACTTCTTAACTCTTGTGTTCTCCACTTACTTGTACATCAAATGGTATTATAATGACTCATGAAAAAGTGGGGGGAAAAAGGCACATTCCCAAGGCCAGCCTCTGCCTCTCAGGAATTCCTGCTTTGTTGTTTCCTTCCTTCATGGGGAGCCAAGGACACCAATCTTTTCTCTTGTCTGTCTTAGGAAAGACTCAGTCAAGTAGAGTGACCCGCACAGGACAGATAACCTACAAATTGGGGCTGACCAGGTTGTGACTGTTGAAAAGAAACCTTAACCCATGTGTATGTGTGTGAAGCTGTATGTGTGTGAAGCTGCTGATGGGTAGTTTATGTTTACTTATTTTATGATCCTGAAATGGAATGATTCAAAGAAATTGATGATGTTGGTAAAGGACCCTGTCTCAGATCTCCTGAGTAAATTTGGAGCATGTGGACCATGGGAGAGGGTTGAAGGGGAGGAGAGAGGCAGGGAGGCAAGCAGAGAAAAAGGTATAGCTCAATAAAAAAAGACTCTGTCTCAAAATAAATTTTAAAACAAGATTTGGAATTAAGGTCAGTGATAGAGTGCTTGCCTAGTGTGTGCAAAGACCCGGGTTCAACACCCAGACCTACAAAACAATAAAGAGACCTGGGAAATGATGTTAACAAAAAACTAAATAATGTAAGTAACTAATGAAATAGCTGGTAGCTAATAATGGGAAATTGTGAAATATATTTTATTGCAAATATTGTTATTATTATCATAGTTATTAAGTGTTGGGATTAAGCTGAGTTTTTGTTTCTATTAGACTTTCATTGGCAGCTTGCAGCTTCCAACTATGAAATAAGCAAGTCTCTTTCCACAGCATTTCCTTCGTCTTTATGCAGGCATTCTCTATACATCCGCACATGCATTTGTGTATCTATCCATTTAAATAATCAACAAGCCTCTTCATGGCCCCATTTGAAGTTCTCAGATAAAAGTGTGATGATGTAAGTCATTAAAACAAACTTCACTGCGTGTTTGGTGTGTACTGGGCACAAAGCTAAGAACCGTACACATTTCACTTCATCCTAGCAATGACTCTGAGTTAACTTATATCCTTGTATCAAATTAAAAAAAAAAAGAAAGCAAAAACATACTTAATGTCACACAACTGATCTGTTGGTGCCAGACATATAACCAGGGCATTGTACTGAAGAGTCTGTGTTTGTAACCTTCTAATTCTTCTCAAAGTGCTATAGTTTATTGGGGGAAGACAGGAAATATGCTCGTTATCAAAAAAACATCCTAAGAAAATTTCAGAGAGCATCAAGTCTGACCAGAAAACAATGCAAATGGAGAATCTATAAGTGAGGAATAACTGTCCGAATGGAAAGGAAAAGGCATATGTAGTTCAAGGCAGTGAGTTTCCCAGGCATGAGGAACAGCAATTAAATCACTGGCTATCAAGGACAGGGAGAAGATCAACAAGACGCAGGTAGCATATTCCTTGATCCTCCTGCAGTGATGAAAATAAGTCAGTCTAAGTGGCTCTAAAAGTTCCTGGAAACTGACTGTTTCCTCCAAACGCTGATAGCTGCCTTTACTGAATACCACACTAGTCAAAAAAGGAATAGGAGAGTTGGAGGAATGTAAGATATCTCAGTCTCTGCTACAACACAGTGCAACATCTGGTCACTTTCACCTTGTCCAAGAAAGTCTTGTTGTTAAGTAGAGTGGTGATGTAGACTTGAACGTAGTGCCATCATGGGGTCTCAGGCAGAGATGAGGGTCAAAGAGCCAGGGTCTATCCCTAAAAACCAAGGTTTGTGTAGATTTAGCAAAGTCTAATTCACATCACAGCTAAAGAGCACATCTTTCTCAAGTATTGGAAATGCCGTAAATCCAAATGAACCTGTGGGATGCTTATTTGGAGGGGCTTGAAAGCCAGGTCAGAGTTGAAGGTTCTTGGTTTAATACAAGAATGAAATAAAATCCCACAGATTGCAAGCGGTAAAAATTTCATTTAAAGCAAAATGATAAGAAGAAGCCAGAAAGCAATAGACTATCAAAATTGCCAGTAAACCATGCTAGTGAAGGTGCTATAGGGATCCAGGTTTTGTTTGAGGCTTTCTTTTGTGGGGTTCAAGAGAAGGAGTTTTGTTACCAGGGTTGTAATTTGCGTGGTTCCCTATGTGACAAAGACAGATCACTGCAATTGACTTACCTTAACTTCTTGCCACGACTCATCTGATTTTAATGATATGTATGCCCAGTTATGTATAGTCATAAGATGGTAGATAGGGGATTCTTCTAGGAAGGACATAGCTTTCTTCATTGCACATGCGCCTCAGATTAGTTCAGGCTGGATTGGCAAGCCTACGTTTATACTCGGGCACAACAGAAATGTAATTGACTAAGATCTATCTAAATGTGATGACTATTAAGGGGAAATGGCCTTTACTTTATTGTACATAATCTATTCACTCAGAATCTATTCACAGAATCTATGTTTTCAGCTGAGTGTAGCTGGGAGACCTACGGGCAAATAGATTGTCAGTTGCACTGTTTGGTGGTGGTTTTGGTAGTGGTAATCTGTGTATAGTAAAGGTCTTAGACTGTAGTATTAGAAGGGGCAACTGTACAGAGACAAAACCAAGTGGAGTCGTAGGTTGCTAAGCTATCACTTAAGTTTGCCTGCCTCCCAGGGTCCACAAACACAGGAAAACAATGAGAATTCTACCTACTTGTGAGAGATCAGAGGAAGCAGAGTGACGGTGGGAGGGAATGAGCCATAAATAATGCAGAAACAATTTCTTCATTTGAATTTTAACCCTGGTGTTAAAGCAAGTTACTTGCCATAGGGATTACTTAACACAATTAGAATGGGATCATCACACCTAATTCCTACACGATTACTTTGAAAAATGCTAGGGTGAACAATTATGCTTGCTCTGGATTAATAAAATTCCATAACAAAATTCCACAGGTGGGTGGCTATAACAACAGGAACTTATTTGCTTACTTTCTGGAGGTTCGAGGTCCAAGATCAGGATATGGGCAGAATCAAATCTTCTGAAGGGTGTCCCTTCTTGGCTGGTGGGTGGGTACCTTTCCATGGCCTTATATGGTCTCCCCTTGTGCACAACCTTTGATTTTTCTCTGTAGTTACATTTCTTCCAATGATGCTACATTAAATCGGGTGAGGTGTTTTATTCTCATGGTCTTGTGTAGTTACATTTATAGTTGTTGTGGATTAGGACTTCCAGACAGAGATTATGGTAGACACTATAGTTCACAATGCCAGGCACACAGTAGGTGGCATTTGGGTTTGATAGAAATGTTGATAGGAATTTTCTTTTTCCTACATAGAGAAGGACAGCACCAGGGTGTGGGATATGATACTATAAACTTTGAGGGAGAGAAAAATGATGCACGGTAGTTGTTGCTGTTGTTTGTTCGTTTGTTTTTGTTTTGATTTTATTCTTTGGGGGTGTGCCTCCCCACTCCCAGATAAATTCCTGAAGACTTATTCTGACATATGAATGACTGACCTTAGCAGTTTGGCTTGTTTCTAGCCAGCTTTTCCTACTTAAATTATCCTATTTCTCTTTAACTACATTTTGCCTCTGGGCTTTTTTATCTTCTCCTATTCTAAATATCTTTCTTTCCTTCTTACTCCGTGGATGGCTGTGTGGCTGGCCCCTGGCAGCCTCCTCCTCCTCTTCTTTTATTACTCCTCTCTCTTTTCTTGAGCCTTGACTTCTCTTCAATTTTAGCCATGCTGCCTAGTAACCCTGCCTATTTTCTCTCTCTATTAGCCATTCGACTCTTCATTAGACCAATCAGGTGTGTTAGGCAGGCAAAGTAGCACAGCTTACAGAGTTAAACAAACACAATGTAAAAGAATGCAATACATCTTTGTATCATTAAAAATATTCCACAGCATAAATGAATGTAACACATCTTAAACTAATATTCCACAACAATGCAGTAGTTGCATTCTCTCTACCTTTAGACTTATAAGGGTCATCCCTGCTTTTCTAGATTTTGTCCTGAATGACATTGACTGTGGTGATTTTCTCAGTAAGAGATTTTCCCACCTTCCTGTCATTAGGACGTCATGGATTTGGCACACTCGCAACATCCTATAATATAAAGCTCAGGGGTCCTGGGCCACTCACATTAGATGGCCACCTAACTCACAATCTAATATAATCTTACATTTTTTTTAAAAGCCAGGACTTATACAGCTCAGGTTATTTTTGAATTTGGTATGTAGCTGAGAATGATCTTGAATTTCTCATCCTCCTAACTCGATGGATTACAAATGTACACTAGCATGTTGAGTTTATTCGGTAATTAAGAACCCAGAGTTTCCCGTATGCTAAGCATGCACTCTCCCAACAGAATTATATCCCTAGCCCATTTCTAAACTTTCTTTACATTTAAACACCTGGGACAAATGTGGAATAGTTTGCTGTAGATGGAAGAAGTTTGAAAGAAAGGGCACACAGGAATATTTAAATTTGCTACCCCAGAAAAAGAAACTGCTCACCATGGAGGGAGACTCATTATTAAGGGAAGAGGCTCAAATTTTGTCCTCCACAAGGTCTTTAAGAGACTTAAAAATGAAAAACCCCAGAATTGTCAGGTAAGAGAGGGATTATTGATCTGCGGAAGAGAGAAGGAAAATAAAAAGAATCGTCCTTTGAAATCACAATAGCAAAAGTGTTGGTATGAAACAAGAGTGACGATGATATTAGATGTCCAGAAGACGAGAGAGAATGATTAATGTCTTTTGATTCATTGGCGGAAAGTAATGAAAATAAAGCTGTGGGAAAGGATGCAGAAGAGAAACGTGAATACATAGAATACTGACAACAGCACCCTCCCTACCACAGGGGTGAAGCTGGATAAAGAGCTTTCCAAAGGCAAGTGAAGACCTTGTGATTGATAAAACAAATCAATCAAAACTCTGTTCCACTTTAACTACTTATGTGATATGGGCTCAATATCTGCCTATGGAAATTTTATTTTCTTATGGAAGTGCTGAGAATTCTATGATCCATTACACACACACACTCTCTCTCTCACACACACATACAAAAACGCACACACATATGCTGAATCTCTACCTTGTTCCAAGAAATGTGTAAATGAATGACAATACATGGTCTACAGTGATAGCAAAGATTAGAAGACAGAGAAAACTGTCCATTTAAACAGAACCATAAGTGATCACCAGGATTTACTATATGCTTAGAATTGTTATAATTGCCTTGTATGTATAAACTTAGTGTTTCATGAAAGCAACATGAAATGGTAAAAAATTGACCCCATCTGAAAAAAAAGGGAAAATAAAATAACTTTTCTAAGGCCTGACAGTTGTTGCCAGACCTAGGATTTGAAATAATGCAGTCTGAGCTAGATGTGGTGGCTCATGATGCTTGATGCTTGTCTGCAATCCTCGCACTTCAAGATGGAAGCAGGCGCTTCCAAAATACAAAGTCACCCTTAGAGACCCAGTGAGCCAAGATGAACCTGAGATATACAGAAACCTTTCTCAAACAAACAAAAAGAGTGAAACAAACAAAATATGGCAGCATGACATTCTCAACCATAATGTCATTTGCGTCATAGCATAGAGTCTCAACAATAGTGTAATAAGTGATGATTGTATATCTTCTTATAATATCTAGGTCCTGGAATACTCAGTACAGGCTTGATTGTCATTAATAATATCCTTCCCCATAATTCAATACCAGAATATTTTTCAATTGGGAAACTTAGCAGGAAATAATGACTTCACCCATATCATACCTGCATAAATTGTTAAAAGGCAATTATTTTAAAAACACCTGAGCATGAATGTTAAAAAAGAAAAAAAATGAAATAAGACTGTTAAATGATAATCAAAAAGGAAATTCAAATACAAAGCAATGATCAGAAGGAGAAACATGGCTGTGAACTGGAGGGACTGAATATATTCTAGAAGCTAGAGTTGTAAAGTCTCATGAAGACCACTCAAGCATAGTACAGAGACAATCATTCTTCTAGAGGTAAGAACATGCATATGGCTGTAAATTAATGAGTGACAGAAGAATGTACCAGAGCTTCGAACTCAGCAGAGTTCTAAGGCATCCTATTGAGGACCATGGCTAGGAGAGTTCACTTATGGATGATAGAATGTAAGTAGTGTATTATCTTACCTTTACAGAGAGGGAAAGTGAAAGTTACATGCTTCCAGGTAGAAAGGTTGATGCAAAAATGGCACCTTTATTTTCCAAATTTAGCAGGTTACAATCCCAGCAGAAGTTATGTAAAATCTTAATGTCATTTCAGAATCTCGTGGTGGTTTGAAAGAAAATGACTGCCAAAGGCTCATTGGGAGTGGCACTGTTAGGGAATGTGGCCTTGTAGGAGTACTTGTGACGTATTGGAGGAAGTGTGTCTTAGTCACTTCCTGCTGCCTGTGGATCCAGATGCAGACTTCTCAGCCCCTTCTCAAGCACCATGTTTTCTGCTTGCAAACCATGATTCCCACCAGATGATTATGGACTAAACCTCTGATACTGTAAGCCAGCCCCAATCAAATGTTTCTCTTTACAAGAGTTGCCATGGTCATGTTGTCTCTTCCTAACAAGAGAAACCCTAACTAAGCCATCCCTAAATTAATTTATTCACATACAAATAAATCATTTTCTGGTAAATCATGCAGTAATCCACAAAAGCAATAACAGCACAAGTCAATAGAAAGAAAAATCATTACACAGTTTTTAAAATTATTAAAATATATTTTCAAATTGATAACCAGGAAGACAAAAAGTACATAAAGAACATTTCAGTGAGTCCTTTGACAAATGGTAGTGCAATAAATGTTTTCATTGCATATGAGTTTTCAAAAATACCAATGTGAGCAACTGTCCTTTTGAAGTAACTTTTACACTGCCAGAGTCCAGGTGTAAGGGTATAGAAGGCAAGTTGAGTCGAACAATAAGAAAAGATGCTTTGAAAAGATGTAAAGAGTGCTTCACTTTACTTAAATTAATCCACACTCAAAAGGTTCTTGTGTTATGGAAATGGGGAAATAGGTCAGTGGTTAATAGCACTGGTTCCTCTTTCAGAGGGACCGGGGTTCAATCCCAGCATCTACATGACAGTTCACAACTGTCTTTATTTCCTGTTCTGGCATTTGATGTCATTTTCTGTACTATGCAGGCAACAGATACGCATGTAGAATGTAAGCAAACAAGTAGGCAAAACAACCATATATGTAAAAATACATTAAACAAAAATGTAAAAGAAAAAGATGAAGTAAAAGGCTCACATGTTGTAGGTTTTGTCCTCAATTCAAGAATTATTCAGGTTAGAATTTTGGAAAGTGGTTAGATCATGAGGCTTTTGCTTTCATTAGTGCCTTAATACACTAATGGATTAAAACTTGAATGGACTATTGGTAACTGTTAGGACTATGAGGAATGAGGTCATGTGGGAGAAAGTGGGTCACTGTGGAGTGACTTTAGTAAGTAGTTTGCCATTCTTTTCAGTCACCCTTTCTGCTTTCTGGTTGATATGAATTAAGGAATTTTATCCCACCACAAAGTTCTGCTTTGCAACAGGCCCAGGAAAATGGGACCAGCGGATCATGAACTAATCTCTGAAATGACATCAACTATAGCCACTATTTGGTATTATTGTAAAAAGTATTTTACATTGCAATGCACCTTAAGGGCTGCATCAGAGGGTTCCAGGGTCAAAACAACCTCATCAGTTTAGTTGATCCAAGTGAACTTGTACAAATTTTTATCTCCACATCCTGATACTGACTCAGGGCTCAGTGGTCAAGGGTTTATTCTTACACCATTGAGCTTATAATGTTACGTTGTATTTCCAGAGTTCTGTTATCAGCAGTTATGATCTTGGGGTAAAACCAGAGCAGCAGCTTGGGCAAGTAGTAATTCTATGTCCTTGGGTATTTGTGAATATCTTAAGGGAAATGCTCTAAGCCTGGGCCCTAAGCATTGACCAATGCCAGCTGATAATTACAGGAAGGCAGACCTCTGCGCTTACCTAAGAGAGGGGAACAAGACCTGGCAGTAAGAAACTGTTCTGAACTAGGGAATTAATTCCAAAATGTTTCTCCTACATGATCACAGTAGCTAAATCTGAATGCATTGACCATCATGGAACTCTGCCTGCTAACATGAGAGAGAAAAAGAAGAGTTAGTATTAGTGTTTATTGAACAGATGTTTCAAAGCAAGCAAACAAATAAATAATGTATTGGTGTGGAAGAATTGTCTGTATTCTGTCAATCATGTTTTAAATGAATGCTGATTGGCCAGGCAGGAAGTATAGGTGGGTCAACCAGACAGGAAGTAGAGGCAGGGCGATGAGAACAGGAGAATTCTGGGAGGAAGGAGGAAGCCCATTCCCTCCAGTCCTATCCAGACCACGGAAGAAGCAGAATGTGATTTACCCCAATGAAAAAGGTACTGAGCCATGTGGCTAAAATAGATAAGAATAATGGGTTAATATAAGTTATAAAAGATAATACAAAGTCTGAGCTAATGGGCCAATCAGTTTATATCTAATGTAGATTCTCCGTGCAATTTTCTTTCATGCTTACTGGCTGTGGGAACTGGGCAGGATATAAACCCCAACAAGCCAGCCCTCATGTTAAAATGTGTAGATGAGTAAGGGCACCAAACTAGCTTGAAAAAGGAGCACTTTCTATCATCATCCCCAGAAATATGCTTAGCAATTTCTTCACCCTCCTTCCAATACCACCTTTAAAATAACGTAAGTGAATTGATGGCAATGGGGTTCAATTAAGGATGCTATGAATAACTAAAGGGGGGCTAAAAATCTGAGTGTCAGAAATCTGAAGGGTAAAGAAGTCTACTCACAGCAGGTTCTGTCTGTCCATGTTTCTTTATTCTCCTCTCAATCCTTATTCTTCCTTGTTCTCTCTTGATCTACACTGTTTTTAGTTCTTAGTTCTACATTGTTCTATCTTGTCTTACCTGTTACAAATGTTCCCAGACACACACACACACACACACACACACACACACACACACACACACACACACACAGAGAGAGAGAGAGAGGGGGGGGAGAATGAGACTCATGGGAGTGGCTAGTACATATCTGGTGAACTCCTTAATGGAGAAAGTTAGTTAAGAAAGAGATTTAAATCATAGTAAAGGGCTAAAAGTTTGTTTTCAGTAAAATTATGAATAGGGCATGGATCATTTAAATCAGAGCGCCACTTCTTTTCTCCCAGTATTCACAGAGGATACCAAGTAACCAGGCAAAGTACATAAACAATCAGGGAGAAGCTGATGGTTCTTGATCATATAGACATACACCAGACACTACAGTTTTTTACAGGTCTAGGTCTGGAGTTACTACTACTTACTACTCTAAGCAAAGAAGAGACCCAGGCCTCTAAATTTTCAGTTCTGGGCTATGCTGTTATCAGCAGTTTTGATCTTGGGGTAAAACCAGAGCAGCAGCTTGGGCAAGTAGTAATTCTATGTCCTTGGGTATCTGTGAATATCTTAAGTGAAATGCTCTAAGCCTGGGCCCTAAGCATTGACCAATGCCAGCTGATAAAGATAATTACAGGAAGGCAGACCTCTGCACTTACCTAGAAAGGGGAACAAAACCCAGCAGTGGGAAACTGTTCTGAACTAGGGAATTAATTCCAAAATATGTAACAGAAGGGAAATCAAATACAGCAAAAATTCTACAGGAAAGGACAGTCACTTTACTCACAAAGCAATAATGCCCAAATGCCTGGACTTTTGGCATAGCCTTTACCAGATCCCTTGGTTCTGATAAGTCACTCCTGAAAAGATGGCTAAGCAATTACTGTATAATGTTGTGATTTGTAGAACTATGACTAAATATCAAACAGAAACTGATACATTATAAATGAAAAAATAACAGAAAAATAAAGACTGAAAGATAATTGTCAGTCACAACAAAAAAATCACACATCCTAGGGAATTAACCTGAAGCAAATTAGGCACTAAGCATGTAGGTCTTGGAGAACTACCTTCCAGAATCTTACAAATCTCAAATTTTGAGTGGGTTTGGTGCTGTGGGCCTTTCAACATACAGCACTTCCATCAGGCACCAGAAAGATGACAAGTGATGACAAGAAACTACCGGTCAACAATGGCCCTATGCGGCCCACGTTTGTGTTTCTTCTAAATTAAAATGTTCTAACTCAAGATTTACTCATGTCCTCTGTGATTATGGCTCTTTCTGCCTTAGACTGAGCTTACTTGGGGCCGGAGGGTGGACTTTGATAAATGACCTGAGAAGCCTATCTCAGTTCCAGGCGGACCTTACATGTGTTTTGGGGCTGTGATTTGCAACCTCCTTCTAGATTGCAGTGCTCAGCAGCATTGCTGGTGATACACAACGGGTTATTTCAGGTGACTGTGTTTAAAGATCCTTGTTTATCTTTATCCCTAAATTGTCACAAAGCAGTATGACCAGAGAGCATCAGGCCCCTCTTTATGAGAGTGGAGGTTTTATCTTTCCAACGAAGACCTTTTACTCAGCTGTGAGGTTCTGAGGAAACACAGTGTTGTTAGGATGTGTTTTATCTCTCAGGAAAGTCTGCATTGTATAATGACTTGGGAGATACAAGTACTAAATAGAAGGTTTTTTATTATATTTTGAAGAAACCCCCAAATGTCTATCTTCTGGGAGAAGTACTCCATTATAAAGCAAACATCTGTAACATCACTCCCATGTGTCCGTGCTCCCTACACAAGCGAAAAATTGAATCCAGAGGACATTAGTGGAAATGACTAATGGGAGCTGAAGAAATCCAATAGTGAAAAGTCATGTGATGAATTGTTCCCAGTCTGAGTTCCCTTCAGGTATTAGATGTCTTGGGAAAGTCCTAGTTCATGGTGCCTGGAGTTCACAGTGACAAGGTGTCATGTTCATTGTGCCATGCTGCAGATGGCAGCTTATTATGAGTGGCACCATTGTTGGGCAGGTGATTTTGTGCCATATAAGAAAACAGGCTGAGCAAACACTGTGGAGGATTTCAATAAACTTCTTCCTCCATGTCCTCCTCCTCAGTTAATGCCTTCAGGTTCCTGCCTTAAGGTCTTGCCTTGACTTTAATTTGCAAGAGGTTGTAAACCCTTTCCTCTCCAAGTTATTTTTGCTCATGATTTTTTTTGCAACAATGAAGGAAACCCTGACTAGGATACTACTCATTTCTCTCTGCCTATTTTGGGTAATATATTATTTTTACTAGTTCTCTGACAATTTCATACATTTACACAATGTATTTGGTCATATCTACTCTTCCCTTTCTCATCAACTCCTATTGGACCATCACCACCATGGTCTTCTCCCAATTTCATTTCCTTCTTCCTTCTGCCAAGTCCAGTTATTTCTATGAATATGTGAGTGGATGCAGGCTTATCAGTGGAAGTATGGGCAACTTATGAGGTGAAACAGCCTTGAAGAAACTGGCTCTCCTTCCCTTGAAGCCATCAGCTTCCAATATCTCCTCAGGTAGGAATGGGTTTCATGAGCCCTTCTCCTACCCATACTGGAATTCTGACTGGCTGGATCCCAGCTGCTGTGAGTTCATGGCCGTAATGGCCCTGAAAACATTGCTTTGCCGTTCTCTCCAGCAATCGCTCTTACAGTTTCTCCATCTTTTCTTTCATGATGTTTCCAGAACCTTGGATGGAAGCAGTATGATATAGATGTCCTTTGTAGTGACGGCACTTTACAGTCCTTTATTCTCTACATTTGGACTAGTTGTGAGTCTTTGAGTTAACTACCATCCACTGCAAAAAGAAGTTTTGCTAATCTGTGGGTCTACAGGTAAATGTTTGGAAGACAGTTTGGTTATTTCTGTGTGAATCAGTTAGTACTCTTGTGTCTGTGACGGAACAGCTGCAGAAAATCAACTTCCTGATAGAAGGGTTTATTTTAGTTGATGGTTTGAAAACATCAGGCCAGAGGCAGGTCAGGCAGCTGCATTGTCTTTAAAGTCAGGAAGCATAGAAAGACAAATGTTACTGCTCAGCCAGCTTTCTTCTTTTCATTTAGTTTGGAACTCCAACTCATGATATGGTGCAATCCAAATATCTGGAAAACACAGAGGTTTTGTTTCTATGGTGATTCTTACCATCAAGCTGGAAATGAAGATTAACCATCATACATTGCACAGATATGTAAATATATAAAGCTATATTTTATTAATTTTATTATACTATGTAAAATTAAAATAAAAATATACAATTTTTACATCCCTCTTTTGCTATACAATTGATTTATCGCTATGCTTGCACTGCTATGAATATTAACAGTAAAACTAGTAACAATAGTAAGCCAGCCTCTATTCATGAAACAACCAAATTAATAAAATAGTATGGGTTGACCATGATGAGAGGTATTTTACACTTTTGTCAAGAAAATTATAACACCGAGTTGGAATAAGTAACTTAAAGTTACTTCCCAAAAGTAACTTCGAAAGGAAAGGGTTTATGACCTCTTGCAAATTAAAGTCAAGGCAGGAACCTGAAGGCGTAAACTGAGGTAGAGGACATGAAGGAGGAGTTCCTGAACACTGCAGTTAAGTCTCATAAAAATATTCATTATTTCAGGTATATTGCATGACATTATATATTATATAGTTGTCCCAATATAGCATCAAATTAAATAATTTTAAAATTAGTTTGGAGAAAGAAAGTAATGAGAAACAAGGAAAGGCTTTTGTTGAGCTCTACATTGTTCTCTGTGCCCCTCCCTGTCTCTCCCCTCCCTGGCAACCCTCTCTCAAGGTCCCCATGCTCCCAATTTACTCAGGAGACCTTGTCTTTTTCTACTTCCCATGTAGATTAGATCTATGTAAGTCTCTCATAGGGTCCTCATTGTTGTCTAGGTTCTCTGGGATTGTGACTTGTGGGCTGGTTTTCTTTGCTTTTTGTTTAAAAACCACTTATGAGTGAGTACATGTGATAATTGTCTTTCTATGTCTGGGTTACCTCACTCAAAATAATGTTTTCTGGCTCCATCCATTTTCCTGAAAAATTCAAAATGTCGTTATTTTTTCTGCTGTGTAATACTCCATTGTGTAAACGTACCACATTTTCCTTATCCATTCTTTTGCTGAAAGGCATTTAGGTGTATCCATGTTCTAGCTATGACAGACAAAGCTGCTATGAACATACTTGAGCACATGTTCTTGTAGCGTGATTGAGCATGCTTTGGATATATACCCAAAAGTGGTATTACTGGGTCTTGAGGAAGGTTGTTTCCTAATTTTCCGAGAAATTGTCACACTTACATTCAAAGTGGCTGTACCAGGTTGCATTCCCATCAGCAATGCAGTAGTGTTCCCTTTACACCACAAGCCCTCCAGCATAAGTTGTCATCAGCGTTTTTGATCTTGGGTATTCTTACAGGTGTAAGATGGAATCTCAGAGTTTTTTTGATATGCATTTTTCTGATGACTATGGATGGTGAACATTTCCTTAAGTGTCTTTCAGCTATTTTAGATTCCTCTGTTGAGAGATCTCTGTTTAGGTCTGTACTCCATTTTTAAAATTGGATTATTTGTTCTTTTGATGACCAGTTTCTTTGTGTATTTTGGAGATTAGACCTCTGTCTGATATGGGGATGTTGAAGATTTTTTTTTCCCTTTCTGTAGGCTGTCATAAGACAAAACAAGGCAAGGAAAGACTTGTAATCAATGACGGGACATTTGTTGGAGAGGCTGGCATCATTGAAACATGAGTGGAGAGAACAATAGGGGGAGACAGATCTGTGAAAGGAAGAGCGGATAATTCTTGATGCATAATAAAGTAAGTGTGCTAAGTCCTTCACAGCCTGGTCCTGGAAACATGACTGGCGTGATGAAGAAATGAAGAAAGGACAGACACAGACACACAAACAGAAGAGCTGGAACTGGGGGGCTGGGTTCTCTTTGGTGGAAGGCTCCTATGAGACACTGCAGGAACTCAATGCGTTTGTTTGACATCTGAATGGAGGAGGCAACTTTATTGCATCCGACTGAACAAGGAGGCAGGTTTAGCTAATCTCAGTATACAGTCTCTCTAGGGAAGCAGTCTCAGGTTGCAGTCATCAGGATGTGGAAGCAGGGGTAATAGTTTCTGTATACACTGTCAGCATTTGCACTCTGGACCAGAGAAAGGCTTTGTGTTATGTCTGAGCCCCCCTTCTGCTTCACCATTCCTGTGTTCTGAGGTACAGAGTCCCTTGACATAGCTGTAGTCATGTGAACAACACATATGCTGTTCACACAGTGCTTCCTTCATCCCTTCCACATTCACTCATGGCTTCCTCCGCTCCGCACGTGAGTCTTTACAAAATTAGCCAAGAATCAAGGTTTTTCTCCTCAGTTTGAGCCAATAAATAGCCTCTCCTTGGAGGACACAATGAGGCTTTACTGTGATGTGATGTGTATTTTCCCTTCTCCATTCTGAAGCACAAACAGATCCATTGAGTAAGTTCATTAGAATCAGCAGAATCTTGATAGATGGAGCACCCTGGAGTTGCTGGGTATATTAATCAGGATAGATTAAGTTATTCTGCAGAAACAAGACATCAATATTTCAGGAGCTGGATTCAATAATAGTTTATATCTCATTCACTCCAACTTTGCTGCAGCCATGGGAGGCATTCCAGAGTGTCTGCTTCTTCCTGTGCTACTTCTTCCATAATGCATTTGTTGTGTAGTGTTCTGTGTTAAACCGCTACAGCAGCGCAAACAAAAGGGATTACTGTCCACCCTGGAATTCGCATATGATTTGGAATATATTTCACTGAGCAGATGTAGTCATTTGGAAATTCTTAACTCTGAGAATCTCTGGCCAGATGGGGTTAATTGAATACTGATGGGAAATGCCATCATTTTAGCTTAGCCAAACAAGGGAAGGATGGATTAACTGTGTGTCTATCAACTTAATCCCCCCATTACCTTGCTCTGTAGTGTTTGGGCTGAAATGGATCTCTGCAACTCTACAGAACAAATCCAACCTATGTTGCATGTCCAGAGTCTCCTCGAGATTTTGCATTTCATCCATCTTCTGCTGAGAGTCATACAATCCTTGTTGACCCCTGGTATATAAACTTTTACAATGCTTAACATGAGTTAACATACATCACAAAATTATAGCCCCAAAGAAAAATTGACCTGTCATGGCTCTACTCAACTCAAAGGTATTCTACTATGTAGGGCATCATCTAGGCCTCCAGGCTTTTTAGATGAAAGCAACTAAAACCCAGGTGATGGATGTATGGTGTGGATAAGAGAGAATAGGATTACTGAGGTATGATTAAAGAATTTTATGTATTTATTAAAGTTATATATGCTAATAAAATACCTAAAAAGGGAATAATATTTTCAGCTATCAAGGAGGACTTTTACATATACATATTAATTTGCTTAAAGTTTTAAACTTTTTCATAAATTCTGAAGAAAATTCGCTTATAAGTAAAAATCTAAAGGTAATAGCTCCACTTTTAAATATCTGCAATTAGAAAAAAATACTTTATCACTCTTTGTATCTATTAGATACACTCCATCTAAGAAGTAGCCTGGAGTAAAAATGAGGATTTATTACTGAAAGGAAGACTAGTTCTATTTGAGTAGTGAGAGTATATAGGAGAAAATCATGGGAAATAAATATGATGAAAACACCTTAAAAACATAGTTCAAAATGTCCTAATGAAACCCCTTGTTTTAGTATATGTGAGGCTGAAGAGATGGCTCCATGTGTTAAGCAGGAAACCACATGGGAAGAACCAACTCCCCTGACATCTACAGGTAAACACACACATACAAACACTCACACACAAAGCACACATATACACACACATACACACAGATGCACATATATACACAACACACACACAAAACATACATATACACACAGATACATACATACAAAACACACAATATACACACACAACATTTGCATACATATATACCCAACATACAGACACACATACATATACAACACAGAGATACAAATACACCCATGTGTGCATGCACAATAGATAAATAAATGTAATAAAAATTAATGTATTCTAATAAAAAGAGAAAAAATACACCCTGTAGTTAATTTTCATAAGCATAGGCTTTCAAGTTTGATAGATTTAATTGGATTTGAAATCAAACTTTTTCCTGTTACTAAAAATGGGATTTTTCAGAAAACTAATTTCTCTAAACAGAGTTTTCTTAAGAGTCAAAAAATTCTAATAACATCTTCTGCATGAAATTATTATAATGATAGACACAATAATGTATGTCATAGTACCACAGTACCACAGAGACCCTAGGAAATAGGAGTTGTCAATAGATTTATCTGTTCCCTTCCCTAGAGGAAGTTCATTTTTATAAAGACTGTTTTTATGGTTCCACTTGGTGTTTGATCTCCTAATCATAGTCTGTAAAGATAAAATTAACATCCTAATGATGCTTGTTTTATATTTCAGTACATGCACATGCATACAACACACACATTAAAATAGCAGTTAGTGAGCTGGGGACTCTCTTTTTTCATGGTACCTTTTGCAGTTCATCTTTGTGTAGTTTATTCAACTAGTTGTTTTAACAATTTATCGATAGTCAGTGAATACTCACAAAATTTAATGGCCTTTCTGCTTCCTCTTCTGCAGGATTTCCCTGAGTTCTGAGAGAAGACATTTGATAGAGACATCCATTTAGATTCTCATAATGTTTGCCTGTGGGTCTTTGTTTCTCTTTCTCTCTGTTGACAGAGTAAGTTACTCTAATGATGACTGAATAAAGCACTAATCTATTGGGATAGGAATCATTTTATTGGTACTTTTTTAAAAGACCAGAAGTGTTTGGTGTTACCTTAGGTCTCTGAGATATCTAGTCTCTGGTTTTTGGTCGCTTAAACAGTGTTAAGTAAAGGTTCTGTTTTATGGAGTGGGCCTTAAGAAGAAGAGGAGGCAAGAATAGCAGAGACACAGTGGGTGGAATACACCATGAGAACAAAGCTCCCTGAAAGAACTGAGCAAAGCTTGCATGAACTCACAGTCATAGAGTCTATAACAGGTCTGTACCAGGTCCCCACCATATATACTGTAGCTTTCAATTTAGTTGTTTGATGGAATCCTGAATGTGTGAATGAGTGAATGTCTGATATTTTTGCCTGATTTGAGACTCTTATTTTTCTGCTGACTGTCTTGCTCAACTTCAGTATAGTGACTTTTGTTTTAATATGTCTTATTTTGTTATGTTTTGTTATTATCAATTAGAAGTCTGTTATTTTCGAATGAAAGAAAAAGAATGAATCTGAATGAGAAATGAGTTGGGGAGGAAATGGAAGGTGTAGAAGTAGGGGAAATTGTATTCAGGTTATGTTTTATGACAAAAGAATCTATGTTTAATAAAAGGGGGAAAAGGAAAGAACCCTGTAGTAAAAGGAGCAGTGGGCCACTTCCTGCCACCCGGTTCCCAGCTAGCGTTACACAAAATAATTACACGGAAACTGTACTCATTTAAACACTGCCTGGACCATTAGTTCTAGCCTCTTATTGGCTAACTCTCACATCTTGATTCAACCCATTTTTAAAAATCTGTATGTCACTACGAGTTCATTGCTTATTGGGAAAGATTCAGCATGTCTGACCTGGCAGCTTCATGGCAGGTGGCTCTCTGACTCTGCCTCCTTTCTCCCAGCATTCTGCTCTGTCTACTCTGCCTATCTAAGCTGCTGTCCTATCAAAAGGCCAAGGTAGCTTCTTTATTTAACCAATGAAAGTAACATATAGACAGAAGACCCTCCCACACTAGTACCCAATACAAGTGCAGGTTCATGAACAAATGACTTTAGTGGGGTTACATGTAGGAGCATGGTTGACTGAAAATCAGATCACAACTTTTATTTCATTATTTTAAAACAAACATTTAAAAACAATAAAATTTAACATGTTGAAAGAAAGAGACATGATCAGTAGCACATGTTATATCATTCTATTTGTTTAAAGTGTAGGTAAGAAAAAATCTATTGTGTTAGAAAGCAAAATGGTAGTAATTCTTTGGGGTTGAAGCAATAAGGAAAAGACTACAAAGAAATTTCATGATGTTGTAGAACCATGTATTATGGACAGACTATGCTAAAGGCTCTATGGAAAAAGATCTGCGAGAATATCAAATTGTATGCTTATTACCTGTGGCTTTTAGTTATATCATTTTTACTACAATAAAAAGAAGAAAAATTGCAACTTAAATGTGTATTAGAAAAGGTAAAGTTTTGAAGGCCTTTTTCTATGTATTGATTGCTAGATGCAGTAAAATAGCATATTAAATTTGAGTAATACAGAAAGGAAGAAAGGAAAGCAGGTAAGAGCAGAAATTAATGATGTAGAAAATAACCTACAGTAAAGAGAATGAACAAAATCAATAGGTTTTATACTGAATGAAAAGCATACTAAAATATAAACCTTCACTAAAATTGATCAAGAAATAACAAGAGAAAGAGAAAAATAATCAGTGTTAGGGATGAGGTGATATACCAGTATTGACGATGCAAACACTGGAAAAGTTGATAACAGAATTATTATAATATGTTTTAGAGTTCCAGACAGCATCATGGGTGATTTCTTTCAGACACATAAACCAAAATATATACAAACTCTATCAATGAAACCAAATGAATGCATTTATTAGTTCACCTAATCTGAATAACCGGTGTACAAGTGAAAATAAGGTAAGAATTTTACAAGACAGGAACTTATATTCAGTGTCTTATGTGTCCTAATATTCAGTGTTATTTGCTTCCCCTTTCTTTTAATGGATGAAGAAATATATTTCATAAAAAAGAAAACTACTGTGCACTGCAAGTGGATAACAGGGTCAGGCTGTTTCCTTATGTGGCCCATCATGTGTGATGTTACTATGAATATGGAACATACCTGTCTATGCAGAATCCTGATCTCTGTGTTTTTGCATAAATAGATCTTCCTCCATGATCTCAGTTTCCATGCTTGGGGACTTCTACCCATTGCAATTGAATTTTTTATAAGTTACAATGATATTAGATGTAAAGCAAAGAATAACCAGCCTATAATTCTCAGTCCCAGAGAAGCTAGGTAACAAGGAAGACCCCAAGAGGGACATGAGGATCTCCCTGAGAAGAGGAAATAGATAAGAGGTCCTGAGTAAACTGGGGGTGGGGGAAGAGTAAAGGGGAGGGGATGGGAACATGAGGGATCAGGATGGTCAAGTTGAGGGTAAAATGGAGGAAAAGAACAATGAAAGAGATATCTTGGTAAGAATGGACCATAATGGGGTTAGGGAGAAAAACCAGATGCCAGGAAAGTTCCCAGGAACCCACAAGAATGACCCCAGCTAAGACTCCTAGCAATAACAGAGAGGGTACCTGGACAGGACTTCCCCTATAATCAGATTGGTGTCTACCCTAATTGTAATCATAGAGCCTTCATCCAGTACCTGATGGAAGCAGATACAGAGATCCACAGCAAAGTACTGGGCCGAGCTCCAGGAGTCCAGGTGAAGAAAGTGAGGAGGGTTTCTATGAGCAAAGGAGGAGGGTGTCAGATTATGATGGGAAAACCTACAGAGACAGATAATCTGAGCTGTGAAAGCTCATGGACTCTAGGTGGACAGCTAAGGAGCTGGCATGGGACCGACCTAGCTTTTTTGCATCTGGAAAGGGTCTTCGAACTGGCCTTGGCCTGTAGTCAGATTGATGAATATCTTAAATGTCATCACAGAACCTTCATCCAGCAACTGATGAAAAGAGATGCAGAGAACCACACTGGAGCATAGGGCTGAGCTCCCAAAATCCAGTCAAAGAGAGGAAGGAGTGAGAATATAATCAAAGAGGTCAAGGCCTTGATGAGGATAGCCACTGACAAATCACCTGAGCTAATAGGAGCTCACCAACTCTGGCCTGACAGTGAAGGAACCAGCATTGGACCAAACTAGGCTCTCTGAATGTAGGTGGCAGTTGTATGGCTGGGGTAGACTGTGGGGCCACTGGCAATGTGACCAGGATTTATCCCTACTTCTTGTACTGGCCTTTGGAACCCTTTCTCTTAGGAAGGATAACTTGCTTGGCCTAGATATAGTAGGGAGGCTCTTGGTCCTGCCTCAAAACAGTGGGATGGGGGAGGTGGAGGGAATGGGAGAACGGGAGGTAGTGGAAAATGTATTTGGCATGAAAAATGAGACAAGAGAGAATTTTTTAAAAAATAAATTAAAAAATATAAGCAGAATGATCATGTGATTGAATGTTGGCTGAAAGTTTGGCCTCTAGAAAATTCCACTCTTTAAAAATTGTTGTGAGTTTAAAAAAATAAAAAAACCTTCCAGAACACAAAACTTAGGTGTGCAGTGTTGTGATAGAACAGCATACCAAGGCAAGCACATGAAGTGTGAGCGGGGCACCCTGCTGCGGTTTCTAGCCTTCTCACAGCACACGTGACCCCAGCATATGCTCCCCTTGCATCATGTATGGGCTGTGTGGTGAGGCCTATGGCAATCATGTATGTAAGGAACATGTATAAACATCTTTTCTTTTTCCATTGAACTATGTGGTATTAGCATGGTTGGCATAGCATTTGTATTATAAATAATCTTGGCCTGTTTTGAGGCATTTAGCAGGTGTCTGAAGGGCATCCTAGCATCACTATTGCATGGATACTGAAGGACACCAACAAACATATTAGTGGTATTACTAATATGATCATATGTCAGTCCTATTTTTATTTTTTAGGTATCTCCATTCTGTTCTTCATGTTAATTGTTCCTACATTCCTACCAGCAGTTACAAAATGTTCCCTTCTCTCCAACTCATCAACAGGAAAACTGATGTTGAATGCCTATTTTGTATTCCTGTTACTTACTTGTATGTCTTCTTTAGAATGGAAAAGACAAATCTAAACAGCACAAGATATTTTCTATTTATCCGGAGTCTTCCTGGAATTATACACATTCCCGAGCCTAAGAGATAAAATTCAATTTTCTCCTTCAAGCAATTTGTTTCTTTTCTCCTGCAGAGTTCAATAGAAAATACTTTCTGTGTGTTCAATTTCCCAGATGATAATAATAATAACTGTAATTATAGTGTTTTTTATGATAGATATTGGAAAAATGGTAAAAGATCTGGTGCTGGAGGGAAGGAGAGCACCAAAGAAACACCAAAGTGTAAGCATTCTCCCTGGACATAGGGGCAGCACACCCCAAAACATCCCAGAACTAGACAGATGGAAACTTAGCTTTTAGGGTAAACTGAGTCTCATTAATTCTCTCATGTAGGGGACAGGCAGAGAGACATTCCAGGCCTACTGACTTGTAAGGGGTGGAGATGAAGGGAAGTCTCAGTGCCCATAGGGATTGGTCTATATCAAAGAAACAGAAGGGGAGCCCAGGATATGGGAGTGTGATGTGACAAGAGAGACTTATGAGTTCACTCTGGGGGGAATGCAATACCTTGCTTTAATAATTTAGAATTTTTTGGTAACTTTTTACAATTAGTGAGGAGCAGCACTCTCTCTGATACATTGAACAGCAAAGGGAACATGAGGAAATATTTTGGATAATAGATTTTCTGACTCTATATGTAAATTCTTATTTCTGTGTTTTGAAAACACCCAATATAATATTGGAGATCTCCTTGTTCCCTTTTTGATGAACAGGATATAGAATTTATTAGCAGATATGACTGCATGATTAAGAAGGGAACTTCACAATGTGAACCTTTAAAGTTCAGGGCCCATGACTTTTCCAGAAGGCAGGGACAGAGGCTCTGGCAGAGCCAGCTGCAGCTGTAATAAGTCACTTTCATCTGCATGAACAGAGATAAATCCACATTTCTTCCAGATGTGAGTGTGTGACAGCTGGGGAACTTGAATTTGTTCCTTCTGAGGGTGGCTCTCCTATGCTGTTTGTTCTGTAGCATGGTGCAATGGACATGACAACCTTGTCAGGGTGAACTCTGGGCACCATGAACTGGGGCTTTCTGAAGATATCTAATACCTGAAGGGAACTCAGACTGGGAACAATTCATTACATGACTTTAAACTATTGGATTTCTTCAGGGTTACTCTTAGACTTCCATTAGTCATTTCCCCTAATGTCCTCTGGATTCAAGTTTTTGCTTGTGTAGGGAGCACAGGCACATGGGTGTGATGTTACAGATGTTTGCTATATAGGGTAGTACTTCTCCCAGAACATACAACATCTGGGGGTTTCTCCAAAATGTAATAAAATCTTTCCATTTAGTACTTGTATCTCCCAAGTCATTATACAATGCAGACTTTCCTGAGAGATCAAACACATCCTAAAAACACTGTGTCCCACTAAGAACCTCACAGCTTAGTAAAACATCTTGAGTGGGAAGAGAAACCCTCCATTCTCATAAGGAGAGGCCTGATGCTTTCTGCTTATACTGCTCTATGATAATCTGGGGATAAAGACAAACAAGGATTTTTAAAAACAGTCACCTGAAATAACCCGTTGTGTATCACCAGCAATGCTGCTGTGCACAGCAAACTAGAAGAAGGTTGCAAATTACAGCCCCAAAACATGTAGGGTCTGCTTGGAACTGAGATAGGCTTCTCAGGTCATTTATCAAAGTCCACCCTCTAGCTCCACGTAAGCTCAGTCCAAGGCAGAAAGAGCCATAATCACAGAGGACATGAGTAAATCTTGAGTTAGAACATTTTGATTTAGAAGAAACACAAATGTGGGCCTCATAGGGCCATTGTTGACCAGTAGTTTCTTTGACCATCTCTTGTCATCTTTCTGGTGCCTGGTGGAAGTGCTGTATGTGGAAAGGCCCATAGCACCAAGCCCACTCAAAATTTGAGATTTGTAAGATTCTGGAACAAAGTTCTCCAAGATCTACATGCTTAGTGCCTATTTTGCTTCAGATTAATCTTCTAAGATGTGTGATTTTTTTTTTGTCATGACTGAAAATTATCTGTCAATCTTAATTTTTCTATTTTTATATTTACAGTGTAGAGTTTGCCTTTGATATTTAGCAATAGATTCTCTTATGTTGTTTTAAAGGTGGTATTGGAAGGACGACAAAGGAATTGCTTAACAGATTTCTGAGGATGATGGTAGGAAGTAATCCTTTTTCAAGTTAGCTTGGTGCCCTTACTCATCAACTCACTATTTATTTGTTTGTTTGCTTTAAAAAAAAATAAGCACAAAAATTAACTCTTCTCTTTCCCAGGTTTTGTTAGGAGACAAAGCTCCATGATGGTCAATTGGCTCAGAGTTAGCCACTTTGGCCATGTAGAAAAAACATAAATGCTAAGTACTCGGCAAATATAACATAACCTCGTAAGCTCTATGGTGGAAGAGGAAACCCTTGGCCACTGAGTCCTGAGCCAGTATTAGGACATGGAAAGTAACAAATTTTTACATTGTCACTTGGTTTCACCTGAACTGATGAGGTTTTTGACCATAAGACCATCTGCTGAGGTCCATGGGATGCTTCCTAATGTAAAATGCTTTTTATAATACCACAGAGTAGCTTTAGTTGTTTACTGTGAACCTGATGTTTCCCAAGTCTATCTCTATGTTCATATTCTCAGATTCCTCCTTCATACATGGTGCAATGTGAGGAGAGGCTGTTGAACTCATTACATGTGACAGATTATTTTTTGAGTTTCAAATGCATATGTACCTACTCTACTCCCCTTATTCAGCCTCCATCATTTTTTACTTTCTTCTTTTTTTAAATCTACCTATAGTCCACCATATCCTGAAAATATTAAGAGCAAAGTCTAGAAATACATCACAGTTTTAAATTGTGCACATGCACTAGATGCACGATGAAATCTCACGCTGACCTACGCTGTCCTTCTCAGCGAGCAATCCACACTTCTGTTCCCTCTCCCCATTAAGCACTTAGGAACTGTCTTGGTTACAGGATCAACTGTCAGTGTGTCAGAGTGCTATGTCCATGCACTTAATGATGGTCCCAGAGTGCAAGAGTCACCGTGTCAGCAATTCTAATATGCTGAAGAGAAGTCATGAAGAATCTTTAGAGTGAAAAGGTAAAAGGTCATGAATTAATGTGGAAAGAAAGCAAAGTCAGAGGACTACTAGCTAGCAATCCAGTGTTCAAAAGCAAGGACTCATAAAAGATATTTTCTATTCAAGCTATAACGGCACCACAGGGGACTACTATAGACAGATTTATTTTTGAGAAAGATATATGAAACATATATTGTTTACCTATTTGGAGTGTATAATTTTAAAGGACACATATATATCTACCTAATTATTTCTTTTGTTTTTTGAGATTATAATGTAATTATATCATTTCCCCTTGCCTTTTTCCATCTAAACCCTCCCATATAACCCTCATAACTCATTTTCAAATTCATCACCTCCTTTTCATCACTTGTTGTTACAGACATATATTTATATGCATGTGTAAAGTCTCACCAACATGACTTTCTAAACATAGTTCAACAAGGACAACAACAGGCATGACATGTTAATATAGATGTGGTAAAGCCCAAGAGGCCTTAACCCTAAACAACAATTACAGGCAACCAATGAATTATTAGGGAGGTGGAGGTACTGTTCAGGAAAGATCAGACCAATTGGCAATCCAAAGCCAACTGGCCAACATTGTATAGATAAGAATGTGTTGCAGGGGGCCCATTGTTTGTCTCAACCATCCAGAACCAAAATAACCACACGGAAACTATATTCATTAAATCACTGCTCGGCCCATTAGCTCTAACTTCTTATTGGCTAACTCTTACATCTTAATTTAACACATCTCCATTAATCTGTGTATCACTATGACTTCATGGTCTACCAGCAAAGTTTCATCACATCTCCAGTGGCGGATCCATGGTGTTTCTCTGACTCTACCCTTCTTTCTCCCAGCATTCAGTTCCGTTTCCCTGCCTACTTAAGTTCTGTCCTATCAACAGTCCAAGGCGGTTTCTTTATTCATTAACCAAGAAAAGCAACACACAAACAGAAGGACCTCCCACACCAAGAATGTAAAAACATTATACAGATTGAAGTGAGTGTACTTACATATTAAATGTTTTTAAAATATATTTATAAACACATAGTTCCACAATGATAGTCTTACAATAAGTATATAATTATAATTTTAGAGCATTTTATCATTCTCCAAAGAAATCTATCAATCAAAATACTTTCTCCATCCTTTAGAGGCAGCTGTTGCTCCTGCACTGCCATCTCCCTTTCTATCACTGTAACTTTGCCTCTTCTGGGCAGACTGGATAAAGATGTTTATTTGTGACCAGAATCACATCTTTACCAGCATCTGAGATGCATCTACGCTGTCACATTTCGTTATTTTCATTCTCAAATAATATTCCATCAAATGACAGCACTGAATTTGTTTAAATGCTACTCAAGGGCATTTTGGGTATTTCCATATCCTCTGTATCTTCATAGATACATTTTCATGAAAATGTGTCTTCATTTCTCTAAGGTGTGTGCCTAATAGAATTTGTAGGTCATATGATAGCTCTATGGTTAACTTAGGAGGAAATGAAGATTTGTTGTACTTTTAATATTGTAAATACCTATTGCACTAGGGCTTACAGTTGGGTTAAAAGCTGCTTTTCAAAAAATAAGTAAGACCTGGCACTATCCACAGGAAGCTTGAGATATAGAAGAGAAATAAAATATGGCAGGGCACAGGGCTACCAATCAGCAGAGAGGAGACATAGAGTACTTAGGCAGGAAGGTTAAGCAAACTATCTTGATGAGAGAGGGCATTGCCAACAGGAACTTGGGTAAGGGGAAGGAGAAAGGGATGCACTGAAAAGTAGGTTAACTCACATCACAAAGCGTGACATGGGGAGAAGTTCATAGGAAATCAAGTATCAGCACAACTGGGGCAGCTTGGAGGGTGGGGGCAGCAGGGGTCAGAATCACCGCAGACCTTTGAGGCATGCTTCAGCAGGACGTTTTTCATTTATTTTCCCCTACTCCAGAATGGAATATAAACATAAAACAGCAAGGAAATGCCTTGATGATAGAAATGGCTTTGGTAAAGTTTATCATTGGTAAAACGCTAAAAAGAAAACACAAAGTGCTTGATTTTTAGCTCAAACTATCTCATATTACATTTTTACTTCTTCTTTAGAAAGTTTTAAATGCCTATGGTTGAAAAATATTTGTGTGTGTGTGTGTGTGTGTGTGTGTGTGCGCGTGTGTGTGTTTGTTATATCACCGTGCATACACACAGAGGCAGGAGGAGGACCTTCAATGCCACGCCCTATTACTTTTTGCCTTTTTCCCCTGGGAGCATCTCTCACTGAACCTGAACTTGCTCCAGAGATCCTCCTGTCTTTCTCACACTACAGATCTTGGGTTAGTGACCTGCTGTCAGCATGCCAGACTTTTCCACTGATATGAATTCAGGTCCTCGTGTTTGCACAGCATGCGTTGGTTGACCTTTTCGCCCAGGTTCCCTTCTGTCTCCTCTCCTCTGATTGCTAGTCCTTACCCACTGAGCCATGTCCCTTTGTAGAGAATTTAAACACACACACACACAACCCCAAAGCTAGTATTTACAGCAAATGACCAAGTTTTAACTTTTATTCAAAGAAATCTATTTATATTCACTTTTATACTATACCTTTTTGTATGTTCTTGGTTTCTTTCTTTCTTTCTTTTTTTGTTTTTTTGGTTGTGAGCCTACCCTTTAAAGACTGAGCCATCTCTCCAGCTCAAGCATGCTCTTTTTTAAAAGATCACATAGTCATTTACATTAGGAAAATCTGAAAAACATCAGATCTCATACCTAGGATCATTTATGGCACTTTTAGGCCAAAGTGCTCTTCAAATCACTAGATATCAAGAATGATTTATTGTTATTGATAACCCCTCAATAATTTTTTCCCAGTGGGTTACCTGAAATATGCATTTGAAGAATCCTTACAATACAAAAGATGCCTGCTGTATAGTTTTGTGTCCCTCCCAGAAAGAGTCTCTGTATCTCTTCATGAAGACACTGGAGGCAGGATGGGTAGTAAATGCTCACTTTAATTTCCTCAAAATTTTTAAATGATGCCTGAGAAAATGGCCTGCTGGATATCTGTGAGACGTTGGATTTGAATCCAGCAACCCATATGGAAACTGAAGAGGCACTGTGTGTCTGAAGTCCCAGAGTTCCTATGTTGAGATGGGAACTGAGACAGGGGATCTCTAGAAAATCTCAGGCCAGCTACTCTGGGTCATGTAGTAGAGGTGAAAAACCAACAGATTACCTCAAACACAGTAGAGAGTAAGGACTGACACCCAAGTTTGACACTCAAATACATAAAAAATCATGAACACGTGTGAGCACACATATACACAAATAAGCATAAAAATAAACTTCAGAATATTATAAAGGCAAAACAAGACACAGCATCTTCAAAATGAGAAGAGTTGATAGAATCAACATGCATACAAGAAGTGGCAAGAAGAACTGACATAATGAGAGGAAGGTAGAGGGAATGGGAGGAGGGGAAGGAGTGGGAATTGGGATTAGTATGTAAAGTGAAAACAGATAGTTTGTTTTCTTAAAAATAAAATTAAAACAAAACTTGAGATACAGTAAAAAAAATAACTGACATAAAACGGGAAGTCTTTCTGAAAGATACTCAAATATCTAGTAAAATGTTTTAAAAATTGAATCTCAATTATCATGAAAACTAAAATTATTCAGCTTTTATTCTTTGCATATATAATTAGGAAAATACAACCTGACTATTATTTTTTTAGCCTAAGGAGGTATAGCAGAAACATGTATTCGCAGTATTCTTAGCATAGCAGAGTGCTCAAGACTGTTGTGGTACTTGTCATCGAATATTTATGGGTATTACTGAAATCTGAGCATGTACCCAACAACTGAAATAGAGTTGTAGCATCATATTTGTGCCAGGCACTTTATGTACTTGCATGCATTTTCATTATTATTAAATACTTAAAAATAATTTAAATTAATAAGAAAATAATTGATAATTTAAATTATATAGCTATATATGCAAATAATTGCATAACATTTTTCATTAAGTATTGCATTTGAAAGAGGTTTTTGTGACCTGAACCAATTCATATTATATCTTATTATGTAATTTCACAATGTATACTTATAAAGTATGACACAATCCCACTTTACCAATTTAAGTTAAAATAATTAAAGCAAACATTGCTGATGTTGGTATTGGTTTTTCCCAGATATGAGACAATTTACAGATTCCTTTTCCCTCTTTTACTTAATTCTTGTGTTCACCTTGGAGGTTGTGAGTCCCTATAAAAAGAGATCCTTCTGACCTACAGCATATCTGATATATGACCTCTGTGAAAGGGTCATTCAACCTCAAAGGGGTTGTGACACACAGGTTGAGAAATATTATGCTAAGGGTTTGAAGGATTATAAATGTGAAGAAAACAAATATGGAGAGAGAGAAGACTCTGCTTTCCTACCTGAAGGAGGGGCAAGTCTTTGTAGTAATGTCTCAAGCCAATAAGATACACCTTCCATTGGCTCAATTTGTCTCCTGGATCCAACATCAAGAGCAAAATGAACTAAACTGGCAGCCATGTGTGGATTCATAAAGGATAGTAATTTGTGCTACATAGAAAATTTGATTTATGTATATCCCCAACATGTTCTGTCGAAAGAATATAATATATGTTTTAAAGAAAATCTAGAAGGATAATTTATCATCAGACTTGTGCTGTCCGATGCAAATAGGATATGTGTAATATGTTTTACCATTTACATCTTAAAAAATGAAATAATTGGGTAAAATTATCTCTAATTTATTAGTCTAATTGACTACTTTATTAAATTCATTAGAGCTGGTTACTATCACTTCAATATCTAATCAACATAACATTTATTATTAAGATGTTTTGCTACCTTTTTTTCTCAACCTGTCTTGAAATCTGATATGTGTCCATGTTGAAATCTAGGGTTCACATATGCATGGAAACAACATAGATCTCAATGTTTTGATGCAATAGGGCTCCGGAAAACATATTTTTGTTTTCCGACATATGTGTTAGTCCCTGAAGCTCAAAATCTCGTTAGTGAGATGATATTATATAGGTTAATAGAATCCAGCATGAGGAGAGTATAAGAAACCCGGTGCTTCTGTAATGAGCACACACCTTGTCTCTGTAACAGCAGAAATGCATGCCTGTCTCTTTCCGAAGATAATGGACCTGAGATCTAGATGCCATCAGAGATACATGTCTTGTGAAGGCACTAGGGTCTCTTCTATCTTCTGGATTCTTCTTACCCCGGTTTGTGGAACACCCCCCAGCCTTCTTGTTGTGTTCTTGCCATAAATATATCTTCCCCATTTCTCTATGTGATGATACTTGTCATATGTGATCAGGGACCATGCCACTCTGTTGTGACTAATATTAATTAATTATATACAATTTGCTGAAACTACTTGAAATAAGGCCTTGTGGGATAATGGGTTACCATAGGGATTTTAGAGGGACATATTTAACTGTCAATCACACTGCTTTCCCCGTTCTAACAGTCCTTGGTATGTCTATGCATTTGCGTCTCCATTTGTGTGTATACACATGAGTATTTCTTCATTTTCTTGGAGGTCCATTCAACAAATAGCAGACATGCAGTAAATGTTGATCAAAATAAAAGAACAAGAAAAGTAGATTTATGTCCATTTAGTAGTCAAACATGCTGGTGATGTTACTGCTGTTTCTTTGGGGAATTGTATGCCTTTCAGCTTTTTCATGCTTTGGCTGGAATACCTCATTTTAAGGGCTTCTGAGCATTTCTTAAAAATTCCATCTGGATGGAAACTTGGCTGAGTTTCTTGGCCTTGAGAATTTAACTAATGCCATGCTTAGTGGAATGTGGAAAATAGAAGTTTTCATCTTTATGATGTCTTTTAATGCCTTTATAATTTACCTAGTTTGGTTCCTTGACAAGCTCTCACTGACTTGCTGTTGGTTTTTTATAGAAATGAAGTGTAGGTACTCTAAGGGCAAACATACAAAGCAAAAGTTTGAGGCTGTGCAAACTGTGTTTTGTCCTGGGCAGTGAACTGATTTGCAAGAAATACACCCTTGTGGTTCTCATAAATGAGTGTCAGTCCTGCTATAGGTTGACCTAAAGACAGTGCATGTGCTGCCTTATGATAATGCCTCTTTCAAAGGGGCTCCCAGCACCTACAAGTCCAGAATCACCTATCCACATTCTTTCCAAACTCCATCCACCTGGCTGGCCTTTATTTCAGTTTTTATATTTAGGGCACACATTACTCACCTTAGATATTTTACTGTATATTGTGAATTAAATATAAATGAATATAACTTCATGTTCTTAGCAAACTAACATTTCCTGAGTCCCCAGTAGGTACTCAGAGCCAGGAAGAATACAAATATGTACGATCCTGAAGTTTCCCTTAAACACATTATAAGTCTAACCATGAGATCCACAGCACAGAAGAGTCATACCGCACAGAGTAGAGATCAAAATTAGCGTCAGGACAGGGAATTTTGTGGGCACAGACGAAAACATTTTCACTGTCAACATATGATGAATTGATGGGGATTTAAGCTAGTTCTACATGAATTTTGGGTAGATGAGCTCACTGATACTGTTCAGGCTAGTGAAGATTGACATTAAGTGGATAGTACCTCTGAAAAGTACATGACTTTTCTGGGCTCTGATGACAAGCTTCAAGAAAGACATTTTTAAAAACGCTGTAGTGATGGCATAGGAACAGCCAGATTTCCATGACCAAAGAACTCCTATAGTAACAATTCTATAATATTTTCTTACTTTCTTCATCGTGACAATGGTTATTGATATGTAACATTGTATACTGATTTTTAAAGTAAAGTCGTGGAGGCTTCAAAATCTGTTCTCGGATCTACAGTTGTCTTTTGTAAAAATTATGGCTTCCCTGTGTGAATGAAAGTGAATGTTAGTGTGTCTACCTATATGTATTTCTCAGTTTTCTTTGGCTCTTTTTCTTCTGTTTATTTGTTTTGTCTTGTTTCTTCTTTTATAATTTAGTTTTATCATATTTTATTATTGTTGTTTAGATGGCAGTTTGTTTTCTAATGAAAGGCAGAAAGGGTGTGGATCTGCAAGAGAGGGGAGGCGGGAAGGAACTGGGAAGAGCTGGGGGCGGGGAAACCATAATCAGAATATATTGTATGAAAAAAAAAACTATTTTCGATAACAAACAAAGAAATTCCATGTTTTCTTGGATTACTAAAGTGTTCTTCAAATGATTCTCCATCTTGGATTAATAAAAACCCACCAGGATGCAGAATCATGATTTCCAGAGCTGAAAAAAGGACAGGGGTTTGGGAGAGCAATGGGGAGATAGACTAATGGGAACAAAGTAGTGATCAATAGGAAAACCATGGTCTTGTATACTGATATTCAGACAGCAATTGTAATTAAAGTATCCTGATGTATAGCACACATAGCTGGAGAAGGAATCGTTTTGAACTTTCTAAGCTGTCTGAGATGAGGTAAAATTTTGAGTGCTAGAACCCCAAACTGGTTAACATACAGTATGTATATGCCAAAACATACAGTGTGTCCAACAAGAATGTACTAGTATGATATATAATTCAAAAATCAATTTAAAATAATCTTGACATAACTTGCAAGTTCATGGAATTTCTGTGTGCCTGATCACATGGGTCTAGCATTTCCTTTGACTTGGCTGTACTGCACTTTCTATTCCTAGAATGCATTGTTAGCCTTTGCAAGTCAGGCTCTTAGAGCGACTGCTGGGTTAATTAGTAGTCATCCCTTATTTGCTCTTTTCAAGTGTCACTTTGTCAGGGACTTTTCCCCTAACATGCCTCACACATGTCGTGTAAAGGAATATGTTTCTAAGAAAATTATTTAAAAATTTAAATTATTTAAAAATTATATGTAAAACATGATAATTTCTATCCATTGAAAAGTAAATACCATATCTGATTTTTATGTCATTTCTCTTCTTCTGTGCCCAGTCTACAATAATACATTGATATTTGTCAGGCTGATATTGAATTAAAGAATTAAGAATATTTTTTGATATGCCCTTAAATATTTCTCATTTACAACTGAGCAGGAAACATTTTAAGGCCTGTCTGATGCTAGTAATCTCTGCAGACAGAAGGCAACCACAATCACCACTCGTTGTAGAAAACAGAAGTTAGATCAATGAGGTTTTCCCTGGTTGACACTCTAGAATAATGAACAGGTCCTGAGCTATCCTGAGCCTTCTAACTCGTAGTGGAGGGGCAGTCTAGGTGCTAGAACAAACCTTTTCATGTTCCAGACCATTTTTCTCCAGCTGGAGCTTCACAGTGAGACACGAATCCTGAAGAAGTGTGCACCTTTATGACTCACTCCTCTATTCACAGTGGGTCATCAAGCTCACGTCAGATGCCTGGATGCTGATCTCACAGGGCCAAAGCCTAAGGAGAGGGTGAAACTCATGGCGCCCCCTAGAGGAATTCTTTTATTTGTTGTTCCATTTTGAATTATTTTTTCTATTTTAACTTTTAATCGATTTCACATTTAATGGATTTTACATTATGCGTCTCGCTCCCACTCTTTCCTTGCAACTTCCCTCCTCAAGAGAGAACAAAATGAAACTTTAAAGGAAAGAAAAAGAAAGAAACTCATCATGGAAACTCTAGTGTGACACAGTGAGTCACACGGTGTATCTTTAGACCATGTATCTTGCTTGAAAGTATTCATTGCAATGAGTTGTTAGTCTGGTTAGAGGACTCTGGTTTCTGTTACACTATCAGTATTGGCAGCTCAGCTCTGTTGTGCTGCCCAGGTGAGGTTTAGGACCCACTTTCTCCAGTGCTGCAATGAGTGAGGGGCAGGGCTAGTGTTGTAGATAGTGAAGTGTGGGGCCAACTCTTCCCACTCCTATCCTCTTGCGGTGGTAACGGGAGCCACAATCATCAACACAGGCCACATCTGCAGAAGGGTCACTGCTCAGAAATGACCCTTGGCAGCAGCCCAGGCCCAGAAATCACCATAGCTCCCAGGTGGTAAGCAGGCCAACTCACCTCGGCCCATTTCTCACCTACTTCACTTCTTTGGATTTGGCGCTCTTTGCAGGACATGAACTATTCTATTTCTCTCTATTCCATACCCCTGCCTAGACCTATATTAGCTCATGATAATCGAGCCCAACCACTCAGTACCACAAAGTGCTGGGCAGGCCCCTGTTGTCTCCTCCCGGGCTGGAGAAGAGATCTCTGGGAAGGGGAAAGGATCTTGGTCTCCCACTCAGTCGTTATGTTGGTTTGGACAATATCCTGAGGGTCCTTTGGTTGTGATTGTGTGAGCTAATTATCTAAACAGGGTAAAGCTCTGAGAACGGTAAACTACGAGCATTGATGAATGCATTAAGTGTTCAAACCAATATGGAAAGGCTACAACTGATCTGCTTTGCATCACAGAAATTATGAGTTTGTCATTGTCTAGAACTTATGCCCTGAAAGCAGCTATTCACAGTTGGGGCTGAACAGTGAATGAATTAGTGTATAGGATTTTTTGAAATATTTAAGAGTGACTGAGGTCATTGGCTAATAAAGGAACTGCCTTGGCCCATTTTATTGGTTAGGACATAGGTAGGTGGAGTAAACAGAACAGAATGCCGGGAGGAAGAGGAAGTGAGCTCAGACTCGACAGCTCTCCACTCGGGAGCAGACGCCTCAGAGAGATACCACGCTCCCCGCTCCCGGGAAGATGCACACGATGAACCTCCTACCCAGGATGGATATAGGCTAGAATCTTCCCAGTAAGACCAGTGCTACACAGATGATAAGAAATGGACTAGTCCAGGTGCGAGAGTTAGCCTAGAAAAGGCTAGATATAATGGGCCAAACGGTGATTAAATGAATACAGTTTCCGTGAAATTATTTCCGGACATAAGCTAGCCGAGCAGGCGGCTGGGGGGTTGGGGACGCAGCCCCGCCACCCATATTACTACAAGTGACTCTTATATAACAGTGATCCAACTCTCTATTTCAAATACCATTTTTCTCAGACAAATGGTAAGATTAGTCCTATTTAACAATTGATACAATAAATACTCCAGGAAATATTATAATTTATTAGACATGAGAAAATTTCTTAGCGATACCGCAGTTCACAGATTGAATGGAAGTTAATGATCTTTGCATTTATCATGTTAATTTATTTCTTCAGTATCTGTCAAGTCACATCAATTCTTACTAGTGTATATATTAAGGACATTGTGATGTATAAAGGCTGTTATTTATCATCATTTATGTGTTACATATCGTATACCTCTTTGTTTTAGTTGCTAATTCCTCTGAATGTTCGTCTACATAATAATAATAGTAGCATAAAAAAGAAATAATAAATAAAAATATCCCTGTCTATGTACAGAAATAGACCCACCGTGTGCCATAAGAGGGAGGGCCAGGAGTAATAAATGAACCTTCTGCAGGACTGCCAAAGAGGACTAGTTTTTTCAGTAATAAAACTTCCTTCTCTGAGTTCAAAAAAAAATTAGAAATGCAGTCACTAGTGATTCTGTAAGGTCACCTTGTACAATTCAATTTATTACTTAGAGCCTAGAGTATTCCTCCTGACACAATAAAACCAGCCTGCAAAGATACTATGTGAGACTCTCTCCTTTGTTGTCCAAAATCTTCTTCGAAGGGAAAATGGATTGTGCAACATTGCCCCTCCACTTGTCCTCTTGCAAGGGAGGAACTGTTTCTAAATGATTGCCTAGCTTGGGAGATAATTATTGGACCAGGAAGGGATCAATGCTCATTAAAATGTCCTAGGGCATGCATCAGCACATTTGCCACTGAAGTCTGCCTGATTCATGCAGCCTGCTGGGCGATGATAACATCCCAAGATGTGGGCAGGATTCAGTTAGGAGTAACTACTTAGAATAAGAACCCAAGCCCCATCTGTCACCCTGATTCACCAAAGTATCCTCCATTGCAGCACTGGTAACTTTCCTGGCTTTAAATAAGATCTCTCTTATCTCTTGTTCCTCCATCTGCAAAGCAGGAATAATTAAAATCCCTATCTCAAAGCTATTAGGGAACATCCCGCGTTAAATCAGGCTAAGGTCTGAGCAAAATTTTTGGCATAGATGAGAGCTCAGTATGTCTGTATGGGCAAGCGTAAGAGAGAGGACTGTTGTGGAATTCCATTTTAAAGATTATGGCACTGGAGGCCAGAGAAGATATTAAAACTAGTATTTGAGCCAAGGTTAGCAGATACTAAACTGCATTAGCAAATGTTATGTATTTCCTCCTAGAGCAGGAAGAAAAGACATACATATCTTTAAGACCACATTTCCTCACATTTCTTCCGGATAATGAAGGAGAAGGAAGAAAGGGATGTTCAGGCATATGACATTTGCAAATCCATATCTGCACTTGAGTGAAATCAGTTAAGAAAGAATTCAAAGCAACGAATGTCTAGGATGAGACGGGAACCTGGGAGATTGGAGCAGTAATCTTTGAGTTAGCTAAACACTAAATGTTTTCCCAAACCCCATTTATATCAATAAAACAGGGACTTTGCTCTTATCTAAAAGCAAGTGGAAGAAGTATTTCTGAGAGTTTAAGAATTATGAAAGAATTTACTAAGTCTGCGTGGGGAGAAATCAAATCTTCCCCGCAGCTCTGAAGATGAGCTAGGTCATCATTCATAGTGCAGATTTCACTGAAAGGAAAAAAGACATAAAAGAGAAAGGCAGGCAGGGAGTGAGAGAGATGGAGAGAAGGAAGGGGAGAGAGATCCTTAATAAAACACAGTTCTGTTTTTCCAAAATTCACTAGATACAAAAAAAAAAAATGATGACTGTGCTTTCTTTCCTAGAAAACAGCTTAACTACTGATCAATGCTTTGCCACGAAGTCAGAGATTGCCTGGACATAGACAAGTCATGAAGCTTAGGTTTGTAGTATTCATGCCCCTTCTCAGCCCCAGGGAAGTACTCACTTTCCTTTCCTGTCTCTTGGCTGATTCTGTAACCATTAGGACAGCAAAATAAAACTTTGTCTGTGAGGTTTTTTTCTTTTTTCTTTTTTTTCCCTAAGAGCTTACTCCTCCACAGCTTGGTTAACCCTGATTTACAACTTGAAAGTATAATGCCATACCAGGAGAGAAGTCTTAATTTTGGTAGCAATACTTAATTCATGGAGAATGTAGCCTACTTTGTGCAAATGACCTAGGCCTTTTGACTTACAAATAAGCCCATCTCCCCTAGCCCCTGCTGTCACACAAATCCTGGTGTGTTAAACTATGGTGATGCTGATAAAGAGATGCAAGTGTGACCTGAACCGTGCGGCACTCTTCACTGCCTATGTAGGACTCAGCTCATACAGGCTTTCATGAAAAGCACCATGAAGAAATTGGTGCAATAGTGTTAAACAGGCCCTGCTTCTCCTGCCAGATGGAAAGGTAATTCAAAGTGATTTCCATGTCGCACCCCATAGATTTTACAGCACTTTTCAGGTGTAAGTCATTATCCTTTTTCCCTCCTTTGTGCTTGCATGGTATACTGGTGCAGCGGGCTGTAACACCTGAGCCGCTCACAATAATGCTGTCGAAATAAATAGTTAAATAATGAATGGGCTCTGCTTTTTATTGGCCCTGTGCATAGAAAGATATCATTTAAAGCAGAACTGTGATGCTGCTTTAGCAAGATTTAAGTCAGCAGAATATAAAAGAAGAGCTAAGTTTCTAAGAGTCCTCAGCCGAGAGCCCCAGGAGAGAGGGACTGCAGTCCGTTTTCAGGGTTCAAACTCCGAGTCCTGAAACTCATTTTCGTTTGAATTTCAGAGATCAGCATGGTGATTGGTTGGAGCCATACTAATTAAACTCTTACAGGACTTAGATATAAATTGATCACATCCAAGATGACTAACAAATAGAACCATGGAAAAATGTATTTCTATATTACTATGCTTTCCTGCTAGAAAAATCAATCCTGGAAGCCAACACACTTGTAATGCTTTGTGAACGCAAAGGCAATGCAAAAAGAAAGACAGATCTTTCATAAAATTCTTATCATACAATTATAACAGCACATAATCTCTCTAATAACTAGTCAGTGATAATACTAAGGATAACACAAATGATAACAGGAAGCAAAAACCTTAGTCCTTATTTTGTGCAGTGCCTTCTAGCAAAAGGTTGTGAAATGGCTGTCAGTCAACCATGCTGCTCTCTTCCCTGGACATTTAAAAAATTAATAGCATAATTTTATTTACAGGTATAGGTCTTTAGCCTTCAGGTATGTTTGTGTATCATGTATATAATTGGTGCCTATTGAAGCTGGAATAGGACATCAGATCTGGAATAGAAGTATACACACACACACACACACACACACACACACACACATCCATAAAGGTGCTGAAAATTTAATCCAGGTCCTTAGAAACAGCAGCCAGTGCTCTTAACTATTGAGCCATTATCCTAGCCCACCCCGACCCACCCTGAAGCACTCATAGGTCTTTGTCTGGTGTTGTGTCTATGCATCACATAGGCTAATTTTATTAGTGATAAAAATGAGTTCATAAATTTTCTGGATTTCAACGTTTACCGTTTATGTTCATCGTAGGAATGGCTCATTGATAAGGAGGGTGATTGATTATTTTTAATGATGATTATTTCCCTTTTATACTCTAGACTTATTAGCAGAAGCTACATTGTTTGGAAAAGACCTAGTTATTGACTTCATCTGACTGGAATTTATTTTTAAATTCAAGGATGGCAGAATGCGCTCAGGCTGGGAATAAGCAAAGTCAGAGGCAAAAATAGCATTTTGGCTTTAAAAAATAAAATCAGTGATATGTTGTTTTTTTTTTTTTGACAAGTGTATCATGAAAATCATTAGGTTTGTGTCTCGTGTATGTTGCATATATATTCTTCACAGATACTCTATGAAAGACACACTAGAGACTAAACCCAAGTTCTGTAGGTAACTATTTTCATAAATTATGTACTTTCTATAAAAATGTCTCCTGTGGTACTTTGTAAAACAGAAAAGGATGTTTTATTTCTTTTTCTTGTTTATTATTTACAAAATGTTTATTTTAGATTATAGGTTGAGTGGGTATTTCCTGGTGGCTAGCTATGGGTCACCTTACTTTTCTACCCAGACGGAACACTGACTAGGTCAGTCCTAAATTTATACAAATGCAAATCACATTTTTCATATTTCTCAAAATACCCATAAATCAAAGAAGTCCAATCATCTCCAGGTTTGGTTTCTTAAACTTGATAGCAAGAATACTTGGGAGTCCTCAAACAATGGCCCTACTCAATCTTCAATTACAAGGAGTCTGGGAATCTTTCATGAGAAAGTTTTCTGGGTGGTGTTCATGAATTTCATGCAGGGGACCACGAGACAGACTTATACATGATGCTCTCTTTGGTCTCTACTCCCATGATAATGCTTCCTCTGATCAGCTTGAGGGCTATCATAAGGATGTGCTTGGCCAGGGCTATTATATTAGAAAAAGCAGAAACACATCCCACGTAATTCATGATACGACCACAGATCTAGCTATTAATGTGATACTGGAGACATTTCATGAACTCCAGCAGTAGACCTGGTTTTTAAAGAAGATGCCCATTTCTGTTTCTTTTTCAGGGATGTTACTAATGCCTTTTTTCTGAGCCCTGGTATAATTTCTTTTCATGATTCTGTTTGCTTCCCCTCTCTCTGATATATTTACTCCATGGCTAAATATAATTTGTTCTTTTACCTTGCTTCTAAAAGTATGGGTAAATAATCTACTTGGCTCAGACAAGAACTATTATTTCATGGGTGATTATGCTTTGACTCCACAGTCAGCTTTACATGCTTAAACAGATGTGGCCTCTAAAAAAGCAGTGCCATGTAGAGGATGTACCTACTAAACTTCTTGATGCTCAGAGAAGGTATCAATTTTTTCTAAATAAATCATACTAAATACTATTTAGGAAAGTCTGATAAAACATTAAAGTCACATAAAATTATAATGACTTTTAAAATATCCACCAAAAGTATGAATTTTTCAATATATCTATCCAACCTTTGACTTCTGTGAAAGCTAAAACAAACATTAACTCCAAAGATTATTAACTCCAAAAATTATCCATGAAGCAATATGTTTATTTTGATATAAATTTATATGTTATTTTTTAATTTATTGTTGGTGGCGTAATGTGTAATTATAATGAATTTTAGTTCTTCCCTCCCCTATTACCCTGTTATTTTCCCACTCATTCTCCCACTGAAGCCCTTATTCCTTCATCAATTCTTTTACTTTCATATGCATTTTGAGTGTGGCCCTCTGAGTTTACGTAGGGTTACCTGTATCAGCATTTTCTGGAACTTATTTACCAGAAGAATTTCAACTTATTAATGCTTACACCACTAAAGAATATTACATCCATTCTGTCAGGAACCATTAACTGTCAGTGGTCCTTTAGGGAGGGGTAGGGCCTCAGAGAACCCTCTTTTCATGATGAAATATTGACAGGGCAAATCTTGTGCAGGTAGTCACAGCTTCAGTGGTTCATGAGTTCATTGGTTTGACATATATAGAAGACACTGGTGCACAGCATCCTTCATAACTCGTGGTTCTTACAATCTACAGAACTAGTTTTATTATGATGGAGGGAGCAATACTATCTTCTTTTATGCTATATGATTCATTATCTAAGACTTAAAGATGTTGTAATTTGTTATAACATACCTATGCAATGAAGTGAATTTGTCTGACACTTATGTCTACCTCTACTCCAGTTGAAGAATAGACTCATGAAAAAAATTGAACATCTGCTCTGGAAGATGAGTCAAGTTGACCACAATTTCAGGGTTATTCTAAACAACCCAGTGAGATATTATTTCAGAAGAAAACTTTATAAATGGAATATCTATATCCCATCTCTCTTTTCAAGGAAGAGAAGATAGAAAGATTCTCAGAGTCAGAGGTGGTGAAAGCCATAAAAACAAAGAAACAAACCAAAACAGTGGCTTCTGGCCACAACAGGACAGTGTATAAACCTCACAAAGTTTGGGACAGTATGGATAAGCTTCAGACAGGCTCAAACCCAAGCTTGAGGAGAAGGTGGGGATTCGATGTCTACCTGAGTATTTGATGGTTGTTGGAGAGGGAATTAGTTTACTTTAATGATGTCCACACCCCAGGACAGGCTCCACACCCAAGAAGAGGTAGCTAACATCAACTAGGTTTGAAGAAGAGAATGAGGGAGAGGACAAAGGTGGGTAGATTGTGAAGTAGAAATGGATCTGGGAGGAGTTAGAGGAGAGAGTAAATATGATCAAATAAATTGCATGAATTTTCCAGAGTTAATAAAAATATTATCTCTTTAAAAGGAATAGGAATATAGATCGTTAGTCATAAAACTCCTTTATTCAGAGAGAAGCATAAATCTGAGCCAGGCATGGTGGTGCATACCAGTAATCCTAATTACTCAGGAGGTTGAGTCAAGTGGAGGGTGATGAATTCCAAGCCAGTTGGAGGACAGTATTAATTCATTTTATTCTATAAATAAAACAAAGGGATCAAGGACTGGAGGTGTAGTTTAGTGATAGAGCTCTTGCCTAGAATGTGAAATTCCTGAGATTGACCTAATAATTCATAAAATATATTTGGGAGTTTATAAAATTGATTTTTGAATGAAGATATCTTCTGACTGTGGCAAGAGACTTAAAAGCTAATTCATATTCTGTGAATGCATATCTATCTATTTCCTATAATTTTATATCATAACTAAGCATGGATATGTTTTATGAAACAGGGTAAAATTGCAATCATAAGAAAGTTTATAGCAATTTGGTTAATGCAATTTTCAGGTTAAATTGAATTTAACAAGAAAATAATTTTTCTATGTTAGAGTAATTTTAGAGAAGGAATAAAGGCCACAATTCTCAGGTCTCTGACTATCTAATTTTCACCAAGATCTACAGTTACCATTATTCTATTCTTTTCCCTATATATCTAACAGCCAAGAAAACTGGAAGCTAAGTGGACCATTGACTTAAAATAGAGGAATCATGTGAAGGACTTTGGGTGCCAGCTTATAAATAACTGCATGGAGACTTATTAAATATTAAAGCTCAGTCTTGGCTTGTCCCACTAGCTCTTATAGCTCAAATTAGCCCATTTATTTTTATCTATGCTTTGTTGTGTGGCTCATTACCTCATCCTACTTCTACATCTGGCGGATGACTCACCTTTTCCCCAGAGTTCTCTCTCTGTCTTAAAATTCTGTCAATATCTCCCACCTAACTATTGGATTTTCAGTTTCTCATTACACCAATCACAGCAATACATTTTCACATAGTGCACAAATATCTCACAGCATTTCTCCCTTTTTGTCTAAGTTAAAAGATGAGGTTTTAATTCTAATACAATAAAATTATGTACATAGGACAATTATTATGTTAGAAATATATTTACAATGTCCAATCTATTTATATTAGGCAACTTTAAAGAAAATATTTCATTGTCTATCCTATCTTTGTGAGTCCAAAGTTTGTATCTAATTTGCTGTTTTATCCTACTTATATATATTACCAACCCAAAACTATCTCTTTAGATTACAAAACATTTTCTCCCTCTGAATGTGGGTGACATTTGTGTGGCTTTGCCAGTCTGTGGGGCCACTGGCAGTGGGACCAGGATTTATCCTTAGTGCTCGAACTCACTTTTTGGAGCCCATTCTCTTAGGAGAGATACCTTGTCAGCCTAGACATAGGGTGGAGGGCCTTCACCCTGCCTCAAAATGATTTGCCAGACTTTCTTGACTCCCCATGGGAAGCCTTACCCTCTCTGGGTAGTTGATAGGAATGGGATGAGGGAAGGTAGGAGAAGTAGAAGGTGGGAGAAGCAGAAGGTGGGAGAAGCAGAAGAAACTGGATTGGTATGTAAAATGAGAAAAATTGTTTTAAAAATAAATACATAAAGTAAAACATTGTCTTAGATAAAGAACTTAAACATTTAAGTTACTAGTCTCTCAACCCTATATATGTTTCTTTTCTAAATCTGATAACAAGGACAACTGTAACTATAACTATCTTGTCTTCAACTCCATCAGAGACCAAAGAAGGATATAGTATTGCTTGAGTAAAAAGGAAGTGAAGAGTAAGCAACTTCTGAAACTATAGAAATGCTAGAGACTTCTGACTGCCTGAACAGTCACCCAAGGTTCCTTGGCAATGTTGGAGCATCCACCTTTGGCCTACAGGCCTAAAACATCTGACAGATTTTTATATGAGGCAGGAATTTTGAAGAACTGTCCTATCTTGTCTTGAAAAAGTTTTTACTTGATAAAGTTTGGTAGTCACTTACTTTTGTGCCCCACTTGTACAGTTTGGACAGCATACTGTCAGCAGTTGAGGCAAGGTCAGTTTCTTGTCGAAATGGCTATCTTTGCCACACTAAAAGAAAACTCCATACAAAGTTTCTTAGATGGCCATCATCTTCTCTAAGGTAAATTGTGCTGCCAGGAGCAGATGTGTCTCACTGTCATAAAAAGCATCATGTTAACTAAACTTTTTAAATGACATATACTACAGGTTTCTAAAGTGTTTTGAGACCATCTATTTAAAACATTTCTCTATTTGACCTTAAAAAATACCTAACATGATTGTAACTTGGTTGTTATAGATGACTAATAACCTGTATTTCTATATTATTTATTACATTTTTATTTTAATAATTTTTTGATTGATTTTATTGAGCTATACATTTTTCTCTGCTCCCTTCCCTTTCTCTCTCCTCCCCTCATACCCTCTACCATTGTTCCCATGCTCTCAATTTACTCAAGAGATCTCATCTTTTCCTACTTCCCATGTAGATTAGATCCATATATATCTCTCATTGTAGATTAGATCCACGTATATCCTCTCATGTCGATTAGATCCATGTATATCCTCATTGTTGTCTAGGTTCTTTGGGATTATGAGTTGTAGGCTGGTTTTCTTTGCTTTATGTTTAAAAATTACTTATAAGTGAGCACATGTGATAATTGTCTTTCTGTGTCAATCAATATGATGTTTTTTAAAGATCTATTCATTTGCCAGAAAATTTCAAGATGTCATTATTTTTTCTGTTGTGTAGTACTCCATTGTGTAAATGTACTATGTTTTCCTTATTCATTCTTTGGTTAAGTTGTTTATAGGTTCTGATTATGGCAAACGATGCTCCTATGAACATAGTTGAGCACATGTCCTTGTAATATGCTTGAGTATCCTTTGGGTATATAGTCAAAAGTGGTATTGCTGGGTCTTGAGGAAGGTTGTTTCCTAATTTTCTGATAAATCACCATACAGATATCCAAAGGGGCTGAACCAGTTTGCACTCCCACCAACAATGCAGGGGTGTTCTCTTTACCCCACAACCTCTTCAGCATAAGTTGTCATCAATGTTTTTGATTTTGTCTATTGTAACATTGGGTGCCATTTGTAACATGAGGGGCTGGCTTGTTGGGGTTTCTGTCCCACCCAGTATCCCACAGCCAGCAAGCCCCAAAGAAAATCACACAGAGATCTCTATAAGTTATAAAGCTTATTGGCCCATTAGGTCAGGGTACTTATTAGCTCTTGTAGCTTATATTAACCCATTATTCTGATCTATGTTAGCCATGTGGCTTAGTACCTTTTTCAGTGGGGCAGATCACATCCTGCCACTTTGGTGGTCTGGGCAGGAGTGGGGGGAATCAACTTCCTCTTTCCCAGAATTCTGTTCTCATTGCATCTTTTCTATTTCCCTGTCTGGTTTCCCCCCCCCTATACTTCCTGCCTGGCTAATCAGCATTTATTTAAAACATGATTGATAGCATATAGACAATTCTCCCACATATCCAAAGGGACTGAACCAGTTTGTGCTCCCACCAGCAATGCAGGGGTGTTCTCTTTACCCCACAACCTCTTCAGCATAAGTTGTCATCAGTGTTTTTGATTTTGTCTATTCTTACAGGTGTAAGATGGAATCTCAGAGTTGTTTTGATTTGCATTTCTCATGAGATGCGTAGATATAACACCTTAAACAAGAGTAGGAACATATATGCAGTTTGTTAGAACAAAAATAACCTTAAATTTATATCAATATACAAAAATCAATACCAACATAAAATATTTGAGACCAGTGGTTGTTCAAAAGTAGGCTAAACAACCTACTCTTTTCTGCCATTATTTCTGTACTATATCACTTTTTGTCGTTCAAAGAAAAAGATCCTTGAATCTACTCTCTTCTGTTCAATTTTTTGCCTGTCTGTGACTAATAATAACTTGAAATCACCTCCCCAAAATGATTACAGATATCTTTAATCCACCATCTGGTGGCACACCTCTTGGTAATGTGGGCATCCTATCTTCTAGACTGCTTTCTGTAGTCTGTGCGTGGTGACATCTTCAGGGGACTCTGAGGTAATTGTGATAATAATCAAGTCCTGGGAGAGTTAGCGGTATCACTTGTCCAGTCTCTGTATAACGGGAATTTGTAGAGTTTATCTGTAGTCTTGTCTGGATAGTCTGTAATGCTGGACCCCCTCAGTTGGCAGTTTTGAAATTGTTCTGGATGCAGTATTTTGGGTAAATTACAAATTCGGTTGGATCACCTGGGCTGCTTGTCTTCACTGGTACTTTTGCTTATTTTTGAAAACACTCAATATGTTAAAGATAACATATATGTCTGCATTGATGCAAGTGTGGAATGTGCAGTGTGTGTACAAGTCAGTTAAAAATGCTTATTTTTTGTTCTATGTTTGAGCAGGTAAAAGGTATTTGTGAAATTTATAAGTCTATTTGGCCTGGAAAACCAAACTGTGATATAAATCTCTATCTATCCATGTGTAAGGATGACATGTAATAATAAGCCATGAGGACTCTGTAGCCAACAAGGTTTATCATGCTTCATCCAGTCTCAGGCCTGTTTCCATAGTTGAGAGATCGGCATATATTTCACCTGTCCTGTAGTTCTTCTTGGTTTCTTTATTCATGTTTATAGCCAAGATTTTCAGAAGTTCTCATTCAATCAAATTTGATCTTCATCAAATTTGAAGAGAAATGTAACTTTTTGTTTCCTGTGGGAAAAAAGGCATAACCTCTCCCCCTATGCAGCACATTTCTTGACTTCTATTCTGAAGCCAAGACATGTCTAAAATATATAAGCTGTTTTTAATACAGCAGTTCCTTTTACAATCCAGTGTCTCTCAGCAGCTGCTATTCATTCAACAGTATTTAAAAAATTTAAAGTTAACAAAGCACCGTACAGGATTTAGGCACCCTGTGTATCTCCTATATTACATGCCTTATTTATTTTTATATTACTTTACTCCTTCTTTAAAGATTGTATTATTTTAAACTATTTTTATGATTGTTTATGCCTGTCTTTTACTGTATCTTTTAAATGTTTTCTTAGTCTGGACTGCTTAATTGTACAGCTGCAGTCTTCTCTGACCATGTGAGCCAAACCTTAAACTGCTAACCAGTGGCTAGGTTCTCCTCGGAGAGACTCTGCTTAGCACATAGTTTAGCTGTTGGTTCTGCACTCTTGGTTTGTGAGAGTGGAGTCTTGTGCCTGTAGGCTCGAACCTGGACCCAGTCTATCTGCCCCAGCTCAGGTAGGGCTTCCACCAAAGTCTCCTGCCACTGGGTAGTATACCATCTGCTGTTCATAAACTCAAGTCAAACCTCAGTAGAAGGACCCCTTAAAAGAGTGGTGCCTGTGTATACTGCAAGCACCAAGCAAACTCAGAACGTTTGACCCAAGCTCTCTGTGCGCTCAGGCTCTGTGTGGATTTGCATGGCACGTATAATGCACCAAATGCTGTTGGACTTCTCCTTGAGCTGCGAGCTCACAAATAATGACATGTGGACTTATTATTAATTATGAAAGCTCAACCTTAGCTTAGGCTTGTCACACTAACTCTTATAACTTAAATTAGCCCATTTATTTTAATCTACCTTTTGTTGTGTGCCTCATTACCTCATCCCTCTGTACTGCCATGCTGCTTTCTCCATGTCTTACTGGTGACTCTGCTTTCTTCTCCCTAGAGTTCTCTCTTTCCCCTGAAGTTCTGCCTATACCTCCCGAGTAGCTATTGGCTCTTCACCTTTTTGATGGTATCAATCACAGTGATATATTTTCACCTAGTAGGCAAATATCCCACAACGGAAACCGATTAGTCCCTTCTTCATTCTTTCCTTGGCATTAGTGCTGTCCTTACCTGTGTGATGTGCTGTGACTATAAATCTCTAGCTCCTTTAGTCTCTTTGAATTGTACTTTTTGGTATTTTCAAGCATATAAGCCTTTGGGTTCAATCAAGACATATAAATCTTAATCCATAAAATGTATTTATCATCAAGGACTATCATTTGTTTCAAGTCTCTGAATGTCTCCTAAGATTTTACACTTGTTGATTTATAAAAGTTTTAATGTAATTAGAGATGTTGAGAAAAAGAAGACTCTCTTCATCGGGGGGGGGGAGGGGCAATAATCCAAGGTCCTAACTTGGAAAAAGTATGAACGTTATTATCAAGTGACACATTATTGCACAGGGCTAAGACAGTTATAAGTACTGCTTGAAGCAAGTTACTGATAATATTTAATCAATACGTACAAGTTCAGTTGGAAACTGCTATTTACTATCCATCCACTTAGAGTTGTAGTAGAATCATGAAGAGGATAATTACAGACTGTCACACAGGCAGCAACTGTTAAGCCAGAATTCAAGCCTGTACAGATCATTATGCTGTGAAGTATTAGTAAAAGAGTATGTCACTATATTACCTATAGTTATATTTTAAAAAATGTAAATGTTAAGACTTTCATGTGTGTTACATGTGATAATCTCTCCCATTGTTTACACAAATTAGCCATGTTTTCTTACCTTTTTATCCTTTATTTTGGGTCACATGCGAAGGAAAAGATACATGGTGTATCAAAAGCTCCTAGGTTCTTATTCAAAGCATTGTATGTTCTTGTGGGATGATGTCTTAATTATATATGTATACATATATAATCTCACTCTCATTGTCTACCCTTTTTCAACTGGTTCCTCTCTATTCTAACTCTATGATCTCTGCTTTGGACTTTGATGGGGCTGGGAGTTCCTTTGTTAGAAGGATCAGAGAAATGTGACAGCATTTGCCCTCACTGGAATGAAGCTGCAGAACTCGGGAAGCCTTTGATTATGCTTGTTTCTTGAATGTATTTGCTTCCAGTTCTGTTTGGTTTCCAGCCAAGCCAAGACTGAAACCCTAACCAACCTTTTTCCGACCCTCAGTTCCATAAGACACTGCCGGCAGCAGTATCAGCTGCAATCTTTGTTTTGCAACTCATGAAAGAGAAAATAGGACTGACTGGCATTTAGGGAATGAATTTTCTCCAGTCTAATCATGCTTGTTAATTAAAGCTGCTCAAACTGTCACTATGGGCAATTCCAGAACGAGTGTAGTTGCCAGGGAGAGCAAAACACCGCAGTAGGATTGACACATACTCAGGCATTATGTCACAGGGACATCTTCTGAATAGGTCACAGCTAAATACATATGAGTCTATAGGTTTCCTGCTTTGTGATCATCCTGATCTCTTTAGGTCTCTGTCAGAGCAGCCCATATAAATGTTCTGAGGGGGAGCAAGTGATGACAGAGAAAACGATGCTCTGGAATTGGCATTATTCAGTAGTTGTCACCTGCTACAGCCTAAGGGATGCTACAGTCCCTTCTGGCTTGAAAATGACTTGGATACGGCCCAGTTTCATTGTTTTCAACAGCATATTTAAACTTTTTGAAACTTAATACTATGAATTGAGGGTTTATGGCTACATATGTCAGACTCTGTAGTACTAAAGGAGGTAATATATGGAACATTTCTTATTTAGCAGATTACTAGTATTTATTGCTTTTAAAGAAGATTATGAACTACTTTTAAATAATACCTTATTTTTCCCAAGAGATAACAATCACAGTAGAATCAAAAAAAGTCTTCATTTATCCATTTGATATACTCTTCTGAAACAAATAAAAATCATATTTGAAGAACTATTTAATAGCATTAGCATGTTTTATGAGAAAGTTGTAGGAATGTAAAATGTCAAATTACATATAAAGCCGATTATATTTTATATTTTAAATATTTTATTTTTAAAAAATAGTTTATATCTATTTTGTGTTGTTTGAGAATTTAATAACATTGCATATTATTTGATCAAATGGTTATCCAATACCAAATAGCCCTGAAATCATACATAAAAGTAATGTTAATGTATACTGAAAGGCTCTTTATATGTATTTAAGAATGTATATATATGATATATGTATTTATATGTAATTATATAATTACATAATGTAAAATTATATATGTAAGTGTATAACTACATATGTAAAATATGTACATTAATAATATAAACTTATCTCCTATTCTGTTCCCTCCAATTTATTTCCTATCCAGTCACCATTTTTCGTACCAATTTCTGGTACTATTTTTTTTTAAATAAAAAAACACACTGATTCCACTTGTTGCTGCTTGTATGCATATGACTGTAGAGTTACAAACAGAAACATAGGTAGCCTCTTAGAGACCTAATGCACAAAGCAATCCCACACCAGTTTGGAATTATAAAGGGGTGAATTATTTTAGGGGATAAAACTTAGAGAATACCGTCTACACAACCAGGAAGGGAATCTAGTTGCTGGAACAGGAGTCTGAAGCAAGAGAACGAGAGGAGGGTTGCTGCTGCTTTTTAAAGCGAAAGATACCATACCCCAGTGGGCTGGTATCTCAAAGTCTATTGGCTAAAGGAGCTCCCTCAGCACAGAACAAAGGAAAACTGACACTTTCCTACAGTACCTATTAGTTTCTAATAGATCCTCAGCTAAGGATAGGACTTCGTGTGGCCTCCCCCATCCACGCTGTGACTTGGGCTGGCTTGAGTTGGCTCAGGTATTATACAAGGAGTCTCTGTGGATGCAACAGACTTTGGAAAGGTATTTAAATTGAATAAGCAACCCAATTTCAGATAGGACTGACCTCTTTTCAAATTGTTAATCAATGTGTTCCCCAAATTTTAAGTCGTTGTCAAAGCTCACGGTTACCTCTAGAACTTGATGATATTATTGATAAAGATATCACATTCTTGAGTCATAGAACACATAGAAATAAATCTGGTAATAATATGGAACTTTCATTCCTACTACCCAACTTTCATAGTTCTAGAAGATGCTATTCACACTACCATAGAAACAAAGCATTTGTCAGTTTTACCCAACTGTGAACCCTGAAAGCTACAGTAATTGCCCATCAAGATGGGATGCCCATTGATGCAACAATGGCATGCATATTATAGGAGTAACCAACCGCTTTCTGATTGGATTTAAGGATGCTCTACAAGATAAAACCCATGCGTGGCATCATTATCTGAGCCAAGAACCTGTATCTAGGTAGGACATAAATCCTAGGGAACAACTTATTACTCCCTTGGCAAATGGATATTATTTTAAACTGACTCCTTGTTCTCGCTATTACAAACAATGCTGCTATAAACATAGTTGAGCATATACTTTTGTTGTATGATAGGGCCTCTCTTGGGTATATTCCCAAGAGTGGTATTGCTGGGTCCAGGGGTAGGTTGATCCCAAATTTCCTGAGAAACCGCCACACTGCTTTCCAGAGTGGTTGCACAAGTTCGCATTCCCACCAGCAATGGATGAGTGTACCCCTTTCTCCACAACCTCTCCAGCAAAGGCTATCATTGGTGTTTTTTTATTTTAGCCATTCTGACAGGTGTAAGATGGTATCTTAGAGTTGTCTTGATTTGCATTTCCCTGATCGCTAAGGAAGTTGAGCATGGCCTTAAATTTCTTTTGGAAACAACCTAGATGCCCTTCAATGGAAGAATGGATGAAGAAAGTGTGGAATATATACATATTAGAGTACTACTCAGCAGTAAAAAACAAGGACTTCTTGAATTTTGCATACAAATGGATGGAAATAGAAAACACTATCCTGAGTGAGGTAAGCCAGACCCAAAAAGAGGAACTTGGGATGCACTTACTCATATTTGGTTTCTAGCCACAAATAAAGGACATTGAGCCTATAATTCGTGATCCTAGAGAAGCTAAATAAGAAGGTGAATCCAAAGACAAACATATACTCATCCTCCTGAATATTAACCTTCATCAGGTGATGAAAGGAGACAGAGACAGAGACCCACATTGGAGCACCGGACTGAAATCTCAAGATCCAAATCAGGAGCAGAAGGAGAGAGAGCACGAGCAAGGAACTCAGGACCGCGAGGGGTGCACCCACACACTGAGACAATGGGGATGTTCTATCGGGAATTCACCAAGGCCAACTGGCCTGGGTCTGAAAAAGCATGGGATAAAACCGGACTTTCTGAACATAGCGGACAATGAGGACTACTGAGAACTCAAGAACAATGGCAATGGGTTTTTGATCCTACTGCACATACTGGCTTTGGAGGAGCCTAAGCAGTTTGGATGCTCACCTTACTAGACATGGATGGAGGTCGGTGGTCCTTGTACTTCCCACAGGGCAGGGAACCCTGATCGCTCTTCGAGCTGATGAGGGAGGGGGACTTGATCGGGGGAGGAGGAGGGAAATGGGAGGCGGTGGCTGTGAGGAGGCAGAAATCTTTAATAAATAAATAAATTAAAAAAAAAATAAAAAATTATATAAATTTTTCCAAAAGGAAATATATTTGAAAATTAACCACACATGTAAATAGGGACTGAAATGGTCTTAAGCATGTGTTAAGTCTCAAATCATGTGAGGTTATTGATCAGAAGTCAGTTGCACCATGTGAACAGTGTTGATTTCATATTTCTTACTTCCTGGGTTGATGTGCCATTTTGTTTTCAAATTCTTCTCAGAAAACTCAAAGATCAAAACAAATCACATATGACAATTAATCAGAAAACTTTTTTCTTGTTCATTTGTCATTTATTCTCTCTTGCTAATAAACAAGGCCTCTAGAATGGGAGCTGGTGTTGAGGGCACTGTCCATATTATCAATTGTTGCTACTACTATTGTTTATTATTATTGTTACCATGACTAACATTGTAATTAAACCAATAATCAACAACGCAAAGAGACAATTTTTTATAACTACCAAAGAAACATGAGGAAATGACAGAAATCAGAAACAGATAAGTATCCATTTTATGGTCTAGGTTTTACTAGTTATTTTTCCCCACAATATATATGGGCCTAATGATAAGTAATTAGGAGCCAATTTAATACTATATCCACTAGCCAAGTAATACTAATATGTTATCCTTTCGGGCCAATAACCTATCTAGGCTGGCCTGCTAACAGTGTCAGTATGGGTTTCATTTTGTAGAACCAGCTTTAAATCCAATCAGAAAGTGGTTGGTTACTCCCGTGATGTTCATACCACTGCCCAACTAGTGAGCATGTCTTGTAGCATGATCACAGGGTTCACAGGTAGGAGTGATTATTTTTTTCTCCCCACTGCCTTGAGACTTAGCCAGTAGGAATTCATAGATGAAGGCAGACTACTCTTTGAGATGGGCACATAGAGACCTGAAAGTTCTATCCAAGTTAGTAATTAAATATAAGCAGACTATGTGAATCCCAGCTTCTTCCTTTCATAGATAAATAAATGCTGGCTATGGCAAAAATCACAGGCCTTGGAATGGTTGAAATTACTCTGTGTCTTCCTCTGCCTATTCATATGAACTTTCCCAAATCCATTTTGCTCATCAGTTGAATGCAGATCATGATAGTGTTATTGAGAGAAAGCATGCAGAAGTATTTATCAACCTGCTTGATAGAGTTTTAGAGTAAATGTTTGGTAAAACCTAGTCCTTGGTTTTATTGAACTGAGTGTGGTGAAGCAACCTTTAACTTTTGTAATGGTCTGCTGTATATATATATATATATATATATATATATATATATATATATATATATTTAATGAAGGTATTTTGTGTGTATCTTCTAAACAGGATTTAACTTGAAGTCAGATAAATTAAAGCATAATACCTTGAAAATTTAAAACTGAAGCCTGTCTCTTTGCTGAAAGGCAAGAATTACACTTATCTGTGGGTAGAGGGGAAAACATGGGAGGGATTGGAGTGAGGAAAAGAAAGGGTGAAATGATACAAATATATTTTAATTTTTAAAAGACATTTTAAAATAAACTGAACTTCCTAAGAATATACAAACAGCAAATATAATGATAAACAGAAACCGTGAAAGCTTATTGCCTATTTCTTATAATTGCTCATGTGAATTAAATGAGAGTGTGGTGTTTGACATTGTGGCAACCGGATGCCCTTGAGTAGCCTGACTCAGGGTTTCAAGTCACATGCTTATATTCTCTTCTGTCGTTTCTTCACTTTTGACTCTGGGCCAGTCATTGGGGCTCTATGGACTTGGGCTTCCACATACACAACAGTTGTTGCTTGATAAGAATGATGTGATGAATGCATGAGGCACAATGCACAGTACAAAATGCAACACCAGGCTCCTGTAGATGCCCAGAAATGGGCTTGAACTAGGCCAAGCTTGCTAGGAAGTTAGGTAGAGAAACTGTCCTGTAAGAAATAACTGTGAGATGGGTAGAGTGAAGAATCAGAGTGTAGAAAAGTGTCAAGGCAAATTTCTGAGCAAAGGTTGTTGTAACTCTTGAATTTTTCTCATTAGTTTTGAATTTAAGGAAATTGCTTTTTTTTCGATAATAACAACAAAAGAATTTCATCTGTTGTTTTCATAATATGTTTCAATTTTCTTTTTTGTTTAAGAAAGTGTTGACATTTGGTTTTTAATTTGAAATCTATATTATTTAAAGCTGATTCTTTAAAAATGTTTCAACAAGTAAGTTTGAGGTAAGCTCTTTCTCTGCAAATGTTGCTCTGATTGCTTGTGATCAGATGCTGCTTATAAATAAAGTACCAAGGGCTCAAAGTGACAAGAGGAAAGCAAAATAAAGTGTGGAATGTTGCCTAGCACAGGTCTGCAGGCTGAGATTTATTTCTAATTCAAATCTTAAGCAGAAATACCTAGTGTGTCCATCAAGGTCTCAGATCCTAAACAAAAATTCTGCCATTCAGGTCTGGGATATCTATCCCAGCTTCCATGTAAAATATATCTACAAAATGTGACTATGCTTGAAACCATGGTAGCAGTACCACACAGATCCAATATTCAGTCTGCATAACCTACATATATATTGCTTAAAAATGGTAATAAAGATGGTCTACATGGTTAAGTAGAATTGAAACCCCCACAGATGCAACCAAGTTTTGTCTCTTTGTCAACTGTATTCTTGGATATGAAACCTACAGATATAGAAAGGAAAAGATGAATATAGAAGAGCAACTGATAAGATTGGATGGCTTATAAGATATGGCTCCACTGCTAAGAATATTTGCTGCTCAGGACTCAAACAAATTCAGTTTGCAGCACCAACATGAGGAGCAGAGTTGGGAGGTCACCACAGCCTGCAACTTAAGTCACAGTTGATTCTATTCCCTCTCTGACTTCCACAAACACTGCATACTTGTGCACATACATCCACATATAGACAACACACATACAGAAATAAAAACAGACAATTTTAAAAACTAAAATAAAAAGAAAAGTTGATTACCTAAATATATGTTTATATTATCATTTTATGTGTCTGACTGGAGGAAGGAAGGGAGAGAGAGAGAGAGAGAGAGAGAGAGAGAGAGAGAGAGAGAGAGAGAGAGACAGAGAGAGACAGAGACAGAGACAGAGACACCCTATTGTTACTTCTTCTATTGCCATCCTCCCTTGAAACCAAACCTTTTGTCTTCTTTGGGCTTCCAATGTGGACTGAAAACCAGTGTCTCTCCAGGAATCTCTCAGGTCTTCAGTATCAGTTTGGGACTGTTCAGATATCCAGCCTAGTAGGCACAGCAGCTACTAGCTTCTCAGTTTTTCAGAATCCTGACAGTCATTGTTTGAACACCCAGCAGGTGGTATGTAAGCTAATTTAGTATAACTCCATTTAACATGTATTAATTCCCATTGCTCCATTCCTCTAGAGAATCTCCAGTGATATTCTCGCCTATTCAGAAGAGGGCAATCTGCTTTACCCAGTTTCCTGGTACAAATTCTAATTTGATTTGACATACAGAGTGAGAATATTTCATCTGGGCATTCTGTTGTCTGCCGAGAAACTAAATAAAATCAACTTTCCCGGCTGTACCTGCAGCTCTGTAGGGTGAGATAGAGGTAAAACACAATCAGGTGCGGCCGTTTGAGGCCAGACTATTCTGAAAGATAAAATGCCAAGGCCTGCTGTGATCTTTTTGTGTGGCACTTATGACCATATCACAACTGAGGGGAGCTATGAAGCAGGCACGCTTTGTACTTAGATTGTCTGTTTGGGGAGGCATTTGATGGAAGTACTAATAACCTCAATCTGGTGGCTCGTCTGCCTTCATCCCAAACTACCCCTCCAGAACTGCAACTTTTCACTTCTGCAGATACAATTGTGAGCAGAAAACAAATAAATGAGATTTGGTGTTATTACAGCTTCAAAGTGAAAAATCAGCAGCAAGTCTGAAATCACAGTTTCGTTATTTTCTAGTTCAGAGGGTCTGAAGATCCATGGCACAACATATAAAATAGGGATGATAAATTAAATCTCATTTGAAACATCATAGGCATATTATTTATGTCCCACGATGTGAACAAAAAAAGATTTCAGGGTAATATCGGCTGTAATATCCAGACAGACTTGAAAATGGAAGGCTGTACTTGAGCACTGAAACCTGATTATGGTTTGGCTAAGATTAAGCATGAAGGGGAAGATTTGAACAGGAGAATACAAACAGCATTTGGGAAGTTGGTACAGAACCTGCTTGATTTTAATACAATTTGTATCCTTTTCACATTAGAAAAATACTAACATTTGCTTCTAGTAGTATGGCAAGATAGATACCCTAACAAACTTTTAAAGAATGCAGTTTCAAGTTTTGAATTAAAAATTAAGTATTGGTTAGACCAGAAGATTACACTATTCAGAGGATAAAAGCTATGGTGAGTGGGAACCAAGAGCAGGAAGAATCTTTTTATTATTTCTTTCATTTTATTTTGTGTATGGAGTGTCTCAGCTGCATATATGTATGAGCCCACGGGCATGGCTCATGCCTGAGGAACTCAGAAGAGGGTATCTGGTCTCCTGGAACTGAAATTACAGATGATTGGAGCCATCATGTGGGGGCTGGAAACTGCTTGATCCTCTGCAAGAGCAGCAAGTGATCTTAGCCACTTAGCCAACTCGCCAATCCCAGGAACAACTGAAGACTTGTGAGTAATTCACGTAGTCCTAATGGTCCCACTCACTTTCTACTTACTTTTTGTGTCCTTGAAGTCGATGGTATAGAAGTGTAGAGTTTGATGGAAAATGAGCAAACATACAAGCAGAAATTCACGCTCTGATACAAATGTGTCTAGGAATGCAGTAACTTGTGTTGTCTAGCTGAATGGGAAGAAGCCAGCATCCACCGTAGCCTTAAAAACCTCAAAAATAGGTATTCTTAGATTCAAATAGTCTCGATATATTTAAATAAAGGCAAAATTAATGTCTAGATGTTTGATTCTGGGAAAATAATTTTGCTTGGGATTTGGTAGGGCATAAAGCAACACTCATGTGGGATTTTAGAACACATTTAGACTCCCAGAAGGAGGACTTAGGTTAAAGCCATTCTGCATGAGCTTTGTTCCCTGGAGCCTTGAAGAATCAAATGCTAGGAGTTTCTCACCTTTGTCAGATACCTGACGGAATCCCCAAAGAATATGAGCTCATTGTTAAAAGTCACATAAAAAGAATCATATTCTCTTTATGAGCAAGAGTATGTATATTTAGGTACATTTATTTTTACCATCCTTGAAAGATTTATAAAAGAAGTAAAACCAGGTCTTCTATATGCTTCCATTGGTCGACTTCTCTGTTTTTATGCCAGTACCACCCTGTTTTCATTACTGTAGCTCTGTAATAGAGTTTGAAGTCAGGGATGGTAATGTCTCCAGAAGATCCTTTATTGTATAGGATTGTTTTGGCTACCTGGGTTTTTTGTTTTTCCATATAAGGTTGATTATTGTCCTCTCCAGATCTGTGAAGAATTTTGATGGGATCTTGATGGGGATTGCATTGAATCTATAAATTGCCTTTGGTAGAATTGCCATTTTTACTATGTTGATCCTCCCAATCCAAGAACAAGGGATGTCCATCCATTTTTTGGTATCCTCTTCAATTTCTTTCTTCAATGCCTTAAAGTTCTTGTCAAGTAGATCTTTCACATCCTTGGTTAGATTTACCCCAAGATATTTTATGCTGTTTGTGGCTATCATGAATGGAGAAGCTTCTCTGATTTCCCTCTCTGCTTCCATATCCTTTGTGTATAAGAGGGCAACTGATTTTTTGGAGTTGATCTTGTATCCTGCCACATTACTAAAGCTGTTTATCAGCTGTAAAAGTTTTTTGGTGGAGTTTTGGGGGTCGCTTATGTACACTATCATATCATCTGCAAATAACGAAAGTTTAACTTCTTCCTTTCCAATTCGAATCCCCTTGATCCCATTATGTTGTCTTATTGCTATTGCTAAAACTTCAAGCACTATATTGAAGAGGTATGGAGAGAGTGGAAAGCCTTGTCGTGTTCCTGAGTTTAGCGGGATGGCTTTGAGTTTCTCTCCGTTTAATTTGATTTTAGCTGTCGGCTTGCTGTATATAGCTTTTATTATATTTAGGTATGATCCTTGTATCCCTAATCTCTCCAAGACTTTTAACATAAATGGATGTTGAATTTTGTCAAATGCTTTTTCAGCATCTAATGAAATGATCATATGGTTTTTTTCTTTCAGTTTATTTATATGCTGGATTACATTGATAGATTTTCGTATGTTGAACCAGCCCAGCATCTCAGGAATGAAGCCTACTTGATCATTTTCGATAAAGGAGCTAAAAGTATACAATGGAAGAAAGAAAGCATCTTCAACAAATGGTGCTGGCACAACTGGATGTCAACCTGTAGAAGAATGAAAATAGTCCCATATCTATCACTGTGCACAAAACTCAAGTCCAAATGGATTAAAGACCTCAATATCAGCCCGAAAACACTGAACCTGATAGAAGAGAAAGTGGGAAGTACTCTACAACACATGGGCACAGGAGATCGCTTCCTATGTATAACCCCAGCAGCACAGACATTAAGGGCAATATTGAATAAATGGGACCTACTTAAACTGAGAAGCTTCTGTAAAGCAAAGGACACTGTCACTAAGACACAAAGGGAACCTACTGACTGGGAGAGGATCTTCACCAACCCCGCAACAGACAAAGGTCTGATCTCCAAAATATATAGAGAACTCAAGAAACTAGACTTTAAAATGCTAATTAACCCAATTAAAAAATGGGGCACTGAACTGAACAGAAAATTCTCAACAGAAGAAGTTAAAATGGCCAAAAGACACTTAAGGTCGTGCTCAACTTCCTTAGCAATCAGGGAAATGCAAATCAAAACAACTTTGAGATATCATCTTACACCTGTCAGAATGGCTAAAATAAAAAACTCCAATGATAGCCTTTGCTGGAGAGGCTGTGGAGGAAGGGGTACCCTCATCCATTGCTGGTGGGAATGCAATCTTGTGCAACCACTGTGAAAGTCAGTGTTTCGGTTTCTCAGGAAATTCGGGATCAACCTACCCCTGGACCCAGCAATACCACTCTTGGGAATATACCCAAGAGATGCTCTATCATATGACAAAAGCATTTGTTCAACTATGTTCATAGCAGTATTATTTGTAATAGCCAGAACCTGGAAACAACCTAGATGCCCTTCAATGGAAGAATGGATGAAGAAAGTATGGAATATATACACACTAGAGTACTACGCTGCGGTAAAAAACAATGACTTCTCGAATTTTGCATGCAAATGGATGGAAAACTGAGTCCACAGAAAGCCTGAGAAAGCTTGGAAAAGAATAAAGCATGTTTCTTATGGCAATTTCTTGGGTCTGCTCTGCTTGCTAGAGGCAAGCAAGCGCCTCATCTAAGAGAGGCTTCCTGACTCAGCTTTAGCTGCAAAGCCTGCAGCTCATTAAGAGGTCCTGCCACGAAACACTTAAATGGTGTTGACGAAAAGCTGAACACATGCTTTTCGGTTTTCAGCCGTAGCAGGAAAAAAGCTGCGCCGTTTAAAAATGCCGGCTTTCTGGGCTGTCCTGCCAGGGCAAACTCTGACTCTTTTACGCAGGCGGTTCGTGGGTGTTACGGGAGCTCCTCCCACCTATCTCCTAACCAATGAGAGCCAAGCAGTTTCTTTTTATTTAACCAATGACCTTCCTCCATCACAGGATCACGAGGGGTGCACCCACCCACTGAGAAAGTGGGGCTGATCTATTGGGAGCTCACCAAGGCCATCTGGACTGTGACTGAAAAAGCATGGGATAAAACTGGACTCTCTGAACATGGCGAACAATGAGGGCTGATGAGACGCCAAGGACAATGGCAAGGGTTTTTTTTTTAATTTTATTTATTTATTTTTTATTGATAAAAGAAGAATAAAGAAAAAAAAAACAAATTTACACCTCCTCCCAGCCTCCCCTTTCCCTCCCCCTCCTCCCACTCTTCTCCCCCTCCTCCCACTTTTCTCCCCCTCCTCCCACCCCTCTCCCCTTCCCCCCACTCCTCTCCCCCTCCCTCTCCAGTCCAAAGAGCAGTCAGGGTTCCCTGCCCTGTGGTAAGTCCTAGGTCCTCCCCCCTCCGTCCATATCTAGGAAGGTGAACATCCAAACTGGCTAGGCTCCCACCAAGCCAGTACATTGCGTAGGATCAAAACCCCGTGCCATTGTCCTTGGCGTCTCATCAGCCCTCATTGTTCGTCATGTTCAGAGAGTTCAGTGAGGAGCAGAAGGAGGGAGAAGATGAGCAAAGAAGTCGGGACCACGAGGGGTGCACCCACCCACTGAGACAGTGGAGCTGATCTAGTGGGAGCTCACCAAGGCCAGCTGGACTGTTACCAGAAAAAGTATGGGATAAAACTGAACTCTCTGATCATGACGAACAATGAGAGCTGATGAGACGCCAAGGACAATGGCACGGGGTTTTGTTCCTACTTCATGTTCTGGCTTTGTGGGAGCCTAGCCAGTTTGGATGTTCACCTTCCTAGATATGGACGGAGGGGGGAGGACCTAGGACTTACCACAGGGCAGGGAACCCTGACTGCTCTTTGGACTGGAGAGGGAGGGAGAGAAAAGTGGGGGGAAGGGGAGAGGGGTGGGAGGAGGGGGAGGAAAATGGGAGGCTGGGAGGAGGCAGAAACTTTTCTTTTTCTCAATAAAAATTAAAAAAAAAGAAAAAAAGAAAATCTGCATATATGCCATACATCTGGAACGAACATCTGGATCACACATCTGGAATGAACATCTGGATACCACATCTGGAATGAACATCTGGATCGCACATCTGGAAAGAACATCTGGATCGCACATCTGGAATGCACATCTGGCTTGCACATCTGGAATGAACATCTGGATCGCACATCTGGAAAGAACATCTGGCTTGCACATCTGGAATGAACATCTGGATCGCACATCTGGATCGCACATCTGGAATGAACATCTGGATCGCACATCTGGAACGAACATCTGGATCGCACATCTGGAAAGCACATCTGGATCGCACATCTGGAATGAACATCTGCATCGCACATCTGGATCGCACATCTGGATCGCACATCTGGAATGAACATCTGGATCGCACATCTGGATCGCACATCTGGATCACACATCTGGAATGAACATCTGGATCGCACATCTGGATCGCACATCTGGAATAAACATCTGGATACCACATCTGGAATGAACATCTGGATCGCACATCTGGATCGCACATCTGGAATGAACATCTGGATCGCACATCTGGATTGCACATCTGGAATGCACATCTGGTTCGCACATCTGGATGAACATCTGAAATGACCATCTGGATTGCACATCTGGATCACACATATCTGAAAATTAAAGATCGTCATTAGAGTCAGAAGTTCGAGTATAAGCAAGCACAGCAGAGACTTCTCTCATGGTACAATTTCCTGTCTCTTCTCTAAGTAGACAGAGAACGACTTCACCGTGCCATTGTAATGGCAATCCCAGGGACCAGTCATGTCCACTGTGACTAGAGTTACTGATACACGAGGAGAAGGCAATAATGACTCTGACTCACAAACCTAAGTCCTCAGGACAGGTGTGGATTGAAGGCTGGAGGCTCCCTGAAAGATTATTTGTATGATTCTTGTATGGTCAGTCAGAGTTTGTGAAAAGTCTGTTGTTTTTAGATTATTCTCCCACAATATAAAAACCAAGTAACCCAAGAGTCTAATAAAATATAGTTCATATTTTAAAAAAAGAAGAAGTAAAACCAATAAATTGAAGACAAAAAAATTATTCAAAATTAGGTTTTGAAACTAATATACATAATTTTAAAACATATTTTTATCTTAAAAGATTTTATTTATCAATGGGATTGTATATATACCAAGTGTGTGCAGAAGCCTACAGGTGTCAGTCAGAAAAGGACATGAAATTCTCTGGTTCTAGAATTATAGGCAGTTGTGACAATCTGCTTACAACTCTGTATTAATTCACCCAGTTTTAGGCAGGATAGGTCATATTATGTCATTTAAAGCTCACAGGATTACTGATTTTCTTTCCATTGCCAAGAATCTTGTAAATGTTATATAAAAATCTTTTATTTTATATGCCAACTAAGAAGGTAAAATAAAAAAAAATAGCTGGATTTGTGATACAGATGTTGAGATATACAAATCCTACACTAATAAAAAATAAAAAAAATAAAATACATAAAAATAGTACATTAAAATCTATTTAATATAAAATAAGGTGTCCAGGAAGGAGCAGAAGTATCAAAAATATCTTATCAAGCTGGATGTGGTGCTTACACTTTTAACCCCAGCACTTTGGAGGCAGCTGACATTTGTGTTTGTGGTCAGCCTATTCTACACAGTGAATCCCAGAGTAGCCAGGGCTATACAGACACACCACATCTTGAAAAACAAAAACAAAAGTAAACAAACAAAAAGTTTTTATCTAGGCTGGCAATGAAATAAAGGCACAAGTTATAAAGGCACAAACAAAATGCAAAATTAACTTTTTTGTCAACAAATCAGGCAACTTGCTTGGAGTTGAGAAATACCCAAGAAAGCATAAAATTTTTAATGACTCCAATTGAACACAAGATCTGAGGATAACATGTGATATTTTGAACCAGGAATTATAAATCTAACCCAATTGAAATTACATGCCAAGATGACGTCATTGGACAGTTCTATCAAATACTGAAGAAATGACAATAATCATGGCTAATTTCCTTGGAAAATCTATAATTGGAGATGAAAAGGATATTCTTTATGAATACAGATACAAAACCTCCCTAAATATTAGCAAATCTAATCTAACCACATATAAATATAGTTATTATGAAGACAAATGGGACTTACCTTGTGAGCATCTGAGACTTATCATGAAAAGGAAAGTGAGTCTCATTTAAATGTTATTAACACAGTTTACAATATTAATAAACCAAAGGGCAAAGTTCCACAATTCCCTCAGCAGGCTGCCAATTGATAGAATCAACACTAATAGTAAAAATTTCTGGAGCAAGTTACTAACTGACAAAAATCAAAACCAAGGATAAAAACAATCTGCAAACAGCTAACGGGTTCACTCCATTCTTTTAAATGTGGCACCTTTGAGCCAACATGATGAAAGCTACCTTGCATTTGCATCTATGCTGGGGAAAAAGCCAGGGTACCCCTCACTCTTTCAATCTCTATCCTGTTCTGAGTTGCTTTACAGTAGCTGAAATGAACTGAAAAACAAAATCCAGGCTGTAAATAAAGAACAACTGGCATTTACAGGTCACATGACTCTGAATATAATGCCAATTCTCAACACATGTACAGCTAATAGATGTGTTCAGATTTCCAAATTCAATATTCATATATTACAGTAAAGGATGAAATTATGTTTTAAAAAAGATTCAGTTATGATACTTTAAAAATAAAATGTACGTGAAATTTTTAAAATGTTAAAGTATAAAAAGTTCTATATTTTTCTCATATCAAGTAGAGCATAATATATCTGGGGATGTGGAAATTCTGAAAAATAAACAAAACTGTAAAACCTATGCTTTTTATTTTTTTGTAAATTGACAACAAAATAATAACAATCAAAACATGGTGTATTGGCATAAAAGATATATGATCAATGAAATATAATTAGTTTAGCACCATGTCCTAAAATTTATGGCCTCTTTACAAAAAGATATTGTAAATGATAATCAAGTTACAATCCACAGACCCAGAGAGCTCAGGTAAAGAGGAGCTCTCCAGGGGGACACATGGATCTCCCAGGAAAGGAGAAATAGAATATATTTTGCCCCTGATCTGAGGGCAGTTGGAGAAAAGAGGGGGTACCATGGGGGAGAGATAGAATGGAGGGAAAGAGTCAAGGGATAGATGACTGAAACTGGGGAGCTTTGGGAGGGGGAGCAATGTGAAAACCCAGTGCCATGGAAACTTCCTGGAATCTATGAGAGTGATGCCAGTGAGGACTTCTGGTAACATTAGATATGGTTTGTCAACTGGTCATCGCTTGTTGCTAGGTCTTCAGTTGAAATTTTAGCCAACAGGGTCTTGTCAAGATCCTCAAACAACCCAAGCTGATGCTGGGAAAGAAGACAGTTCTCTGAAAACTGACAGCAAGGGTCCAATCACCAAGTACAAAATCTGCACAGCCCAATCTCACTTAACGTAGAGAGGTCAAGCTGGTGCCTTCACCCCAATGTGTGGAAATGTATTCTGCAGTCTACCAAAAGACAGATCTGGACATCAACCCAGCCACACACCTTTGGCCTACAATCTATCCTGCCAGCAAGATGTGCTGGGGCAATGATAGCACAAAACTTGTGGCAGAGGGCAATCAATGTCTGATTTAACTTGAAGTTCACACGACACGAGGAAGCCCATGCCTAACAATGCTTGGACAGCCAGCACAGGAGACTGGAAAGCCAAGGAACCTAGGGTAAAAGCAAACATGACAGGAAAAAAATTCAATGAAAGTGGTCCTAATGGTATTCTGCTTTACTAATAGATCGGTGCTTTTTCATTATCATCAGAGAGGCTTCCTCTTGCAGCAGATGGGGAAAATGCAGGGACCCTCAGCCAGACATTATACAGAGAGACTCTAAAGTGGAGGTCTCCATCAGGTCCCTCCACTTGGAGCTCATGGAAACACATGGAAGAAAGAGCACAATGATTTAAGGAATCAGAGTGATGAAGGACTTCATAAAGAAACAGCCCACTGAAGCAATTAAGCAGGGTACGTTAGTTTTATTTTAAAGATAATATAAATGATAATCAAGCTATAATCCATAGACTCATAGAGGTCAGGTAAAGAGGGGCTCTCCAGGGGGACATAGAGTCTCCAGGGCTCATAGAATTTGAAACTGCAAGCCCAGGGTCTAAAGGGACCACACTGGGTCACCTGCATATATGTTGGGACTGTTAGATTGGTGTTTTGTGGGACTCCTATGGGACTGGGTGTATCTCTGACTCTTTTACCTATTCTTTAGATTCCTTTTCTCCTGTTGGTTTGCCTTGTACAGCCTTGGTGTGAGGACTTTTGCTTTGTCTTATTGTATTTTTTTTGAGAATAGAACTGTTACATTTTTTGATTCTTTTTTATCATTTTTCTTGATATTTATATTTTTTTTACTCCCTTTCCTTTCTCTCTCCTGCACTTCTACCCTATCCCATGGTACCTGTCCTCCCAATTTACTCATGAAATATAGATTAGGTACATGTATGTCTCTCTTAGGGTCCTCTTTGTTGTCCAGGTTCTCTGGGATTGTGATGTGTAGGCTGGTTTTCTTTGAGAAATTAGAATTCTATACCCTAAAGGTCATTGGATAGTGAGCGGTGAATGTTAGAGAAAGGTCACAAAAACTAAATCACCAGGCTAGGAGGTCCAATACTCTATCAGCCAGCCCTAAACACAGGTTCTGAGAGAGTTTAGAAGTGGGGACTAAGTAGTGTCTATAAAATGATGGAAGAAATTTCAGTAGAAATAACAAAAATATGTTCCAATAGTGAATAGGCCCATTAATCATTCTATGTACTGAGTGAAAACAGACTTCCGCGGAACAAGCTCTTTTACTTTGTGGGTATTTTGTAACTATAGGGGCAGAAATATCCACAGACAGGCAAGTAGATACAGATTGATTCATAACAAGATTTTAAAAACAATGGATCATTAGTAACTACACACCTTAATCACAGCCTCAGAATCTGGGAAACAATGTATTAATTCCTCCACAATTAATTATTTCTGACCTGAAAGTTTATTTCCACCCAAAGTATTAATTATGAAACTAATTAAGACATTGTCAGACTGAATTCTTTGAATTTTTTTTGTTTCATGTAACCTTTTCCTTGGAGAACCACAAAAGGGGATGCTTTGCCAAATTGAGGGAGAGAACTAAGAGAAAGGAAGATAAAGAGTTCAGTGAATAGGGAATGCAGCATGGCAGAAGCAGCTGGCTCCTCGGGATCCAGTCGGTGCTAACAGGATGCTATTCCACTAGTGAAGCACCTCCTGTGGCCAGTTAGAGCTGCCCATAACTCTGTGACACAGAATAGAAATGCCAAACAAGGTAGAGAGGAAGAGTCAAAAGAAGAGGCTGACATTAGAGATAGCCCTTGACATCTCCTAGAGACCGACGCTCTCCAGCCAAGTCCCCAGCACCCACAGCTCCATCAACTCCCATGAATTTATGCAAACTTTGCATTCATAAATGGTTTACGGTGTTCATTAGAGCAAGTCCTTCCTATAGTCTTCTTTGGAAACATGCTTACAAGCCAAGAGGTGAATTCCTGGGATTTTCTCAAGGCTATTAAGGTAATAATGAGCATTAACCATCACTACCAAAAAATATTTGCATATGTCTTTTTCCACTTAACCTGAGGTTCTCAGGCTCCATCTGTGTAGTAGTGTGTATAGGAAATCCTTTCTCTTGGTTCTTCATAGTATCCCACTATCACATTTTGGTTATTAAGTGGATGAATATTAAATTATTTTCTTATTGAGTTTTGTGGATAATTCAACTAAGGACATTAGAGTTAATGTCTATTGCCTAGAAATACATTCTCCTTTGTATGAGCATATATTCAGAAATACATATGTACAGTAGTGGTAAGGTTATTTGGAAAACAAATCTATAGTGAACTTTATGAGAAACTGCCAAGTTTGTTTTCTAATTGTATATAAAGCTATTCAATATATTGAGATCTATTGTAGAAACTTTATGGCTAGTAGAATACTAGCCTCCATACCAACAATGGGTGGAGGAATCCAATTTCTCCATAACCTCAGAAATACCTATCAGGTTAATTGTGAAGGCACCACTTTATATTTAATAAGTATGAGACTGAACATTTCTTCATGTGATCAATATTTATCTTTATATCTTTGGATAAGTGCTTATACAAATATGTCGCAATATTTGGGAGGAGGAACAATTTCCTTATCAATAATTTTTAAGGTATATGTGTTCTCCTCAATACAAGCCCTGTATCAGAAATATGACTTGAAAATATTTTTAACCCATGTGTTAAATGTTTCTTTATTTTACGGTATGTTTAAAGTGAACTTCTATAATTCAGATAACATCTGAACACAAGTGCAAACAGGTTCATAAAAGAAATACTACTATAGTTTAAATCACACATTGACTCTCACAGAGTGATAGTGGGAAATTTCAATATCTCATTTTCACCATTAGACAAGTCATCTAGACAAAAACTAAACAGAAAAATGTTGAGACTCACAAACATAAATCAAATGTAGCTAACAGATATTTACAGAACATTTCACTGAAACACAAAAAATTAGACTTTCTTCTCAGCAACTCAGAAAACTTTCTCTATTGACCACATTCTTGGACACAAGGCAAGTTTCAGCAAACACAACCAAACTGAGATAGCACCCTGAATCCTATCTGTCCAAACTGAATTAAAGCTGCATATCAGCAACATGAACTACAGAAGGCTTCCAAACTCATGGAACCAAACAACTCACTACCATATGATGACATTCATTGGAACAATAACTTACTTGTTGTCAACCTAAGAAATATTTGCATTCATTAGGTTTATATTTCCCTCACAGTTTCTTACGGAAATTTCATAGTTTAGCTAACATATTCAGGATGGTGATATATTTTGAGTTGATTTTATAATTAAATTGTGAGCTAAAGGTCTAACTTCACTAACTTCCTGTTTCCTTTGACTTCCTATTTCTAGAAGATAATGTCCTGGGGCCCAGCCCCTTTGGATTATCTAAATCCCTATTTTGGGGGATCACAGCAAGACTGAGTCTGTGACAAGTTCATTCAAGCAATGAGATTTCACAACTTTATCAAAAACAGAATATAATGGAAGTTTCCAGGATCAATACGCTCATAGTTGCCAGGGTATGATGATGTTTGCAGGCAAACAGGTTATAGAAGATTAATGTCTATGAACTAATTGTCCAGCGAAGCTTCTATATGCTCCAATGACTTGTAAGAAACAGAGAGAAGTAAGCACAGGCAGCCTGAAGGCTTCACTGCTTGAGAGAGTTCCTTGGTTTCTCAGGAACAGAAAGGCACACCATGCACCAGGAGCCATGGACTCTAAGCTGAAAGATCTATGGTACATTTCTCTCAAGGCAGTTAGATTTCCCTAAATTTATCAAATCAAATTCGTCCTGTCTTCATACTTACAGGCTTTGGCATCCACTGACTATGTTCCACTGTTTTTCTCTGATCCTCTCCAATCTCCAGCTCAATCTTCCGAGTCCCCTCTTCCACACTGGTCCCTGAGTTTTACATGGAGGGTATGTGACATAGATGTTCTAGTTATGGCTGAGCACTACACAGACATTTACTCTCTGCAACAAAACCAGTTGTGAGTTTCTGTGCTAACTACTGTCCACTGCACAGAGAAACTTCTCTGATGAGGACTGAGAGATGTACTAATCTATGGGCATAGAGGTACACATTTAAAAAATAGTTTGAAATCATGCCCATTTAACAAAATGACAATATAGGTTAACCCCTGGAGACGAGGCCTCCCAACAATGGGCTCTTGGCCAGATTTACAGCACTAGGCAATTGTTTTCTCCTATAGCATGGGTTAGTTACCTCCACAACACTGACATAATTATTATATTTTGCCATATTGGTCATTATTATAGCTCACTGGGTTCACAATTAGGTAACATTGTTGATGATTTTTCAACTGAAGCCTGCATAACACTTTCCAGAATTATTAAAGCTAGCCAGCAGAGAGGAAGTTAAACTAATAGTTTTAAATGGTAGCTGAGAAACATATATGATATCACAGAGTAAATCTTGAGAGATAACTGCATGGATTACAGTTGACAAAATAAAAGTTTAACTCACAGTGATAAAGGAAGGTAGGATATCTTTTTTAAAGTCCAAGTTAATTAGGAGATAAAGAATGAGTAATTTATGTTCTAAAACTGCCTATTGAACAGATAAATGTATTTATATATTTTTTTATTTCCTGAGTTTAAAATGGTAAACTAGATTTATATATATATATATATATATATATATATATATATATATATATAGTATTTTTATATATTTCATGTATATATATGGTATATATTCCAAGTTTTTCCTAAAGGCCTAATGTAAACACAATGGGTTTCATATAATATATCCCAACCACAGTTTCCCCTCCTTCCATTCCTCCACACCTCCCCACTCCCCCAGATCTACTTCCCTGCCATTTCTTGTTCAGAAAAGAGAAAGCTTCCAAGAAACAATACAATATGACAAGACAAGATATAACAAGACCAAACTAAAGCCCTCACATTCAAACTGGGCAAGACAAGTCAATAGGATAAAAGAGTCCCAAGAGCAAGCAAAAGAGTCAGCGATATACCCACTCCCATTGTTTGGTGTCCCACAAAAACATCAAGCTAACAACCACATTATTATCTTCTTTTCTATTTTGTTGACTTGAGCCCAAGATTTGGTTATGTCTTATTGTCTAGTTTCCTTTTAGCACCACTTTCATTGTATCCCATAAGTTTTGGTAGGATGCATTTTCACTGAATTCTAGAACATTTTTATTTCTGCCTTGACCTATTTTTCATTTAGTACCTAGTTGTTCAGTTTCCACGAATTCGTAGACTTCATGTTATTTTTGTTGTTGGTGATATCCATCTTTAATCCATGGTGGTCTGATAGAATGCAAAGAGTTATTTCAATTTTCTTCTATCTTTTGAGACTTGCTTTGTGACAGGGTTTGTTCTCAGGTTTGGAAAGTTCCATGAGGTGTTGAGAAGATGGTATATTCTTTTCTGTTTGGATAAAAAGTTTTGTATACATCTGCTAGGTCCATTTGTTTTATAAGGTCTTTTACAACTAGGATTTCTCCTTTCAGTTTTCGTATGATGACAATGGGGTGCTGAAGTATCTACTATCAGATGTGTGTGTGTGGGAGGGGATGTGATTACACCTCTTGGACTGTTTCTTCTATGAACTTGGATGCCCTTATGTTTGGGGCATATATGATAAGAATCTTGGTAGATTTTTCATTTGATGAGTATATAGTTCAGGTGCTGGTGCCTGATCTTATGGCACAAGGAATGTACCTGCTGTGTGATATTGACCAAAATACTTAGCAACATAGATCTCAGTTTCTCTATTGAAAAGTTGAATCAATGATAATTGTTTGTTTGTTCTTTTTAGTATCAATATGCAGGGTGTACTAATGTATTGAAGGTATTTGGCATAATGCCAGGCACACATTTGGTTGACCTAGAATGGGGAAATACACCTACATGGATGTTAGGTATTAGCCTATGTGGTGAGATTTTTTTTTTCATCTTGTCTTTCGGTAAATGTGCATTTTATATTTGATATTATCATTCTTTGGAACAAGCTTTTCCTGCTGAGATTTCATTATATATGTAAATCTGAGTTATGTTTATCTACCTCCCAACACGATTAGCGCTTTGCCTAATCGCTAATTACTGAATTAGCAAAAACAGCTGGTTTAAATCAAATCATCGATGGAAGTCAAGGTAAGGAATAGCAATGTCAGAGAAGCATTGATCTGAACAGCAGACAAGCATGCATGTTTAACCTTCAAGCTCAAATTGCACTGCTAGAAAATCCACTGTGAATGCTAACTGAGAGGCCATGGATGCTAAGTGAGAGGAGGAGAAAAATCAAATAACCCATTTGCTCAGTGGAAAAAAAAATAGATCGGCATTATTGGGCAACGACCCTCTTCAAATGAATTGTGTAACACAATTTAGAGTCTATGAGGTCAAAGCTCAAGGTCTCTAATAGGTGGGTAGTTACTCTTAAAATTCAGACAGGTCAAGGACCAACCCACTAGTGGGCTTCCCTGAACACCAGACCCTGTTCCTGTTTTAGATGGCTCTTGACAATCTTTTCCCTAGAGATATTAGTATAATCACAAGGCTCATCACTTTATAGTTTTGAGGAAGATAGGCACCTTTTGTTCTTTTTTTTTCAGTTCATAAAGATATAATAAAAAGGTTGGTAGGCAACTAATTCTTCAGTGACCTGAGATCAGATTTAATCCTTACTGTTCTACCTCATGGACTTTTATTCCTTTTCTTTTATAACTTCAAACATCTTGGAGACTAGAAATAATGACAATCACATTATATTTATTAGGGTGTTTAGAAAGTAGTCCCCAGAGAAGATTTGGGAAAAAAAAACCTGTCTCTACATAATTCCTCTTCCCTGAGTACTTGAGGTAGGCCTCTGCTTTTCCTGTTGAAACAGTTGGAAAAACGACATCACTGAGTTTTTGAGAAGAAAAAAGTATCATCAGGTCATCTGCTTCTCAAATCATAAACCTTTTACAGAGGCTGTATCAAGGGTTTCTGGGATCCAGTTTGCCAAACACACGACACGGAACTTGTCAATTGGTGTACTCACACAGGCAAATTTCCTGTAATGAATCTGTTACCCTGGAGAACACTAACATGGTGTGATACTCAAGGTTACCTACATATATGCGAATCAGAAAATAGTGCTAATATTCTTTTGGCTCTGACACAGTTCTTTCAAGCATGAGGAGCTGTAGAACCTCCATATCCACGTTGAGAAATAGTTGTTACTGCTGGTTGTCAATGAGAGACTGGGAACCCCAGAAGTTAACTAGCTTCTCACAATTTTGCAGCTGCTAAGCTAGAGCTGAGATTCAAATTTCTGTCTGGGAACTCTATTCTGCTACATGCAATATTAACTGTGTCCTAACAGTTAATATTCAACTTCTCTTACTAACTCCCCTGAATATACCCTGATTTAAAAATATCAAATCTAAAATTATTTTTGAAACGTTTTTCCTTAAAGAGATTACTCTTTTTTTTATTAATTATTTATTAAAGATTTCTGCCTCCTCCCCGCCATCGCCTCCCATTTCCCTCACCCTCCCCGGGTCAAGTCCCCCTCCCTTGTCAGCCCAAAGAGCAGTCAGGGTTCCCTGCCCCATGGGAAGTCCGAGGACCACCCACCTCCATCCAGGTCTAGTAAGGTGAGCATCCAAACTGCCTAGGCTCCCACAAAGCCAGTACATGCAGTAGGATCAAAAACCCATAGCCATTGTTCTTGAGTTCTCAGTAGTTCTCATTGTCCGCTGTGTTCAGCGAGATTACTCTTCCTCAACTCTATCTAAAGTTCTCTCAATAATTTTGAGGTGTTGGGTCCATGTCCTATGTTATGTTGACTGGAGGCAAAGAGATTTTACCCACCTTTGACTACTAGACTCTGTTTATAAAGGATTAAGGAAGAGTGCGTAGCTTGATGTTACACACATCTGAGTCAGCTTTCCACCAAGAGTTCACAAGTAACTAGATAATCATAGGCAAGCAGAGAATGCCTAGGAATACACATCTTCTTATGGTTACAATACCTCCTAATAAAGGAGTAAAAGATGACCAAGATTGAATGCCCTATATAAATTGGTCCAGGATGACTTTAGCAGTCTTAGCTGCATAAAAATCCAAATTTGTCTTACTAAATGCATCAAATATAAGCACTCATTAGCATCATGCCAAATTCTTCTCAAATGAGCTCTGATCTTTTTCTAACCAGTAACATTTTCATAATAAACAGAAGTGGTTACAAATATTAACAGGTCAATACCATAATTCTAGTATGAATATTAACAATGAACACAGAATTGGTCAAATTACAATTCTTGTAACTTTTTCTAATCAAAGGAAATGTTTTATGATGGATGAGGTATGAGCCTTTCCCTCTCTTTGCATTGCTTCTACCAACTTCCAAAGATAATGTTTGAGCTGCTTAATCCCTCAGCACCAAATACCAGCAGGAAAACCTTTATTCCACTCCTCCACATATGCTGAAGAGGGGTTTTAGTTGCACATCACCTCCAAACTAGTGTTCAGGTGTTCCATGAGTCTCTTTTCCACAGAGGGGGAATTTCTGAGGTCCCAGTTCTCCAGGCCCTCCATTTCAACAGTAGATGAACAATAAACTGGCAAAGTTCACCTCTGCATCCCAAGATATAGTGCAGATACATGGCCAAACACTCAGTCAGTGTTCCTCGGCCAGGTCCAGAGTAATAAAACTCACAAAAGTCCATGAACTCTGTGCAGCACATCTACCAAGAATCTGGGACTCACAAGCCATCACTATATTCTCTTTCCCTTCCCAGTTGCAGGATGCAATATCAGGAATATAGGTTTAGAAATCTCACTCCAGCTCTGCTGGGAGGACCTCAACAGCTAGAGTGTCATCAGGACAGGCATTCCTTTGTTCCAGACATCGTACCAAATGCTCAGGCAGCATTTCACCTTTTTTCACCTTCTTCTATGAAGCAACACAAACATGCCCTCAACTCCATATTAAAACAGGCTCGGGACCTTTCCATCATGGTCTCGAGTTAAAGTCTTTCTGGTGCCATCATGCCAAAATCTATCTGTGGCAGATTGCTCGTGAGCATCCACATTCAAGAAATTTAGAGTAAAAAGGGCATTATTTAAAGCATTATGTGGTGAGTGAGGGTATGACTTCCTCTTTTTTAATTTTTTTAAGCTTCATCTTGAGAGTGCCATGGGCTTGTCTCCACATCTTTATTCATGACAAATCTCTTCTGGTCAGAAGTTCTTTGTTGGGGAAAGCAAAACATGCTGAGCTATTTTTTTTTCTGTAGGCATGTGGCAAGGATGAGGGAGTGGGGTGGGGTGGCCAAGGCCCACTTTTACTAGCTGTCCTCGGGCAGAGTGGCAGTTGCATGCTTAAGTGTCTTGGCCATCACACAGGGTTCCAGTGAACTGGAGGTCCTGTCTCTTGATGTTGCCACAGGGCTCGGCTGAGGCATGGGTGTGTGTGCTGTGGATAGCTAGTTCTGCTACAGACTGAGGAACGACCATGTGGCAGACATTGGCAAACAACTTCAGCGCAGTCATGTGAGAGCCCCATTTGCAGCCTCTCTGAGACTGCTGTGGTCACAGAATTGGTCAGCTGGGAGCTTGGGCAGGTGTGGACACACTACTTTTACTTCCCCGAGTCCTGGAGCAGATGGACAAGGCCATGTCACCTTCATTTCCCCAAGCCCAGGGGTGGTCCTGAGAATGGCAGTGGCTCTGGTGTGGAGGAGAGAGCAGGAGGTTTAAATTACTTACAAACTCTTAAAATTTATTTCCTTGTTGCTGCTCTACCTGGGGTCCTTTGCCTTTTAAAATACACCCAAGTAAATTTATAAATAGCTAACTACTATTTCTTTGCCCCACATTAACAAATTTTTTACTTACCACTTTACTTTCAAGTTAGCATGCCTTCATTTCAATTTTATCTGAGTGTTCACTTTATGCCTGCAGGGTCCATTCATTTGTGGTGTCCAATACATTGACCTCTGTTCTCTGGCCCGATTTTCAGGGTGCCATTGTTTGGGACCTTCACTTCTGTCCCTCATTTTCAGGTCCCACATAGAGGTGACATGTTGGGTTGGCTCAATACAGTGCAGAGAAGGGGAGTGTGGATTGAAGAAAGAAATAGACAAGAGACAGAGATCTCCCAGTAAATACTGTAGTAAAATGCAAAAGAGCCAAAAAGTCTCAAGATTATTACTAACAGTGCTTGTAGACCGCAATCCAAAAGGAAAAGGCACAAAACTCCCATTATACAAAGAGGAAGCAAGTATAATTGCCTCCTTACATCTTGAAATACCTGACAATCACACCCTAAATCAAAACATCCTGTTGATAGGCCTTTGAAGAGTAAAGCACCCAGTAATGACCCTTTTGGTCAGTCATCTTATTTTTAGTCATCAAGGAGCATGAATAGTTCTGAACTCTCTTTTAGTCAAGATGGAGCAGACTCCAAACTGTGGGCCCTCACACTGAGGTTTGCAAATGATGTCACTGTAGTCAATACTGTGATAGTCTGACTGAGGATTCAATCATCTAGTAAGGAGGAGGAGATTGCTGAGAGTGTGCTCACGAGCTACATTTTCTTGAGAATTGATGCAAGAAATTAAACACTCAACTAGTCATTCTTCTCATGGCAACCTAATAGTACAACTGGTCCACACGGAGATATAAGGATCTTAATGACTGTCTTACTCAGGACTACACTGAGGTATCAGGATAGTTTCAGAATTTAGTGTAGAAATCTAAGACCTCACATGAAACTTGACTCTAATCCAACAGCTCTCTCCTTCCAACTGGCTTCTTTCCCTTCTGTAGATATCAATGCCAAAACCATATCCTAGGAATTCCCTGGTCTTTAATTTCTACCTTGGAGTCTGTTTTCTCAGGGGTGCAATTTGTAGGAGCCATGATAATAATGAGCTGGTTGGGTGTGAAACTGTGTTGTTTTCTTAGTTCAGGTTCTGTATAGTTTGTAACAATACACCATGGGGAAATGAAACTCCTAAAGAAATGAAAGTAGATGAGATGTGAAGTAGGGTTACCAACCAGCTCTCAAACCACGACTCTGAAACTTATTAGTTAGGGATGCTCTGCCTTGTCTTATGCTTGTCCCACTAGCTCTTGTAAATCCATTTAACCCGTTTCTCTTTATGATTTCCTTGGGGATTTTTACCTCTCTTTCATTCCGTATGTCCTACTTTCACTGCTTCCCCTATAGTTGGCTTGCCCAGGTGTCTCTGTCTCTTTCTCCCTCATGTTCTCCTCTGTTTTCTCTCTTCTCTCAAGCCTAGATTCTTCCTCCTACTTATTCTCTCTGCCTTCCAGCCCTTCCTATCTCTCTCTGCCTAGTTATTGACCATTCAGGTTTTTATTAGACCAATCAGACAAGGTGTCAACAAATGCAACACATCTTTACATAATTAAGCAAACGCAGAATAAACAAATGTAACACATCTTTGCCTAGCTAAACAAATGCGACATAAATGCAACACACCTATATATAGTTAAAATAATAGTCCCAAACATGAACAGTTGTAACACATCTTTGCATGGTTAAAGTAGCATTCCACAACAGAGACATTCATAGGAGAGTCTATTGATGAAACTCTAAAATCAGTGCTAGGGATCAGGCTAGTTAAAAAGATAGCCACTATTTCCACATTCTGACCATTTATTTTTAGCAGAGTGTCCTGACTCACGACTTAATGCCGTCATCTGGAGAGCTCAGGTGGGATTATTGCCAAGAGTTTTAGTACATCTTGGAATACATAGCAAGTTCTAGGCCAGCCTTTGATACAGAGTGAAAGCCTGTCTCAAAAGAAAAAAGTCATTATGATAGAAAAAATATTTGATTTTCTCAATAGCTCTGTAGTTGTAAATATACTTATAGCAACAGAGATAAAGACTTAGGAGCAAAACACTTTACCTGAGCCAGACATCAGTTTTTCTGGATATAAGCAATTGACTTCTGAGTCCCCAATTTATGGTATGAACATATAATGAAAGAGATAGGTTCAATTACTGGTTAGTGTTTCACCATAGATTTTGACTACTAGATGGGCACATGTGTATTCTCAATTGACATAAGTTCATTGGAGATGAAAGAAATGATGATTCTGGAAAAAAAATTACCTTTGAGCTGGATGAAAGGCAAACATGGTGTCCCTTTTTTCCTTTCAGAACCACTTGTCAAAATCTCTTTAAGATTTGAAGAGAGATTCTTGTTTTTGCTTGTTTACTTTTTATCATTTTATTTTATAAAAGTCAGCTCAACAAAATTGAAAACGAAGATTTAAACATGAAGAAGAAAATGATATATTTGGTGTGTGTGAGTGTAAATGTTCAATATGACAAATACGCACACACGTGTGTCAAGACTGTCAGCGTTACAGACATTGAAAACAATCAAGACCTTAGGGACTACTACACACAGCCCACGATGAGGAAGACAGAATCTGCTCCCACGCTCAGCGCTGTGGAGAAGACAGATGACTTCATCATCACAGCAATGGTCGTAATTGCTCTACTGCTTCTGCACAGATTGCTGTGGATTGATCAAAGCTAATTTGGAAAGTTAAAACATTAGTGAAAAGCAAATGTTTAAATTGGGCCGTGAGAGATGAGAGGCTCTCGAGGTGAAGAAAAAGGTGACGACTAGAGTGGGGAAATAGTAGCAGCAGATGTCCAGAGAGGAATCTGGGTCAGACTGAAATGTCATTTAGACAGTCGCACATCTGGATTTCTCTGCTGAAAGTACCACGGTGTTCCTCAAAAGAACAGTCCCCGTCTTACAATTATTCAATTTAAAAATTTCAGCCATATGATAAGAAATGAATACTTATCCAATGAAAGGAAGCCATATTTTAAGTTGTGTATTTTCATCTTCTCCTGGGCCCCTAAGTAGTACTGTAGTACACTGCGGCAATGCTGGGCATTAGCCATGAGCCACAGCTGCCTGTCAGCCACTCAATCACCAGGGCTATAACCTGTATTTTGCAGTGTTTTGAGTGGCTAAGCTCCTTTGTTTGGTAGCTTAAATGTATCAATTCGTTACCAACTGATGACATTTTCCACTTAAAAAGGAGTTCACTGAAATTTAAGTCTATTATGTATCAAGAAGCTTCTTCACTGCCATCCCTGCCATCCCACCCAATCCTGGCATCCTTAGATTTTGTTCTATGGCGGAGGAAAGTTCCATATTAGGGTTGATGCAGAAGAGGGATCATAGAATCTTCTGAGAGTTCTGACTTACTGTTCTTTGTTTTGTTTTCTTATCAAAATTCAAGTCTGCTTGGTGACAGTGGCAGAAAAAAAGAACACAGCGGCGATTTCCAAGGACTGAGGCCAATCAAATCCCCATGACATCTATAATTGAAGACAGCTACCTACTTTCATTCTCTCTGTATTTTTAACATTAAAAACTTGATGTGTCTTAGACTGCAAATGCAGTTAATAATCCTACAATTTGAACAAGCCTGGGGCATTTACTCTTAACCTGTTTATTAACCTTGAAAATGGTGGAATTTGGGGATTGAGATATCCCAGTGCTTAGGTATGTAAATTCTTTGAGTACTACCCCTGACAAGTGTAGGATGATATACTTGAGCCCCCATTTATTTCTATGAAGAAAGCCATTAGTTTACAGAGGATACCCAATGGTTAGAGGTCTTTTCTTCATATGGAACTATGTAATTTAAAGTATGGTTTGTAGTGCTAAATCTTTGGGACAAACAGTTTATGGGAATTATAAACTTGCACTCACTAGTGTCCAGACTTGCCACACCAGTGCACCTTAGATGCCTAGACTGGCAGGGGATGCTGGGATTGAGACAAGGAGGCTTCTTTTCAGGTGGAAGAACAGCAACCTTTATTTTGTTCTGAGCTAAAGCATTTTTCACCTTTATGCAGCTGGCTGGAGACCTGCTGAGCAGCCAAAGATCAAGATTAGGGCATTGTGTACTGGGAATGCTTCTGTGGAAAACCACCAGACAGAAGGAACACAAACATCCTTGTTGATTACAAGGAAGTTTAGCTGTAGGTCAGCGGGAGTGAGGACAGCCAGATCACAACACAGACTATCTACTTTCTCTTCTTTAACTTTATTCACATCCTTTTCTCTTGTGGTTTAGATATAGAATACCCGGCACAACCTCATGTGTTTGAATACTTAGTGTCCTACTGACGGTGGTGTTTTGAGAGTCTGTGAAATATTTAGGAGATGGAGGTGTCCTTGATGGAGGAAATGTATCCATGGGTGTGTGCTCTGCTCTCTTCCCTATCTCTATTTCCTGTTCCTCCTAGATATGATTTTTATCCTCATGTTCCAGCCACCATGAAGGTTCCTATTGCCATGGAATCCCTAAAATGATGGGCTGTGAGTCAAAAAAAAAATCCTACCTGCTTCATTCCAATGCGAAGCTGTATCAAAAGATACAGCTAATGCTGCTTTCCGTTCCATGTGACCTTGATGACTGTAGATGTACATCTCCAACCTGGGCGTCTTTCTGACCTCCATGCTGGTATATCCAATTATCCTCCATACACGTCCTCCTGAACATCTTCAAATAAATTTCAGGTACCCAAACTTGACTGATCCTTCTCTTCCATAAGATGCTATATCCATAAGATGCTATAATCTTTTGCTCTGTGACTATTCATGGGAACACAATCTGTGCAGTTATCTTCTTGGAAACTGGACCAATAAATTTGCCATTTATCATTGATTGGTCTTTTTTAATGAACACAAAACTATCTGATTGAAGTTATTTCTTAAGATGGAAAATCACATCTACATGGAAATTCTGCATTTCTAGCAAGATTCGAGATGATGCCAGAACTTTTGATACAGACCATAATTTCACCACGAAATCGAACATTTATCCTTGTCTTTCAGTTGTTTGTGTATCTTAGTAGCTTTGGGGAGGAAACACAGGGCATAGAAAACTCCGAGCTTAAATCATGGATCAAATCAACAATAGTATTAAATTCACAGACAAACTTTTGTCTGTTCTGCTACCACTGACTCTTGAAATGAGAGTTTCTCATCCCATAAAGATTTTAAATTATATAAAGTGGATAAAAAAATGCTTGACTCAGTGTCAAGATGCAAACCAGCTAAAGTCTGTTCTGGTTCAAATCTGAAACCTAGTTACAGTAAATCTGCAATCACTGGGTAGGATTGCTTCCATGAGGGGGAGAGACAGTGTTTATCAGGATGAAGGGTGCCAAGCTGGACTGGATTACAGTTAGTGACCTTAGTCAGACAGTGAGTGCTGTTGAGGCAACATTCTCTGACCCAAGGCACAAGCTACCCCAGTAAAAAGTTGTTTCCCTCTGAGAAGGGACACTCTGCTCTCATTTCAGGAGCGAATTTACATGATTCCTAAAAGCCAAAGGCTATTCTGCTGGTACTATTGGTTTCTGGGATCATTTTGTAGATTAGGAAGGAATCATTCTCTGACCCCCATGGTGATTTATGGTACCCTAATGGCAAATGGTGAAGGAGGAGAAGTAAGATGAAGAAACTGACTGAAGAGTAGTGTGAGGGTCAAAGTTTAAGCCTTTACAAGTCATGCAGACTAGTGTTTGTGGTAATGGAGTTAAGTGGGCAGGTAATATAATGTATAATAAGGCAGAGGTAAAAGATGGTGTAGCACATACACACCAAGCTTAGAGAATAATAGAAAGTTTTCAGGAGGGAAAGAGATTCACTGAAGGTGTTTTCATGCCAGCATAAATGGATCACTACTTTTCTTCATATGTTTTATGAAGCATCCTGCAATGCAGATTCACTACAGTTTGCTGATTGTAGTTTCATCAGTGGATTATTTTTTAAAAAAATTATTTGACGGTGTGCTGAAAAATCGTTGCATTTCTCCATCAACCTGTGCAAATGTTTCCCTGGGTCAAGCAGTGTATATATGTGCAAAAACTAAACTCTGGGTTTTATTCCTTTTAAAAAAAAGTTATGTCACCAAAAATAAAACAAAATACTACATAGAGGTACTTATTTTTAATCTTACTATTATTGTGTGGAATTGATCCTTTAAATGTTTGTTAATCTGAGCAAATCCTTTTAATTCTTCTACAGAAATTGCCCTTTTGTTTCTTTGATGTATCTACATAAGATTGTTTGGATTATTAAGCTTCCCAAAGTATTATTTCTTTTCTATTTATCTGTTTTGATTAGCTATATCAAAACATTTTTGCTTGTAATCTTATTTTATCAAGAAAGAACTTTTGATATCATCAATTTATTTTTAATTTTCAGTGTTATTATTAGTAAGGATTTATCCATAAGCCGATATATAATATAATTAGATAAATCATTTTGTATGTTTATATATATATATAATTTTGTTGTTTCTTGTCTGTCTTATTAAGCTAAAATATTGCTACTTCATATTTTGTTTTCTAAAATATATAATTATGTGTATTTATATTATTTTGATTGTTTCTCTATATTATATTTTATCAATTAAAAGTATTTTAGTTTCTATTTTGTAACCAGTTGGTTTTTAATTAGAATTTTTTTCTGAGACAATGTTTCATGTAGTCCTTGTTAGCCTCAAATTCTCTGTGTAGTTAAGCGTGACCTTGAACTTTTTCTGATCTTGCTTCCACCTCACTTCTCAAGGCCGAGTGCGGAATTTCTAGCATGCACCATCATGACTGCTTGCATTAATTTTGTATTGACAGTTGTAGCCATGTTTTTTATGGATACACAGACAAATATTCTGTCAATTGGGGTACATCTTCAGGATCTAGAATAAAGTCTTTATTATTTTTTAATGTTTGAAAATTTCATATACAGATTAAATGTGCTTTGATCAAACTTACCTCCACCCCCCTCCCATTCCCATCATTTTAATTCCTCCTCATTCCCCAGTGCTCCACTTTTCTCTCCCTACTTCCTGTGGTCTAAGAAACAACAACAGCAACAGAGAGTCCACTTAGTGCTGTCTTTATGTGCACGGGTGCAGGCTATCTACTGGAACATGGACATCCTCTTAGGGGTCATAGTCATGAAGGATAATGACCAGCAGCCATCAGTTGCCAATAGTTCTTCCTCTAGGAGAAAACTCTCCCTCATGCAAGTTGAGATTTTTGTCTGGCCTGATCTGGAACAGGTCTTAAAAATGTAGTTCCAGCCACTTTGAGTTCATGTGTGCAATGGTCCCAGGATGTTCATTGGTGCAGCTTTAAATCCCACCAGAAGGTGGTTGATTGCACTCATAATATTTATTCCGCTGTTGCACCCGTGGGCACATCTTGCCAGGCCAGTCATTATGGCATCTCATGAGGTTTACAATTATGTATGACTGTTGGTTATTTTTCCCCTCTGGTAGCATAAATAGAATCATTCAATACTATTAAATATAACCAGCAAGGATGATGCTTCCAAGCCTTAGTGAGCTGCTATCTCTATGTCCTATGACTTAAGCCTGTAGTAACTTCAGCAGAAGGGTCTAACCATCAAGTTCTGGAGGGTAAATATGGTGGTTTTAAGGAACAGCCCGCCATCTACCTCAGGCATTGAATATTTTGTCTCCAGATGATAGCTGTTTGGGAAGGTGTGGCCTTGTTGGGGTATGTATGTCACTGATGGTTGGTTTTAAGTTTTCAAAGGATTAAGACTATTTTGAGAGAGCTCTCACTGTTTTCTATTTGTAGATCAAGATAAAAGCTCACAGGTGCTACTCCAGCACCATGCTTTCTTTGCTCATGCTCCCTGAAGTGATGGTGCTGGGGTCCTACCCTCTGGAACTGTAAGCCCCAAAGTCCTCCTTCTATAAGCTTCCTTGGTCAGTATGTTTTATCACAACATCAGAAAAGCAGCTAAGACAGCAACAAAAAACAATGTCAGTGGCTTGTGATGTTTGGAGGGCTCAATGAGATCCCACTGACAAAGAACTTGTAAAAGGATAACCCGTACCTGATGTCTGGGAAAGGCTGTGTCTCGCATTATAGGTTAACTCCATTTAAACTCCTTTTATGTGTGTCTATGTATAAGTACATGTAATTTTACTGTATAAGTGTATGTAATATAATGTGGCATATGACAGTAAATGTTTGGTTTCTCTGGAGGACCTTCACTGGTGCAATGATCTAATAGATTTTGAATGGGTTTTGAAACTTATGAGAAGCTAATACAACTATCCCTTGCCTTTTTGAAAATAAAATAATTAAATCTGAAGGATCCTAGTCTTCACTGAGGTCCCACAGAGATGTTTTAGTATCAGAAACTGTATTCAAATTCAACATACTACTAAGACCATACTACAAAGTCAGATGCCTCTGATTTACAGCTATTAATCAAAAAACCTGAGAAAAAGTTGAGTAACTGAGACAGAAAATATAATGTGACCCCCACACACATACACACATCAGCATACACACATGAAAGCACAGGCACACGCACACACACACACACACATACTTAAAATCACATACACGTAAACCCCAAACCCTTCAAAATCTTGTTCTTTTTCAGAATTACTTCCCCTTCAAACTTCACGATTTCTTTTTAAAACCCTTTTATTTCCAGAAAACTTGGTCCTCCCATGTCCCGTCTCCCTAGTAGATAGTGAAATACAGATGATCAACAAACTCTTTTCAGATGGACTGATCATGCCAACTGACCTTCAACTAAGTCAAGGCTGATGAGGCTGTCAGCAGAGTTGGCATGGTCAGACATGCTTGTATTGGAGAGTGGAGAATGCATTTTCTGTAATGCTATTAAAGCTTGAAAATCAACAGCTCAGGTGAACAAATGGCAGTGTACTGCCTTTTATAAGGTGGAAAATGCATTGGAAGCTCAACTTTAGTGCATATAAAGGCAGGGGGTAGAATGAAAAGTGTGTGGTGTAGGACAGGAATCAGTCCCTACCTCCATAAACAAGCAGGAGGAAGTGAGCTGTCCTTGGTCAATCAAAGAAGGAAAATAAAAATAAGCTTGTTTCTAAAAATACCTGTCACACTTGTTTTCCATGAGGTAGACATTTCTAGTACATTCTCTTGTGTTTAGCACTTTTGACTCTGCAGAAGGGGCTTTGAATCACTTAACCAGAAGAAGAAAGTGAAGGTGACTTAATAGTGACCTCAAATTCTTGACAGCTTGTCAAACAAAAAAATAGTGGCTAGCTGCTGTCTATCATTGAGTACATCTGATTTCATTCCCTTATAAGAAACAAGGAAAGAAATACAAATTTAAATACTTCTTTCCTGTGTGCAGAAGCAATAATACTTTACAATTGCTTTGGTTCTGATAGATCCTGATGGTATTCAAATTGTCATTTCTGTAATGGCTGGCTAGATATTGATCTCATGCAACACTTTATGAAAAAAGATGGCATGGACAAAAGAGACCTTTATTTAGCATATTTATGAAAATAAATTTTATTTCAGGATGCAGAATGCTCTGTGCAAACCTGACATGAAGAAAACCCATGAACTAAAAGTCTACTTAGTTCTCAATTAGCACTTATTTACACGCTGTGATGAACAAGCTCAACTATAGCTTACATTCGTACCCTGAAAAGGAGAGATAGTGTCATGGTAATGTCAGGTGTGAAACTGAGGACAAGGAGGAAATTTTAGCACAGGTCTTGTTTTTGTCTCAAAATTTCTGAGTGAAAGCTGACTTTAGGAAGATATATTTGATTTCATATTTAGTTGCTTCCTTTATTATCTGAGATTATAATATTATTCCATCATTCCCTTCTTCACCTTAATCTCTCCAATATCTCTCTTATGCCACTCCTTGCTCTCTTTTATATTTATGGTCTCTTTTTAAATTAATTATTGTTTCATTCACACACACACATTAACACACATGTATTCTTAAATATATCCTGTTTTGTCTCCAACTAAGTCTGAGATGATCAACCCTCAGAGGATACACCAGTCAGGACTAGATCATAATTATAATTCTTCCTTAGGTTCCTATAAGTTTATCAGTGCCCCCAATCAACAAGAATTATCCTGGAAAACTATGCCCACATTCCCCAAATATGTGTTATGAATGTTTGCCTTTGTTTAGAATGTTGGTTACAAGTTGCTATGGATAATGATCAGTAGAAAAGCTAAACAAAGAGATTCTATTCAGAGTTCTTGTTTGAAAAGGGGGGGGGGGATGCTGTAGGATAATGGTTGGTACCCAGTCACTTGTATTTTAAATAAACACTGATTGGCCAGTAGCCAGGCAGGAAGTAGAGGCAGGGCAATGAGAATTCTGGGAAGAGAGAAGCTTCAATCTGCAGTCATCACCCAGAGAGAGAAGAAGCCAGACACAGAGCAAGCAAGATGTGACTGCCCTGCCAAAAAACGGTACCAAACCACATGGCCAAAACAAACAAGAATTATGGTCTAATATAAATTATAGGAGTTAATAAGAAGCCTGAGCTGCTAGGCCAATCAGTTTATAATTAACGTAGACCTCTGTGTGCTTATTTGGGACTAAATGTTTGTAGGATTAGGGGGGACAGAAAGCATCAGTCAACAAGTGGTGGTTGTAAGATACCAACAAAATCCATGGCTTCACTACACCTGGGGTGGTGGTTAGGTTTCCAGTCAGTTTCCCTCTTGTTGAGCAGGACGTCTGATTAGAAAACTGTTGGTTACTATCAAGGTAAGTGTGTTACCAATGTATCCTTGGAGTTACTGTGCCATGTTGATCATTGCTGACGTTCAGGGGCATGATAGCTGAGTAAGGCAGCTGGTTGCTTCCCTCCTTTGGAAGCATATGTGGTGCTTTCTGGTACCATGAAAGTTAGTCCTCAGGAGGAGGCTTTCAGTCAGTTCCAGTTCAGTATTCAACTTCCTTAGATAGTTTTCAAACCTTCACAGGATGTGTTCGCCAATATAAAACTCTCCAATTGGGGACAAGACCTTTCTAGCTATTTAAAATATTAGGCAACATTTAGACAGATCAGGATTTTACCGGATCTTAATATAAGGAATTCAAAATATCTGGATATTTTTTTCTCATCTTGAGTGGACCAAGTTCTTTCCCATATTTTTTGGGGGGAGCAGTGCAATTATGCTGAATTATACTGAAAGCTATGGGACATGAGTTATGCAAGATTTGCCTTTTAAATTAAAATCTAATAATTTTTTTACATATTTTTGTTTGTTTGTATATGCATGTGTATGTATGCTTATGTGTGCATGTGCTTATGCATAGAGGCCATAAGTACACATCTGGTTTCTTTTTTAATTGCCTTCTGTCTTCTGAATCAGTTCTTTTATCAATGTGGAGTTTCCCCATTTGGCTAGTCTTGCTGTTAACAAACCTCAGAGATCCTCCTTTTTCTGCCTTCCCATGTATTTATATGGGATGTTGGGTATCAGAATTAAAATTGTCATGGATAATACTTGCTGTCTGAATCTACTCAGTCTAATGTTTACATATATTCTTTAGAAAATGGTTCTATATATACTTTTAAAATTTTTCTTCAAATATAGTTCTTTTGAGATGAATTTGTCATAAAAAGTTTTACTTTATCTTGTAAGTTTATTTTATATAAGCATTTTTTATTTTTCATATATATGGGGCACAAAAATATTTTCTTATACTATCTTCCAAATGGTGCCAAAATTTCTGTTTTTTGTGTGTGTGTGGTGTGTGTGTGTGTGTTTTTTTGTGTGTATTTGTGTCATGTAAAATTCACACATTGCCTTATGCTCAGAGTCATTGGAAATTTATTTACAAAGTGGTGTTTGTAATATGAATTGTCATTATCTACATTTCTATTTTTAAAAGAATATATAGTGTCTTTAAATTCTGTTGAGACAATTTTGACAAGATAAATAAGTACACAGTCAAATTATCATCACAAATTGTGTAACAGGAAGTTCCCATGGAAACAGTTTTATGTGGATGGACACACTTTTGTGAAAAACATCATGTCATATAATTCTAATATTAAATATTCTTAACTGTAAAGTTAGTTAGATAATCTACCTTTTTAAAACTTTTTATGCTGGAAAATTCTTTACCTCTTTCACAAACAGGTTAAACAGAAATTTAATTTTACAGGAACACTATATTTTAAGACAATTTCTTATCTATTCATGCAATGTTAATGGTGAGAGAGAGAGAGAGAGAGAGAGAGAGAGAGAGAGAGAGAGAGAGACAGAGACAGAGAGAGAGACAGAGAGAGTCAGTCCATAATGGTGGGGAGATGTGGTAGAGGCTGCAGGAACAGGAAAAGAATATTTCTATCCATAGATAGGAAGTAGAGACAAACAGAAGTGGAGTGAGGCCATAAAAACTAGACAGTTGCCTTCCAGTTGTGAACTTTCTCCAACAGACTTCCTGAAGGTTCTAGAACCTCCCCAAACAGCACCACCAACTGGGGACCAAGTTTCAAATATTTGAGCCTTCAAGAGACATTTCTCATTCAAACCACCACACAGGTCACTGAGGTTTTAATTAAAACTGAATTTTACCTGAAGAAATCCATGCGCTTACATTGGTGAGATAACAAATAGCAAAGAGATAAAAGGAGTGTGTTTGGTTTTCAAGGTGGGTAAAATGGCTTAGCAAGGTTCTCTTTTCATATTGGGCTCCATGGGCAGAATATAAGGTCACTTGGAGAGACACAGAGGTGCCTAATAAAAGTTTGTTCAAGAAGCAGCTCCCTCTCTGCATACTACCTTCTGTGTCTGTGTGCCCTTTACAGGCCTACATCATGTCATTGGTCTGTTCTTCATTACTACGGCCATCCTCCACTTTATCTTCACTGTCACACTGACATCTGTCAGAGAAGATTCTATAGTGCTTTCTTTTTCTCTGACTTGTTTTGGCTCTTTACTAGTATAAATTAATTTTAGATTAAGGCTGTCTATGTCTGCAAAATATCCACCATTGAAGTATTTCCTGGCATGCTGATATCGAGGACTATTCTGAAAAGAAATAGATTTATTTTCATACTGATTCATGTATCTAATGAAGTGAAGTAAGTATGGTCAGAAAATCTGAAGCCAAATTGTCTGATTGTTAGGAAGTGAAGGTCTCCTAATTTCATTATTCTTTTTAGGTTTGTGACTTGGCACTTGAATATGATAGACATATTTCTCTTTTCTATGTTACCAAAGACTAATGGATCATTCTATTTTTAATTTAACCTGCTATCAATATTTAGATATATACTCTTCCCTTCTATGGCTTCTGCATTGCTGGTGGCTCTTCATTATTTTTTGAACATTTCCTTACTTTCTGATGCAACATGATACTTCAGATGCGTTTGGCATTTCCTTGCTCAGAATGAAATCACAAACATATGAAATACTTCTGATTCTCTGTGTTTTCAGGAAATACGAACTAGGTGTTAGCTTTGGTTATTGCTACAAGGACACCCTTGTGTAGTACTCTTAAGCAATGGAATTTAGAAGGTCTCACTCAAGCGTATCTAATCTCATACTTATGAATTACTATGGACTAATTCAGCCCAATACCCCAGATTTATAAGATGAAAACTTTGCCCCCAATGTGATGACATTTCAAGATGGGTTTTAGGGGGTAATTAGGTTTAAAGAAAGCTATGAAGGTAGGCTTCATATGATGCAACTTGGGCATGTACATAGAGGGCATGTTCTTTTTCTCCTCTGTGTGAGGAAACAGCAGGAGGGTGTTATGCTAGGAAGGGAGGGAGTGCTTACTCAGACCGACCCATGCTGAACTCTCAGCTAAGTCTCTCAGTTTCTAGAATGACTGGAAGGTAAACTTCTTTTGGTCTATGCTATATAGTCTGTAATACTTTTTTTGTTATGGAGAATTAAGATTAATAAAACACATAGACTGTGTTAGACAAGGTTCTCTAGAGTAACAGGACTTACGGATTGAACCTCTTTCCCTCTTTCTCTCATTCTCTGTATTTCTCTTTCCCTGTGTCTCTCTGTGTCTCTGACTCTCTCTATACACACACACACACACACATATGTATACATGGGAATACACACACACACACACACACACACACACACACACACACACCCACATTTGGGCATTTATTGCAATGACTTATAGGCTTCAGTGCAGCAATGTGTAAATGGAAAGTCCAAGAATCCAGCAGCTGCTCAGACCCACAAGATTGGATATCTCAGCTGCTCTTCTGTATATGCTGAAATTATAAAGAAGAAGGAGGAATGGATGCAGTGACAAGGCAAAGGCAAACAGGCAAAGAGTGAACACACACCATTCTTTCTTCCCTTGTTCTTACAAGGCTTCCAACAGAAGGTGTGACCCAGATTAAAGGTGTGCTTTTGAGCCTCAAGGTTTAGATAAAAGTCATATTGTCTTCTTGCCTCCAGATCTGGATCACAAAAGTGCCCTCCATTTCTAGATAATAATTCATTCCAGATATAGTCAAGTTGTCAGCCAAGAACAGCCATCACATATACTAAGATGAATAAGACACACACATATATATGATTATATCATATTTCATATGTCTACTGAGATATTTGAGTGTAAAATATGTGTGTGTGTGTTAACAAGACATATAGACTGTATTAAGCAGGGTTCTCTAGAACCTGATATCTATCTATCTATCTATCTATCTATCTATCTATCTATCTATCTATCTATCTATCATCTATCTATCTATCTATCATCTATCTATCTCTTCATTTTTACTACAGAGCTAGTGTACTAAACTTAGTTTTCTATAATTGCATGTTTTTCTTCCCTCTTTTTTCTTTTATTTAACAAAAGTATGGTTTGAATACTAAAAGTTTAGATGTTTACCCAGATTCCTTTGCCTGTTAGTTTTTTGTAATTGTCCACAGTTGTTGAATAATTTCTGTTGCCATTCTTAAGACAGTTTTTCATGACAGTTTGAAATTGAGACCTTATGTAGCACATTTAAATTCATTTCATTATAATTTTAAATTCTCACAGAAAGCTTCTTTTAAAAGTAATTCTTAGGTAACAAAAGACCTTTATTCAATAGTGGTCATCCCCAGCATACTAGATCACTGAGTCAGGACAGAGAGTAAAAGCTTCCATAGTCTGTAAAAGAGGAATTCTTCAACGACATTTTTTGGTTGGAGGCCTCCTAAGAGGGAGATTACAGTGTCATTTATGCTGCCTCAGTTGCTGAGCTCTTCGTACTGTGTTGAGTGTCAGCATCACTGTGTAGTCGCTGGTGGGATTTGTGCTTGAAGAAGAAAGCTGAGAGTCAACCCAAGAACAAAGTTATCTTGGAGGCTAACACTAAGCCCACCTTATATTGCAGTATTCCTTGACCTGCTGCTTGGTACCTGGTTTGCAGAGGAGGCACCAGGTTCTCTGCCGTTGGACATTTTCACTTGTAGATCCCATCTGCAGACACATGCCCAGGAACTAACACAGCTGACCTCCTCACAAGGATCTCCTTTGTGTCTGTCCTTGTACCTTCTTGCATACCAGATACCAACTATCAAAGAAGATGCATGCTTCCTAACTCTTTCATTTTTATTACTGCCTTTTGAATTTCTCTCTATATTAATCCTATATCCTAGATTCTACCTTAAAAAAATCTCACCGAGGTCCCCAAATCTCAGTTACATCGTTCACTTCTGACCTCTCACTTCCCAATGTCTTGACTTTCTCAACCCTTCTTTTTGTAGAGATTTGTGTGAAGATTTGTTTACCAGCTTCTTATAGACCTTCCAGTCACAGTCTTACAGTGAAGCCCATGTTTACCAGTCAGCTCATTTCTGCTTTCCCAGACTCATCCATCTTTACAACTAACATGGTAACACACACGATTTATCAGTCTTCTCTGGACTTTGATTAACCAGTAGAGACATCCATCTCTTTCTTGTAGTCCAGCTCATCTGGAGTGACCTTTCTTCTTCTTTACTAGACAGGGTGGAGAACATAACCACCAGTCTGGCTTCATTTACGGTAAACGGCTTTGAATACGTTTGGACTTTATATTTTTCTGGAAATCACACTTCAGGTGATCGTTGAAGGCCAAATCACAGGGAACCCCTATGGGTTCCTTCTCGACTACACTGTAGAAGTTAGCACCTCTAGTGACAGCTTGTGGCTCCTTCCAAAACCAACTCACAGAAAATACTGCACACCTAAGTATAACAGAGTTTTTCCACTTGTGAGCCTCCTCCACGGTTTAGTTAAAGAGCAATAGCCCTGTGAGCAAAGGATGATTTGGCAAAAACAGACTCGATAATTTATAATAAAAAAAGAAAGAAATGAGTCTTCTGAGACAAGCAGAATGTGAGCACTTGTAAGCAGCAGCAATCATTCTGCCAGATTTGAAGCAAGAGGAACCTGGTCCAGAGCTTAGATGGCACTGTTGGTGCTGTGAGTAGATCAGTCTTCTATTCTCTCCAGTGAGACTTTCCAAGCCCAAGCTTTGGCCTTCCTCAATACTTCACATCCTGTTCTGCACACTGAGAAAATGGACCCTCATCTTGCTGTACCAATCTGTTTGCTATAACAAGAAACTCTTTCTTGAGGAATCTTTTCCTAAATTCCTAAATGTGCTAGAAGTAAGTGAATGTGTTTATGAACAACAGTTTTCTCCCATAAAGTTCTAAGCAAGTAACATGATGACCTAAATGGAACCTCCATGTTCTCTGTGTATGTGCTAGAAACAGTCACTTGGATCAAAGGTTCTATGCACAATTATTTTCACATTGGTGCTGGCATCTATAAAACTGAAGAATACACACTGGATCCTGGTGTTGTAACTAAAGATGATACCAGAGCCTCTCGATAAAATTGTGAGATGCTTTCTCCTCTATTTGCAACAGGTGTATTCTGGCCACAAGCTCCTCAAGTGCTCTGAGCATTGGTGAAAAGACGACCATCTCTAAGCACAAATGTGGTATTGGAAGCATTTACTAATGTTCCAAATAGGTAGCTCTCAATGCTGCAAGCACAGGCAAGAACGGTGTATCTTAAAGTGCAGGTTACAGCCCTGTCCCCTTTAAACACAGAAGATGCATCCCAGTTTGGGGACAGCAGGTTAATAGACAGAAGGTAAGAGCACAGAGGTCTCCCATCTCAAGTTTGGTGCTATTGCTTCACAATGCACGACGGGTGCTCTGACATGTGAACATCAGGCATTCCATGGATGTGAAATTAAAAGAATTAAAAGGGTTTCCAGGCGCAGTCTTTACTCTGCCCTATAGCTCACCATAGACTGCTATATCTTAGGTTCTTCGCTGCAGACAAGTGCTGCATTATCTCCAACACTGATATGATACCAGACTCTCTGATTGAAGAGACAGGAGTTCCCAAGTGCTCTAACAAAACACAAGAAGAGAAACATTTCCAAAGACCATTCTTTACAACGCTGTCAAGGGGTCTTCTGTGATCTGATAGAAAGGTAGGACAGAGCCATTGACACCAATTTCTTCTTAGTAACCTTCTCTCCTCTAGGAGTAAGAGGCGTGCTTCTGATGCTCCTGACGAGGTGATCTGACTTCAAGCAGGAAAACAAATGCCTCTCCAAGTACAATTCAGGATAGACCCAAGTTTCCATGTTTGCTTCCTTAACGTGAGCAGTGGTTCTTTGTGTCTCACTTAGCCCTTAAGCAGTAGCACATCCCACATGTGAAGGTCAGCCACAGGACAGTCAAAGCAACCCCAAAGCAGCAAGTATCCTTTCAAGCTACAGATACAGTAAATGAAAATGAGCCTGCAGTGATGTGAGCCAAAGCTGAGTTCCTGACCCTCAGTTTTGAGCATCCCAGTGAAAGCTGCAAATGCAGAAGTAGCAGTGCCTGGGCTTAGAGAGAAAGCTGAGGATGTAACCAAATGCCAGTGGATACTGGCAGCGATACTGAAAGAGAACTATAATGAAGGCAAACCTCAGAGGCTGTCAGAGGGCATTAGGTTGCAAAAAGGTATATGTAGAACTTGGGTTGGGTTGGAGGACACTACGATTCTGAAAAGAGTTGTCACATTTAATAGCTTCAGGCTGTTGTCTACCAGGAAAATCAAACATGATTTACGAGGTAGCTCCTCCTATTGATGCTCTAAAGGACTGTGTAAACAGCGAGTGGGTATTAATGACACCTATGGCAATGCTAAGGCTGGATGGTAAGTCCATAGAGCAAGGAATCAGCATGGGAAAGAGAGAAAAGGTTCTTATTAAAGGCATGGATGGCATGAAGCTAGAAATCTAGGAGGGAGGCATGGTGTCCATATCAATCTCCACAATCCCAAGGGCAGATTTGGAAGGCAAATCTGTAGAGAGGAGGTATTTACATCTGAAGTGGAGGCTCCTGGGAAATACTGATAAATAGGCCAATAAGACGAAGACACCAGGGAGACAACAGAACTATTCAATTGTGAGCATTGCGGTTTCACCCAGATCCATCTGACTAGATGACTTCACTAGATTTCATCTTTGAAATGTAATCTTCAGTATTCCTCACTACCCAGAGGGAGTATCTTAACAAGGGAAAGGAAAAAATCCAAGCATTTACAAATTTAGTAGGGACAATGTAATGACAGTAAAAATTACGACTTGGCAGGGTGAGTTCTAGGGTGATGTTTGAAGATCAAAAGGACATAAAACTAGTTGGCGGAGATGGGACAAAGCTTGGGCAATGATTTTTGCTTTGTGTAGAAAGTAGAAAGAAATGTGGATTAAAAAGAGTCACCTTGAAGGTGACTCTTTGAGGGCAGAAGTTGAATGACTTCCAGATTCCTCCCAGTCTTTCCCTAAATACCTGGAACATGCAAATAGCTTCATTATTTTCCGAAGCATGTAGACAACAAACTGTTCAATAATACAGAAAACAGGTATGAACCCTGCTTCCATTGCTTGACTGCATGTTCCCACTGACATGATTAGTCTTTCTGTAATGGAACTCTTAATGGTGTCAAAGTTATTCAGTTGTTGTGGAAAAATTAGTTATTCTGCATAAAGTGCTTAAAGCACTGTTTGCTCTCTGGAAGGTAAAATATAGAGGTTTGTTATTTATTTCAAAAAGTGACCCACATGATCATTTGTAGAATTGGTAACATGGGTTTGAGTAATACATGGTCTCTTCATGACTGATAGGATGGCGCGGCACACATGGGAGCCTAGTGAAGCTCTCATCAACTGGTTTGAGAGGGAAAAGAAGATAATAGGTGTATATGACTTTCTCCTCAGTAATTACAATTCCACTCTACTCTCCAGGGAACAGAATAATTCCTATTATAAAGAGGTGGTAAGGAGGTAGGCATTAACTTTTATAGACTTCCCTCTGTGGGGAAATTCATCTCCAGGTGTGTTTGTACAGAACATCTAAGGGAAACCTGCCTCCCTGTGCCAGCGACAGCATCCACTGGCGTATCCTGGGGGCTGAAGGAAGAAGTGTGCACTGCAGTAGGGTGCATTCATCTCAGCTCTGGGAGAAGCTTGCTAACAGACTACGTGTTTCTCACTGCACAGCCAAGTGCAAACAGACACATGTGACAGTGAAGACTGATTTGACATACAAAGCCGGGAGAACAAGTGTCTCATGTCTCTTGGTAGTTGCCAGCCACCCTCTGGTGCTGCTGTGATGTGTGACTTTGGGCAGACATTTCAGAATTGAGTTATAGTCTGGGCTGAAGAGGAATCCCTGTGAGTCAGCGGATGGGACAGGCTAAAGAGACATAACTGATTTTATTCAGTGGGCATGTGCTATTTCCATCCCATCTCTATGATCCATGACTAAATGAAAGAATATAAAATTTGGGCTAAATATGAGAGACCACTCTACTAAGAGATTTTTCTGCTGTGAAAATCCATAATACAACGTAGACTCATGGTTCTTGCTCCCCATGCATGGGCAAGAAGGGGTGACACACAGGTCATGGATACTTGTTCCGTAAGTGTCTCACAGCACCAATAGTACCAACCAACCTGCTTTCTGGTTAAGACTATTATTTTTAACAACTGAAAAATGAATGGCTAAGCCAGACCTTTAGACTGTTAGCTCTTATCATCACTGGGCAGCCAGAGCTCATAAGTTCACACAAACTATAAAACTACCCACGAATAGGTAGGGCAGTGGTGGTGTATACCTTTAATCTCAGTTCTTGGGAGGTGGATCTCTATGAGTTCAAGGCCAGCTTGGTCTACAGGAACTAGTTCCAAGATAGCCAGGACTGTTACACAGAGAAATACTGTCTCAAAAAAAATCAATAAATTAAACAAATTAACAAACAAAAACAAAAAACTACCCATGAACTTAGAACACAGTGGCTTTTGTAGAGTTCGCTGTCTAAACAGAAACTTCAACACTATCTTTTGTTTCACAGACATAATAGAACCCACTGAGGACTTTACAGCTGTGTTTAAATTACAATTTCTTTTTGTTTATATTCCAAGTAAAAGTACCCTTTTAAAGGATTTATTGATATATAAATTGTTTGAGGTTTTTTTTTTTTTTTTTTTTTTTTTGGTCTTTAGGAGAAAGTCTCACCAATCCCCCAGGCTTGTCTGGAACTGCAGCTATAGCTTAGGCTGGACTCAAACTTGCCAGTCCCCTCTCTGGAATGCATGGATGACAAACATGTGGTACAACACCTCACTTCATTTCTTGTGCTCTATACTTTTCCAGTTATAACAACTGAACGAGACCCTCTCCTGTCAACCATCCACCCACCACACCAGCGACTAGCAGACCACCAACCCCACCTGAACCTGGAAGGACAGGAGTGTGACCAATATCTCAGTTGGAGAGACTGCTCTCTAGACGCTAGTTCCCCCACTCCCCCACCCATGACACCCCCAGTGATCAGGCAGCAGCATTCTCTCCCACCAGTCATTTTCCCACTGCATTAGCCACCAACAGACCCACTTACCCAACTTATATTTGGAGTTACAGAGACCAGAGGACCCACCAATCCCACCTGCACCTGGAGGGACAGTGACTACCAGAGCCATAGGCCCTAACTGTACCTGGAATAAGAAGCCCCAACTACACCTGAAGGAAGAGCAACGAGTGGAGCTTTAGACCCAAGTCCCTAATGGAGGAAGAGACAGGTAGACAGCAGTGTTAGAATACATTCAACAGCATAAAGAATAATATGGCAGCACCAGAAACTAGTGGTTCTATGATACCAAGACATGGACATCCCAATTCAGATGAAGCAGAAGAAAATGACTTTAAAATAACTTTATGAAGATGATAGAGACCCTTAAAGAGAAAATGAAAAATTCCCTTAAAGAAATGAATGAAAATACAAAATAAAATTGAAAGAAATCAATAAATCCCTTAAAGAAAGCCAAGAAAAGCAAGAGAAAAACAATCATACAACTGACGGAAGCAATACAATACTTGAAAATTCAAGTAGAGGCAATAAAGAAAATAGAAAACAAGGGAATTTTGAAAAGGAAAAAAAATTGGTTAAATGAACATTAACTACAGATGCAAGCATAACCAACAGGGTGCAAGAGATTGAAAAGAGAATCTCTGGTATTGAACATACAATAGAGGAAATAGACTATTATGGATGCCTAAGAAGCCAGCTGGTGTAGCCATTTTAATGTCTAATAAAATAGAATTTAGTGGGACAAAAAAGTCTTCAGAGCAACGGGCTGAGCCCCCAAGGTCCAGTTGAAGAGCAGAAGGAGAGAGAAGATGAGCAAGGAAGTCTGGACCTCAAGGGGTTGGTCCACTCACTGAGACAGTGTGCCTGTTCTAATGGAGCTCACCAAATCCAGCTGGACTGGGACTGAATGAGCATGAGATCAAATCAAACTCTCTGAATGTGGCTGAAAATGGGGGCTGACTGAGAAGCCATTGATAAAGCCACTGGGACTTGTTTCTACTCCATGTACTGGTTTTTTGGGACCCTAGTCTATTTGGATGCAAAGCTTCTTAGACCTGGATGTGGAAGGGGTTTGGACTTCCCATAGGACAGGGTTCCATGCCCTCTCTTAAGGAGGAAGGGGGAGAGAGGAAGAAGTGTGGGGGAGCAGGAGGTGAATGGGAGGAGGGGAAGAAGTGTACATTTTTGAATGGAAAAATAAATTAAAAAGAAAAAATAAAATAGAATTCAAACAAAAACTAATGAAAAGAGATAAATAAGAATACTACATACTCAGCATAGGAAATGACCACTAAGATGACATTTCAATTTTTAACGTCTATGCCCCAAACACGAAGGCAACCAGGTTTGTAACAAACAGTCCTAGAACTGAAATTGCATACTGACCCTCACACACTGATAGCAGAAGACTTCAATACCTCTTTCTTATTTTTGGTAGGTCTGCCAGACAAAAAGTAAGCAGAGAAATAATGCAGGTAACAGATGTTGTAAAACAAAAGGACCGGACATAGTTATAGAACTTTTCACCCAAGTACAAAAGAATATAGCTTCTTCTCCACACTTCACAGAACTTTTTTGAAAACTGAGCATATACTCAGAGAGAAAGCAAGTCTCAACAAATATAAGAAAATTGAAATAAGTCCCTTCATCCTATCAAGTTACCATGGATTAATGCAGGATAGCACCAACAACTGAAACTACAGAAAGCTTCCAAATGCATGAAAACAAAACAACTCTACTGAATGAGAAATGGGTTAAAGTAGACATAAATAAAGAATTTAAACACTTTCTAGAGTTTAATAAAAATGAACGCACACCATACTCAGCCTTACAGGGCATAACAAAAGTAGTGTTAAGAAGAAATTTCATAGCACTAAGTTCCTTCACAACTACATTAAAAAATGAAAAATTCATAGATCTCATACTAACAACTTAAGAGCAAACCTGAAAGCTCTTGAATAAAGAGTAGTAACAGAACCAAAAGGAGTAGAGGGCAAGAATTAATCAGAGTTTTAAATCAATAAAAATAGAAACAGAGAACAATACAAAGACTCAAAGAAACAAAGGATTGGATCTTTGAGAAAATCAACAAGATAGACATACCCTTATCCAAATTATTTAAAGGGTAAAGAAGAGAGTGAATACCCAAATTAATAAGATTAGAAATCAAAAGGGGAGCATAGCAATAAACACCAAAGAAATCCAGAGCTTTAATAGAGACATTTCCTAAAAACCTGCAATCCCTCAAATTGGAGTCCTGTCCAGACACTGAAGAAGCAGGATGTGACCTGCCCCACTGAAAAAGGTACTGAGTGATGTGGCTAATATAAGTAAGAATAATGGGTTAATATAAGTTGTAAGAGTTAATAAGAAGCTTGAGCTAATGGGCCAATCAGTTTATATCTAATGTAGACTCTTTGTGTGATTTTCTCTGGAACTAAACGGCTGGGGAACTGAGCAGACAGAAACTCCGACAACATGTGATCATCCCATTAGCTGCTGAAAAAGAATTTGACCAAATCCAATACCCCCTCATGATAAAGGTCTTGGAGAGATCAGGGATACAAGGACCATATCTAAACATAACAAAAGCAATGTGCAGCAAGCCAACAGCCAACATCAAATTAAATGGAGAGAAACTCAAAGCAATTCCATGAAAATTAGGAATAAGACAAGGGTGTCCACTCTCTCCATATTTCTTCAACATAGTTTTTGATGTTCTGGCTATAGCAATAAGACAACAAAAGGAGATCAATGGGATCCAAATTAGAAAGGAAGAAGTCAAACATTTGATACTTGCAGATGATATGCAATTATACATAAGTGACCCCTAAAAACTCTACCAGGGAACTCCTACAAGCTGATAAAAAACCTTCAGTAGTATGGAAGGATAAAAGATCAACTCAAAAAAATCAGTAGCCCTCCTTTATACAGATGATAAATGGGCTGAGAAAGAAGTCAGAGAAACATCACCTTTCACAATACCCCAAAATAACATAAAATATCTTGGGGTAACACTAACTAAATAAGTGAAAGTCCTATTCAACTTGAACTTTAAGTCTTTATAGAAAGAAATTGAAGAAGAGCCCAGAAGATGAAAAGATCTGTCATGCTCTTGGATAGGTAGGGTCAACATAATAAAAATGGCAATCTCACCAAAAGTAATATATAGATTCAATGCAATTCCCATCAAAATCCCAACACAGTTCTTCACAGACCTTGAAAGAACAATAATCAGCTTCATATGGAAAAACAAAAGCTCAGGAGAGCCAAAACAATCCTGTGCAATAAAGGAGCTTCCAGAAGAATCACCGTCACTGACATTAAGCTCTATTACAAAGCTACAGTATTGAAAACAGCTTGGTATTGGCATAAAAACCGAGAGTTTGACCAATGGAATCAAATTAAAATCCCAGATATTAATCCATACACCTATGAACACCTGATTTTTGAGAACTAATTTATACAATGGAAAAAGAAAGCATCTTCAACAAATGGTGCTGTCATAACTGGATGTCAACATGTAGAAGAATGAAAATAGATTCATATCTCTCCCCATGCACAAAAGATCTACTGAGTAAGTTGGGAGCATGGGGTCCTTGGGGGAGGGTTGAAGGGGGAGGGAATAGCCAGACAGGGGAGCAGAGAAAAATGAAGAGCTCAATTAAATTAAATAAAAAAAGAAAAAAATTAAAAAAGAACAGAAGACCAAAATAAATAAATAAATAAATAAATAAATAAATATGACCACACTGAACTTGGTAGAAGAGAAAGTGCAAAGTAATCTTCAAAGCATGGGCACAGAGGACCACTTCTTAAATATAACACCAGTAGCACAGACAATAAGAGCAACAATAAATAAATGGGACCTCCTGAAATGGAGAAGCTTCTGTAAAGCAAAGAACACAGTCAATAAGACAAAAAGGCAGCCTACTGAGTGGGAAAAGATCTTCACCAACCCCACATCAGACAAAGGGCTGATCTCCAAAATACATAAAGAACTCAAGAAATTAGATATCAAAATTCTAAATAACCCAATTAAAAATGGGGTACAGAAATAAACAGAATTTTCAACAGAAGAATCTCAAATGTCCAAAATACACTTAAGGAAATGTTCAACATCCTTAGCCATCAGCTAAATGCAATTCAAAACAACTCTGAGATACCATCTTACACCTGTCTGTGAGTTCAAGGCAAGCCTGGTCTAAAAGAGCTAGTTCTAGGTCAGGCTCTAAAACTACAGCAAAACCCTGTCTTAAAAAAAAAAAGAATGGCTAAGATCAAAACCACCAATGATAGCTTGCTTATGCTGGAGAGGATGTTGAGAAAGGGGAACACTCATCCATTGTTGGTGGGAATGAAAACTTTTACAACCACTTTGAGAATCAGCATGGTGGTTTTTCAGAAAACTGGGAATCAGCCTAACTCAGGATCCAGTAATATCACTCATGGGCATATACCCAAAAGATGCTCAAAAATACTACAAAGACATTTGTTCAGTTATGATCATAGCAGCATTATTTGTAATAGCCAGAAACTGGAAACAATCTAGATTCCCCTCAACCAAAGAATGGATAAAGAAAATGTGGCACATTTACACATTAGAGTACTATTCATCAATAAAAAATAATGACATCTTGGATTTTGCATGCAAATGGATAGAACTAAAAAACCATCTTGAGTAAGATAACCCAGACCCCCCAAAAATGAATATGGTATTTACTCACTCATAAGTGGTTACTAGGCATAAAAAAGGATATTGAGACTATAGTTCATGATCCTAGAGAAGCTAAGTAACAAGGTAAATCCTAAGAAAAAACATATATAGAGTCACCTGGAAAATTGAAATAGACAAGATCACTTGAAAAATTTAGGAATATAAGTGTAGGGTTAGAAGGGAGGATAGAAGGGAAAGAGAAGGGAAAAAGAAGGAGAGAAGGACAGTGGCGAGGAGAATTTGAGGGAATGGGATAGTGAAGATGGAGGAAGGACAGAGATGAGAGCAAGGAAAGATATATCTTGATTGAGGGAGCCATTATGGGGTTAGCGAAAAACCTGGCTCTAGAAAAATGCCCAAGAATTCATAAGTATGACCCCAGCTAAGACCCTAAGCAATAGAGGAGAAGGTGCCCTAACTCCAACTGATGACTATCTTAAATATCACCATAGAACCTTCATCCAGCAACTGATGGAAACAGAGTCAGAGACCCACATCAGAGCACTGGACTGAGCTTCCAAAGTCCAGTTGAAAAGTGGGAGGGAGACTATGAGCAAAGAGGTCAAGACCATGATGGGTTCACCCACTGAAACAATCTACCTGAGCTAATAAAGAGTTCATCAGCTCCAGCTGGACAGGGAAGGAACCAGCATAGGTCCAAACTAGTCACTCTGAATGTGGTTGACAGCTGCATGGCTGGTGTAGACTGAGGGGCTGCCACTGGCAGTGGCACCAGGATTTATCCCTATTACTCGTATTGACTTTTTGGGAACCCATTTTCTTTGGAAGGATACCTTGCTCAGCCTAGATATAGTAGAAAGGACCTTGGGCCTTCCCTAAAGCAATGTGCTTTTCCCTCTCTGAAGAGTGTATAGGGGTAGGGTTGGGAATATGTGGATGGAATGGAGGGGGGAAGAAGTAGGAACTTGAATTGCTATGTATAATGAATAAATGGTTCTTTATTAAATAAAAAGAAAAAAAGATATTTTAGGGTAATGGTGGCATAGAACTTGTAGGAGTAACCAACCAATGTCTGATTTGAATTTCAGCCCTCTCCACAGAATGAAACCGATATTCTGCACTGCTTGGGTAACCAAGAACCAGAGAGTACATAGCCCAGAGACCTAGGGTTAAACAAACACTACTGGTCTGTAAAAAAAAATGTGTCTATAACATATTGACACCTAATTATATTGTGCTGTACTACTATATCATTTTCTTATTCTGTCGTCATCACAGAATCTTCTTCAGGCAGCTGATGGCATCATATTCAGAGACACAAAGTGAGGCATAACACACAGAGAGTCTAAATGGGGTGTTATCATCAAATCCCTCTCTTTAGAGCTCAGGGAATTCAGGGGAAGAGGAGGCAGAGAGAGTGTAAGAACCAGAGTAGAAGGAGGACACTAAGAGATCATGGCCCTCCAAATCAACTAAGCAAGGTACATATAAGCTCACAGACAGAAACAGTACACACAGGGCTCACATGTATCTACACTAGGTTCTTAATGTATACAGTACAGCTTTTAGCTTAGCATTTTTATGGGACTCCTGAGCATGAGAATGAATGAGTCTTGTTTCTGATCTTAGGACTCATTTTCTTCTGTTGGGTTGTCAGGTCAAATTTTGATATGATGGTTTTTGCTTCATGTTATTATGTTTTATTTTGTTGTGTTTGGTTGGTGCCTCTTAGAACCCTGTTGTTTTTTCTTATGAGAGACATAAAGGGAGGTGGATTTGGAAGGGAAGGAGGGGCTTTGAAGAACTGGGAGGAATAGAGGGCAGGGGAATTATAATCGCAAAAAGCTAGATAAGAAAAGAATATGTTTTCAATAAAAGACAAACAAAAAGTTTTTAAAAAGTAAAACAAAACAGAAAAAAATGATGGGTTTCCAAGTGCTACCTCATTATCAGATTGTACCAGAGGTCCATGTGAAGGCTGCTCAGCAAAGCTACCCAGTAACTGTCCGTTCTTCTTTATTACTGAATACTAGAGAAGCCCTAGCTTAGAATATCCCATACCAGACTCCTCACCTCTTCTTCTCTTTGGTTTTGACCTGAAGGTTTTTGTATCATTAGATAATTCAAGAGAGTAGCATCTAGGACAGGTGAGATGGCTCTGTGGGTGAAATTGTTTGCCACCAAGCCTGAAACTCGGAGTTTCATGGACCTACATGGCATAAGAAGAGGAAAAAGTTTGACTCTCGAAACTTGTTCTCTGACATCCACACTTGTGCTGCAACATGAGTGTACCCCTCCTCCCCTCGCACACACAAGCTCATAAATGTACTAAAAACTATTTTTACAAAGAAAGAAGGGAGCACCAGCTTAGGAGCTAGGGCAGTTCCAGTGAAAACAGACCTCTATTAAGATGCCATAATTAACCTCTTGAGGAACATCTAAAGACTAGTAAAAGGTTTCATAACCCTCTTGAGATATATCTGGTAGGACTTCAAGTTTATCCTTCAATGATACAAGCTCTTAGAAGATGCTATTCATCTTAACATTAACAGAGTGTTCCTATTTTCTAGGGTAGAAGACGGAGCAGCACAGACCAGGAAGATAGCACAGAGTTTGACTGTGTGTTCTGGATGTATCAGTTTACTGGAACTGACCTTCAAGGTTAGATTCCTCAAAGTTCAGATTTTTATTTTCCTTTTACATAAATTCTCTGAGACATAATAGACCTATAAAAGAAAGCCTGTTCACTTTCTTTCGTGGTATTGACATGTTTTATATTCTCGACTGGGCCCTGAAGCAGAAATGTTAAACCTTTACCTTGAGCACATTCCTTCTTGATAAATTATTGAGTCAAGTTACTTAGGACAACAGTATGAATCTTCTCTAATATCATCTAAAGGGGACTATACTAAAGTGTAACTTATATACTTACTTTTTTTTCCTTTCAGGAATGCATCCATGAAATATGTAGTACTATTCCTCAAAGATATGCTATAAAGACATAGACCCACAAGTAGCTATGCTGGTAACAAAGGTTGGTGAACATTTAGCAAAACATCACACATCATGTCCACTGACAAATTATGATAGGTGTAAGATGAATATTCCTTATCCAAAATGCATGAAGCCAGAGTGTTTTGGGTTTGGGATTCCTTTAAAGATTCTGAAATATTTCAGGAAGGCAATGAGAGACCTTGTGGATGCTAAATGAAGGAAATCAGTTTGAAAACCTTAACGAGCATAGCATTATACTTAAGCAATAACCTGCAACAGGCAAAGTAATGTATTCTGCACCTGTTTGTAAGGCTAAAATAAGGTGGGCATGGTTAAACTGCAGAAGCAAAAGGGAGGCAAGTAAGTGTGTACCATGGTGATATTAAGATACTTTCTTACTTTTCTTGAGGCAGAGTTTTATTTTGTAGCCTAGACTGGCCTGCAATTTATTTTGTTGACCAGGTTGCCTTAGACTTCAGGTAATCCTTCTCTGTTTCCCAAGGCCTGAGATTACAGTTGTGTGCCACCATATTTAGCCTTAATTTTTGAACTTTAACTTTATATTAAGCATTACATAAACTTTGGCATTTAACTTCTATCAAGAAATTTTAAAAGCTACCATAAATCTTTAATACCAATTTAACACTTTCAGGCAAAGGTTAACCATGGGTAACTGAAATTACCCAAAAGAAAACCTACAATAAGGGGAGAGGTTAGTACCTATTTCAGGGAAACATTTTTTTAAATTTTTAAAATAACAGGTGAATACACAAAGAGAGAAGGCGAACAATGTAAAGGAACAAAAACATTTGAATATGACGGAGAAAAGGAGATTCCTCAAAAGTTACTTACAAATATTGAAAGGAATTGCAACAATTCATTTTTAAGTTTACATCAAAACTCAAAAAAGGTAGCAATGCATGGTGCTCACATCTTTAATTTCAGCACTTGGGAGACAGAGGCAGGTGCATCTCTTTGAGCTAGAGGCCAGCTTTGGTCTACAGAGTGCATTCCAGGGCAGCCAGGGCTACATAGAGAAACCCTATCTCCAAAAGCAAAAACAACAACAACAAAACCCTCAAAAAAGCAAGGAGCATTGGAGTAGCCATAACTACAGGTATCACAGTGTTAGGATCCATGGGACCTATGGGAAGGAAGTCAATGTTGAAGGGTGGCAGTGGCATGGTAGAATCTCTCCCTTCCCTTGTAGGTGGTTTCATCCATTTGACAACCTCCACCTTTGTGTTCTGTTAATTGAGCACTATGAGGGAGGTTATTGATTCATGAAAGATATATTTTAATTTTCTTGAATTTAGGGACTAATTCTGCTTTCTGGAACAGAGGTACTGAAGTCGCCATCTACTTTTTCTGTCTTTTTAAAAGAAATCAAGAAAAATAAGTCAGCAACTTTTGAAGTTTGGCCCAAGCAGGGATTGTAGCTGTTGAAATATTCCTCCGGACTCTGCTTGTGACTGCTTCCCAATTACGGGAAGCTGGAAGTCAAAAGCTAGAATAGGTGTAACTTTAACTGTAGAAAAGGCCAATCAGTCTTGCTTAGTGAGGAAGGGAAGCTACATCCACCTCCACCTTTCCTCCACTCTATTTGAGACGGCGTGTTTTTTTTTGTTGTTGTTGTTTGTTTGTTATCTTTTTTTAAGGTTGACCTTTTTTAAATTGATTTTTATTGAGCTCTACATTTTTCTCTACTCCCCTTCCCCTTTATCCTAGACAGTGTTTTTTAATCAAGTGCATGTGGAAGAAAATAAAGCCTTAAATGCGCCCAAGTTTTGAAGACAAATAATCTCATGTTTTTACATCTATAAAATTTGCACTCGTTTGGGCCTAGATGACTTCGAGGGCCTGACAGGGTTCTTGTCCATAGGGTCTATTCTTCTGGGCAGGAGGAGAGCGGAACGTTTCTTTCTCTTCTTTGAGGTCTGCTTCAAGTTCTAGAGACCCCTGGTCACTGACCATGCAAAATGCTAGAGTAATAGCTGAAGGGAGGGGCAAGCCTGTCACTCTTTAGCATGTTTCCTCCCCTGCCACTGCCTCAGCAGAGGGTCATGCTTGTAGGTCTATGAAAGAAAACAAGAGTTTTCGTACAGTCATTGAATCTAAAAGATCCAGGGATGACCCGCAGTCACCACCACCACCCCACTTTATATTGATTACAGCCGAGCAGATCATTAAAAGCAGGAAAGATTTCTCCTGACTCACAATTTTTGGAGTGTTTATTTGTGTGTGTGTGTGTGTGTGTGTGTGTGTGTGTGTGTGTGATGTCTATGAGTAGGCATGCCTGTAAGGAAGTCAAGAGATAATTGTACAGTGGGTTCTCTTTTTGCCTTTGCAAGGATTGAATTCAGCTTACCAGGATGGTGCAGCAAACACCTATAGTTGCTCAGTCATCTTTCAGGCCCAGAATTTAGTAATTGTTTGGTCCTGTCATTTTTGGCCCATAGTGAAGCAGATATCATGGAAGGGAAACACATATTAAGGAAGAGAAACTAGGTCTAATTCTCCCCCAAGTGGCACATTCCCACCTTTACCCTCCTATCAGGCTCAAACTCTTAAAGGTTCCCACAATTCCTAATAATGTCAGCAGCTAGGGAAAAAGCTTTTAACGCAGAGTCATTGAGGGACATTTAAGATCCAAGCTATAAGAGATTTTTTGTTCCTGGAAACATCTTCTGTTTTCCCTGGGTGATACTAAGAACAGGTGTAAAATTTTAATACTTGTTACATTTGTCAAATGGCTCCCCTAAAGCTTGTTTTGTTTAATAGTTTTCAAAATAATTATTTGTGATAGAGCTAAATTTCAAATGAAATTCACTTCAATTCTAAACACTGGCAGACTACATCCTCACTGATGCTAGTACATCCACCTCAGCCCCCTTCTGCCCCTATTGAGACCCATATTCAACCCCAGACTGTCTGGACCATAGCCAGAAAGCCCTTAGCCTGCAAACCTGTGTGAGATTAAGAAAACAAAATTTAAAAGCAAAATAAATGGCTAACTTACCTTCTTTCATTTTTCAAATATGTATGGGTGTTTTGCCTGTATGTATGTGTATATGTGCATGTGTGCTTTGTGGTTCAGAGGCCAGAAGATGGTATTGAAGGTTGTGATGTGAGGTTATAGGTGATGGGAATCGAATCCATGTTCTCTGAAGGTACTCTTAATTGCTAAGCTATCTCCCCAGAATCGTATTAAATATCTTAAGCAGTTTCGATATCTGTATTCTTAGTTCTGGATTCCGGGGCTAACAGTAAACTGTAAAGCAGAGAGCTCCTCTAGATGTCTAGTACTGAGAGACAAACAGAAAGATGCTGTGTTTCGTCATCCTTCTTCTCAGCAATGCTGCAGGACTGATCTGTTTTAGGTAACCTTGGAGGTAACTCCACTCACAGAAACTGAGACATGAACAAAGATGGCAGAAGCATTGCAGACAGCTACGCTGGACAAAAGATTCTTCTTTGCTGTTGATCAGTGTCTCAGAATCCTCTGTCCATAGCCTTAGGTCTAGGGGTACTGTATTGTGGCTGCTGTTGCTATTATTGCATTGTTGAAGCTATGAGAACTTAGGATATTAATCTGAGGGAGAACAGTGTCAGGTCTTATGAAAATGTCCACATTTTGTCAAACTTGCTCATTAACATAATATTTTGCATAGCCTGGAGTTTGCCTTTTAGTCCCCCAGATACAGCATTAGAGCAGCCTCGCCCTTCAGTGTAAGTGTTCCTAAACTGAAATAAGGGATACTACCTGTTTTCAACTAATACAACCTAAAGCAGGGCTGAGTATATAAAAATCTTCATTTTTTGGTTGAAGGAAGTTTTTTTAATTTGTTAATTTTTTAAAATTTCATTTTGTATTCCAACTACTGTTCTCCCTCTCACCCCTCCTCTTGACCCCCCTTGCCTACCCCTGAGACCGCCTGCCCCATCTACCTCTCCCAACGGGTAAGGATTCCCATGGGGAGTCAACAAAGTCTGGCAAAATTAAGTTGGGGCAGGACCAAGCCCCTCCCCTTGCACTAAAGCTGAGCATAACATGCCATCATAGGGAATGGGTTCCAACAAGTTAGTTCACGCACCAGAAATAGATCTTGATCCTACTGCCAGGTACTCCTCAGATAGACCCAGCTTCACCACTGTCATCCACATATGGAGGGCCTAGTTCGGTGAGGCTCCACAACTGTCAGTGTAGAGTTCACAACAGCTTGGTTCAGCTGTCTCTGTAGATTCATCCATCATGTTCATGACCTCCCTTTCTCATATATTCCCTCCTCCCTCTCTTTTATTGACTTTCCTAAACTTTGCCTGGTGCTTGGTGTGGATCTCTGTATCTGGTCCCATCAGTTACTAGATAAAAGCTCTAGGAGATCTCATCTAATTTCCCTTTCCAGGGCAATCAATGTGTCTCTTAGGGTCCTTCTTGTTACCTAGCTTCTCTAGAACTGAGATTGTAGTCTAGTTATCTTTTCTTTTACATTAACATCCACTTATGAGTGAGTATAGATGATTCTCAACTGAAGAATGGATAAAGAAAATATGGTACATTTACACAATGAAGTATAACTCAACTGTATAAAGCAATCACATCATGAAATTTGCAGGCAAATGGATGGAACTAGAAAAAAAACCATTCTGAATGAGGTCATCCACATCCAGAAAAAGAGGTTTTAACGACTGTATTTTGGGTAATAATGGCCTCAAAACAGGCATCTCTAACACCATCATTGAAGTTAAAAACCAGACATCTAATGACAATCTGGATGTAAATTCTCCCTGGTTTAAGCTAGAAGTGCAGGCCATATTGGAGTGTGACTAATGGAACATGTTGAAATTAAAAAGCTCATTCCTTCCTGATCTGAACTATCTCATAATTGTCCCTGTAGGTGGTATGAACATTGACTTTTTGAAGCTCACAGTCATATCACAGCCAATATGACTGCAAAGAACTGTAGGAAGTGTATGAGCTCCTGAATCAGACTTTCCAATGTCAAAACCTAGTCCTGCAACTGAACAATTTTATAATCTCGAAGTTTCTTCCTTTGAAAAATGGGAAAATGGTGTCTTCTCTTCAAGACTAGGACTATTGTGGTGATGAAGGGACATGCAAAAAGTTACGGTCCAAGAATAAAGGCAGGCTTTAGGAGAGATCAGTAAGCATCTGTGTGGTAGAAAGGAGAAGGTAGGAGAGCTTCAGAGAAAGCCCAGGTCATTAGAGAAGGCATCTCCTAGCTGTGGTCTGAATCCAAAAGAAAAAGGAGGCAGAAATGAAATAAAAGGTTAGACTGCTCTTTTCCGAATAACTCAGAAATGGAACAAAGCATGGTGCTACATGACAGAAGCCTTGCATAGGGGCACCAAGGGAGGATTTGGCGGAAAGGGTAAGTTTGTCATTTCACTAGGCAGGAATTATTCCTCATATCTCCTTCCATGGTTTTAGGAGAATCAGCCTTTCTGAAGAGTGGTCTCTTAAACAGAAGATTGGCAGGTATGGACAGATTAACTATTAAAGTAGGAGACAATGTTTGTACTACTCTAATGTTTGATGCCGATTAGAATATCCACTTCTCCATCTGGGTCCAGAGATATTTCATTCTTTTGGCCAGAAGAAAGTAGCTTTCCCTTATTGGGTCTAACAGAGCTTTTATATGTGGTACTTTAAGACTTAAGGGATAGAAAATCTGATGTTTAATTTTCTTTTGTTGTCAGAGAAACAGGAGGTGAGGTCCAAATCCTCAATGGCCTGGAACACTTCTGTACCACTACCTCTCTGCCTGCATGTCAGTATCTGTCACCCCTAACAATGGTGACTGATGCTGGCTTTTGAATGAATACCTTCTACTTGTTCCTTGCTGATGGGTCTTTGATTTCTTAAATAAGTAGATATTTAATGGGCAGTATTTTCTTCTTTTTTCTCTCCATTTCTTTTTCACTATAGCCACTAAAATGTCCTTATTTTCTTTCTTTTTATGTTTATGAGTGAATCATAAAGATATGGTTCCCAGGACAGTGGTAGCTGATGACCCTTTCAAAACTCTTGGTATTCAGGGTTAAGAGATTTTGGGAGATAAGGTTTGGGCATGAGGGAGAGAAGACTTGGGTTTGACAGCAAGTTAAGTAGCATGTGTGTTTTGTGATTAGGACTCTCTTTTTTCCATTATTATTATTATTATTATTATTAATATTATTATTATTATTACTAGCCACTGACTGGCATAAAAAGCTTCTTCCAAATCGAGCAGCTGAAGTTATTTCATCCTTAAAAAATTAACAACTAAATAAAATAGAACCTCCATTCATGAGCCATAAAAACGTAAGTCAAGGCTGGTATAAATCTTGTGTACTGGTGTTTTCCTTCCTTTTGAGCTACAAAAATAACCAACTGGAGAAAAGATGTCATGTGGAACTGAGCTGCTTGGCTTCAATCTGTTCAGTGTGGCCTGGGTGGTATTTACTGAGGGATTTTACAGGAATTACTAACACTGGCAAGATTTCTCTGCAGGCTGTTAGTCTATAGAGAGATGCCTGTCTCCCTCCTTTTGGAGCCAAGCAGAAGCTGAGAAGAGAAGTGGCTTTTCATAGGAGCCCAAATTATCCAGAAAGCATCTTGCTGGGCATCCTGAGATTAAGTTAGTAAAATGTGTGCTGTGTGTGTTTGAGGAAGCTCACACTCTAATCCCCTGAGAATTGTAACAAGGGTGCTGTCCCTCAGATGGAGAAGCCCCCAATACCTATGCTACTGGCTTGTATTTCTTTGCCCTTTGTGGCTACCCAGGCTACTTGACCTCAAAGCTCTCTGTAATTTGTTAAGCAAATGATTCATTTGTCCTGTTAAGTATCACCGAGGGTTTGTGAATCAATTGTGCATCTTTTTAGAATACAAATCAGACAGGGTGAGTTTGTCCTTCCTTCTAGGGCAGGCAGTAAATGCCAAAGGCTGATCTGTGTGCCTGGTCCTGACAGGATGAGTCTTTGAAGGGAAGCAGAGTGGAAATGAGCAGTGTTGGCTTTGCATGGACAGACTGTTTACTGACCTAGGCTCTCTGCTCCAGTATAGCACAATCAGCGTGGTGTCATAGTTGAGAGGGTTAGCAAGGGGCTCAGTAAACTGGGGAGGGCTTTCCCCAAGCTGAGAATTTTTAATTAAGGCCTACAGTATTTCCTTTTTAGGCTTGTCACATAGCTCAGTTGACCACAAACATCTGGGCTTCCCCAATGTTGTGGTTAGCTTCCCTTAACATTATCAGCTCTCCAAGCATTATATTATCTTCTATCATAACAGATATGTGTTATTCTGACTTTAGAAGAGACTCCAGTTTATTTATTTTATTTTTTATTTTTTGCCAAGTACTATGTTATGGGCTCTAGTATGAGAAAATTTCCTTTTCTTTCTTGCTTTGCCCCTCCCCCCCCCCAGAATAACCACAATGAAAGCTGCTGACTACAGTGAACATCCGCAAATCTTCTTATTCTAATTTATTCATTGATTCAGTCACTTATCCAAAAACCATGCGTATTTGATACATGTCCAATTTGTGCTGGTCGCTCTGACAGATGGATCTTAGAATGACAGAAATGACTGTAGCTGTGGCAGAGGCAGGTCCTTGACCCAAAACAACTGTTCCACACCATTGCTAGAAGTCCTGGCAGAGAGGGAGTGAGGTTGCAGCAAGAGGACAAAGGAGGCAGTGATGTACCACCTACAGTTTGTTTGTCCATAGCTAATGTAATGCAGGTATGTGTGAGAGCTATGCCTTATGTAGAGTGGTAGCACCCAAAGCTTTTTGTGGAAGACTCCAGATCCTGGTTATGAGCAATTACTTCTATCCAGAGAGGTTACACCCCTATAAGCTTGCATTTCAATATTGTTATCAGGATATGGAGGGTGGGAGAGGCACGGCACTTGGCAATTATATAATACGCATAAGAAAATATGTTTTGTTATTGAAAACCTAACTATTTAATACCTGTACTCAACTACTTGTCTAGACAATACTGTCCCATGTAAATGGTGACCCAGAATAAGAATTTTGTGAGCTGGGACTGGCAATTCTCACACCACTCTTTTAAAACTAGAATTCTGTTTCCTCCTGAGTTTCTTTAATTAACAAAAGCCCCTGCAACTGGATCTTACACAAACAAGATCTCTTATTACTACCAAACCGTCATATTTGCTTCATGGCGAATCTTTTCTGTAGAGGCTTCTGTTCTTGGCAGGGAGTTGGGACTTCAACAAGTTTACAGGAGGCAATTGTGAGTGCATGACTTGTTTGCTGAAATAGAAAGTGTCTCTGCAGATGTGTGGCAGTGCTTGATTTGAAGCTGGCTTTATTATGCACCATCCAGGTGTACTTAGAGTTGGAAAAGATGTCTAGTTTCCACTGTTTGGGAAAGGATAGTTGCATTTACTAAAGACTCTTACTATATGTTCGTGGACACATTGATACAGATCAGCCTTAGCTTCCCAGAGGAAGTGAAGTCTTGTGAGGCTTTGGAGGTGCAGGATTTTCTTCTTTTTCAATGCATATGTATTTCTCTCTTTTATTAAAATTATATTCTTTTTTCTTATAATACATACTGGTTACAGTTTCCTTCCCTCTACTCCTTATGGTTTCTCCCTATCCCATCTCCCTTCTGGATTTACCCCTTTTCTGTATGTCCTTTGAAAACAACAGACTTCTAAGAATAACAAAGTAAAATATGATAAGGTAAAACAAAACCATCATGTTGAAGTTTGACAAGGCAAATCAGCAGAAGGAAAAGAGCCCCAACAGAAGGCACTCAGGAGGCAGAGAAGAGAGGATCTTTGTGAGTTTGAGGACAGCCTCGTCTACAGAGCACATTCCAGGAGAGGCTTCAAAGCTAAAAAGAAACACTGTCTTGAAAAAAGAAAAGAAAAGAAAGAAAGGAAGGAAGAAAGAAAGAAAGAAAAGAAAAGAAAAAAAGGAAAGAAAATCACAGTCCACTGCTCCAGGTCTGCTCCAGCCCAGGTCACTGGCTCAGTCCTGTTCCTGTGGAGTTTACTGCCTCATGCCTTCCTTGGCCCATGTCATTGGCTCAATCCTGCTCCTGTGAAGTTTGCTGCCTCGGATCCACTCTAACCCAGGTCACTGGCTCAGTCTTCAGGAATAATACTTTTAGGAAGTGCAGTTTATAGTATATTGTCAGGTGGTGGTTATGTAAGCCTTTAATCCCAGCACTCAGAAGGCAGAGGCAGGCAGATCTCTGTAAGACTGAGGCCAGCCTGGTCTTCAAGGACTATTTCTAGGGCAGACCCCAAAGCTACAGAGAAACCCTGTCTTGAAAAACCAAAAAATGTCTCCAAAGCAGCTTATAGTATATGATAGATAGCTCAGAAATGATAGCTGTTATTACCATTGCCATTAATGACACGGTGGCCATGCAGTAATGGCATTGTAGAGAGGCAGTTGGGTGGGAGGATGAGGAGGGAAAGAGGAAAGAAGAGGAGAGGAAGAAATAGTAGAAGATGAGGAGGAAACAGGAATGCCAGGGAGGATTTACTCTTCTGCTACAATATGAGATCTTCTTCTCCAAGAAGGAAAGCAAAGCATCAGTTAAAAGAGTGGCTTAACGTTCTGAGAGCTTCAGTCTCAATTTGAATATTAAAAAGGATTTGGAGAATATCAGTAGTTTGGATACTTTACTGAGAACATAGAATACCAGGAGACAAGCCTATGACAGATAAGGACCAAATCATAAAGTGACAAAGGAATGAAAGCCATAAATCTTTAGGACTCTTACTCACCACACATGTTACAATCCAAGCATCAAGACTGTGCCAAACTTCCAAATATTTAGAGTTTCAACATGGAAAATTTTATGCCATTAAACTTATAATTATTGCATTAAAATTTTAATTATTCTATAAATTTTCTGTCAGCCCTGAAAATGAGGAGTTGTATATAGTTAAGGTCTATTTTTTTTATCTAGATGCACGTATAATTTACAAGACACTTCTCTAGACTTGAGTATATCTTACACATGTAGGCAAATATCCCCAAATCTATCAATATTGGAAGCACCCCAATTCCTAAAACTTAAGAGAAGTAATCCTGAATCTTTAGTTTAATTTCACAGCAGCTCTTAAATAGGGACCTCCCATTTTCCAGATAAAAAACCTAGCTTCATGGGTCACACAGGAAAGGTCTGCATTATTATTTCAGTGACAGAGAGCCTGTGGAAAGGAGTGGCATAAATTAATGCTATCTCCAGGAAAGTTAGCTTCCCTGGGGAGTTAGAAAGATAAGGCCACAGAGTTTCCTTACAGGTCTGTTCAACACATGTCACAAGCCACATGGCTGTGGCAGCAGCCAGGGACATCTGTCACCAGAAAGGTTATGCTTGGCTGGATCCAGCTGGGGCAGAGTCTCCTGGGGAGACCTGTCATCCAGGGGCTTCTGGCTTGTTCTGTGTTCTTTACTTGTTCTGTCTTCATACCCTCCCCAGCAAGATATATATTCCCCAGGATGAGTGCAATGAACTCAAGGAGTTCACAGAAGAGGAGAATGGGCAGAATCTCTGGGGTGAACAGAAGCAACCCTGACACTGTAACAATGGAGGCCCTATGGTTGCTGTTTCCATGTCTGAGGTCATACACCCATTGCTCAGTTGATATAGAGGGCCTTGTCCTCCTAGTTTCCTTTATCGCTATGGCTCCCACACTCCTGCCTTCTATCTTTGGAATTCCCTGAACACACAGAGAAGGAATTTGATGGAACCCTCCCATTTAGAGCTGTGTTGAACTGGAATTCTTGAAGAATGATGCTGAAATACTAAACCGAGCATTATTTGTATTCTGAAAACATGCAAACAAATACTTGTCCTTGAAATGTGGTTGCTTAGCAGATGCCAGGAGCAGAACATCTCAAAGTTGCCCCGCTTGGACTGTCTTCAGGTGAGCATCCGTTATTGATTCAACTCCTCTCATCTGAAGAAGATGGATCTGCCAAAGTGTATGGGGATGAGTCAAAAGCAACCTCAAAATTGTGCCAACTGAGGACTCTGTTTTATCTTTTCCTCTTCTGCAATTGGAGGAAAATTAGAACGGTGCTGGGCTTGCTCCAGGTCAGAATTGTTAATGAGTTCCTGGCTGTGAAGATATGGGATAAAGAGCAGCTGACACTGCTCAGAATCAGCCTTCCTTGTCTCTGAAAATGTCCCGAGGGCTTTACAAAAAAATGAAATATAAAAAGACCACAGTTATCAGAAAAGACCCACTCATTCCCCAGGTTACAGGATGAGGCCAGGGAATGGCAAAGTTGAGTGGGAGACCCAGAAAGGCCTTAGGTTTCAGTAATTTCTGGTATGCATGCCCAGTAACTCTTTAACTGGACTGACATGTCTTGAAACTAAGGGAAATGTGTACACACACACACACACACAGAGAGAGAGAGAGAGAGAGAGAGAGAGAGAGAGAGAGAGAGAGAGAGAGCTCCCACTGCAGAGCTTACAAACTCACTCTGATATCTTTATAAGCAAAATATGAAATTCTGATGAATGAGGTTGTAAAAATGTGAGACTATCACTGATTATATTATGAAAGGACTATCCTCATTTGCAAAGCATACAGAAGACTGTTCGTGGATAACATTTTGTTCTATTCTTTTTTATGTGTTTACTTTGTGTATGTGTTTACATGGGCTGTACATTCTGTTGGAGGGAGGATTGCATGTGTACTTGTGTGCATATGAGTGGTAAGTGTAGAGACCAGGAAGCAATAATTGATACCTTCCCTCAGGTACTGTCAACTCTTTTTTTCCCCAAACAGAGTCTTTTGTTCACTTAGAACTCAGTACTCTAGGGTGAATCACCATTGAGAAACAGGGATATTTTTCCTCCTCAGGCCAGGAACCTCAAGTGCATGCTACTATACCTAACATTTTTAAAAAATGGTTTGGTTCTGCTCCTCACGGTTCTCAGATCTAAAAGAAAAGTGATTTAACTGAGATATCTCCCCATCCCTATTCCATTTATTTGTTTATTATAGATAATCTCCTTTTGATGTCTTGTCTGCTTTGGAGAAGTGTGTGACATCTGCCAGAACCTGTGCAAGAACGGGCCTGTGCATTGGACTTGGATACATCTGTCATCTGTTAGAGATGCTCTCGATGCAGTATAGAAATGGCTCTTCCGGAAACCTGCAAATTCCCTTGATGCTTGAAATCTATAACTGTGATGGATGAGGCTGTCCCAGTAGAAGACCTATGATAGGCAGGATAGGCGCCACTTTACACCTGTGTTTAAATGGGCAGGGAAGAAGACTGGCAGAGCCTAACTTATGACAGTGTGACTTAGGACATTTTAATTGTGCAAGAGCGCAAATGCACACACACAGAACCATTTTGCTTTTCATTTTCAGTAGACAAGCCAAGGAATCATGTGATTATAGGAGGCATTAAGCTCTTTATTCTATGATGCATTTTGTGTTGGGTACAACACAAAGTGCATCATAAGTCCTTTGTGCTAAATAAAGGACTTAATTACCATTTGTGTGTGTGTTATGTATGTTGCATGTTCATGTGGAAGCCTGAGGAAGATATTGAATGTCTTCCTCCCTCACTCTTTGCCATATTCCCTTTAAACAGGGTCCCTCATTGAACTGAAGATCACCGCTTTAACTATGTTGGTTGCTCACTAAGTTTCTGGATCTTCTTATCATTACCTATCCCAGCTCCTGGTTTCGGAGTTACAGGACCATCTGACCATGCCTATATTTTTCACTTCAGTGCTTAGAACTCACAATTAGGTCCTCATACTTGTATACCCATTACTATTACCCACAAAGCACTTCTTCTCCTGTTGGGCAGTTGCTTTCAACTTAAAGTTGATGTAAATCTTCTGAAAACCGTGTTCTTTTGGAAGGAGTTATTGACATAATAATTGCATGTTATGGAGTAGATGAGAATTTTGATGTATTTATGTATTATATATTGTCAACCCATGGTATTTTGGTTATATGTTGACAACATTTTTCACATCTTTGTGGCAAGAACTCTCATATCCTACCTAGTGTTTTGACTCCCACAATAAAGTTTTGTTAGTTATAATTAGCTATTGGGTAGTAGAACACTTACACACATAGTGCTTTCTGGCTATGATTTTGTACCTATTAAATACCCTCTCTGAATCCCCCCCTGTGTTCTTGCCTCACTTTGATAATCTCGACTGTAGTCTCTGTCCAAAAGGACAGCCTTAGAGGTTTCACATGTAAGAATAACTATTATTTTTCACTATGTACATAAGATTATTTCAAGTACTACATCTTTGCTGTTAGTTTTTGCAAACTTGACAGAAACTAAAGTCACCTGGAAACAGCGATAAGAAACGGTGTCACTTAGGTTGGCTTGTGGGCATATCTGTGAGACGTTTTTCTTGATTGCTATTTGATGGAGAGAGGTCCATTCCGGGGCAGGTGAGTTGTATATAAAAAGCAAGTTGAACACCAGTCAGGGGAAGGAAGCGAGTAAGCAGTTTTCTTCCATTGCTCTCTGTTTCAAATTTCTGCCTTGACTTCCTTCTGTGCGGAACCATAACCTATAGCTGAAATAACCCCCCTTTCCTTCTTAAGTCCGTGCTGTTGACTACAGCGATAGAAAGCAGTGCATACTTGTGCGTGCCAGGCTACCTACTGGTATCTGCAAGTGAAGAAAGTGTGTCATTCCTGTCTATGACTCCTAACAGCTTCTTCAACAAACCATGCCCCCCAGGAATCTCCTCTTTCCAGACACTGGAGCTTGACTTCACAATTAGAGAGAATAATGGGGCCTTGAAAATGGGTAAAGCCATGGAAACTGTTTTTATTCTCTTGTGTGGTGCTTATAAATTTGTCAGTCAGTAGGCTTGATTTTTCCATCTATAAAATGGTAATTGTATTTTACCATTTTAAGATCACTCTAAAGATCACTCATGTGACCTCATGGCTCTCGGGTTATATATCTGGTGAATAGTAAATGCTCCAGAAGAAAATCGGTTTTCACTCTTTCTATCCTTTGTTGAAAATGCTACGTTGCTAACAGTGAGACTACATCAAGTTTAGCCAACTTTAGTGACATGCAACCCAAAGTATGCTGCAGTTGGTGTAAGAACTTGCTACAATAACAGGTGGGTGATCCTGCAGCAACCAGAGGCTCTAGGACACGAAGGAACCTCCCCAGCCTCAGAGAGGCTAGATGACTGGTAAATGATGTCACTTGTGCCAATACGTCTAAGATAATTTCTCTTACTATGGGAGACAAACGCTGCAGCAGTTGGTTGCAGCCATGATTTCAAAAAAATTGGTGATGTATTACTAAGAGAAACTTCAGTTGCCCGGCTGGGTCTCCAAAGTTCATGGCTCACAAGGATCCTATGAGAGAAATCACATGCTGCAGTATCTGGGAAGACATATTTCTAATGTGAGCTCATGTCTGAAGAAAATCGATCAAAACTACAGGACAATTTTTGATGATGCCAACTAATTCTCTTCAGCAGAGATAGATCTTCAGGGAGACGGCTTTGAAAAAGCTGCCTGCTACAAGACAGACCTCTAGTATTCTGGGAAGTTCGCTAATACAAAGAATGGGGAAATGTGTCTGCAGGAATATTATAAACTTGAGAATTTAATTTTATTCCCTGAAAGTCAGAAATACAGGTCCACAAATTTTATTGACCAAGAAGCCAGATTTTCTATTTATTTCTTCTTTCTGTTTTTATTGAAAACAGATTTTAATCCTTGCGTAATATATCCTTATTATGGTTTCCCCTTTCTCTACTCCTCCCAATTCCCTCCCACCTCCTAACCCATCCGAATCCACCCCCTTTCTGCCTCTCATTGGAAAACAAAAAGCTTCAAAAGGATAATAACAAAATAAGATTAGACAAAACAAATCCTAACACATTGGAATATGGTAATACTAGCGCGTAGAAGAGAGACCCCAAGAAAAGGTACAAGAAACAGACACACACACAAAGATGCACTCAGGAATCCCAGACCTTGGAATCATCAACCCTAAACAGGTGTCTTCATCACATCTCTCTCATCTGGGGTCAGGGAACCCTGAAGAGCTGAAGATGAACAGAATGGTAGAGTCCAAGAACACGGATGACACCAGGAAATCAAAGTGTTCTAAATCAACAGGTCTGATGCACATATAAACTCATAGAGACTGAGGCAGCATGCACAGGGCCTGAGTGGGTCTGCACGGATGGGGTCCTAGAGCTGACACGAGAAGTGGACATAGCCCCCCATCCTTAAACACAGAAGCTCTCTCTCTAGGGAAACAAACTAAACTTAAGGGAAGGCTGCAAGCTCAGCAGTAGATGGCCACAGAAATCAAATTCAATGCAACATCTGTAGAGGTCCCTTGTCTTATAACATCGCATCAGGGTTTCTTTTGTTAATTTTAATTTAGTTGATTTTTTTCCATTTACATTTGTATTTTTCTAATTCAATAGGCTGTCTCATAAAGCACACCCTCAAATTCACATGTGTTAATGTCATATTTTGAATTTCTGTAAGTCAGTCTAACCGTCTGAACTTGGCATACCCAATTGTGCATAGGACACAATTTTGACAAGTCAGCTAATTAAGTAATTGTGGACTCTTACCACAATGTTGTTACTGTAAATCCTGAAGCCATCTGGGAGTCTACTTTCTCAAGACTGACCAAGGGAGCATGAGTATGACGGAGCACTTAGCCCTGATTTTATGTCTCATAAAACTGATTCCAGAAACATTTAAAAAAATTATTTACTGCAAGATTAATATCTGTTTTGTAAAAGCAGTTTAACCTAATGAATGGCTGGGTTCAGAGGAAAGGACAAAGCTCACAAACAACGTGTAACTTTTGGTGCTTAAAGTTAAGGCAGAAAGAAAAATGGAGACTATTTTATCCCATGTCATATAAAAATAGTAAAATGATTTCTTCCTGGTTTTCCTTTCTGGAAATAGTTACGATATGTAGGTCAGTCAACCTCCAAACTGGAGTAGTTATCTAGAATATGAAAATCTAAATAAGTCACCAAGAGTGGGTCCTATACTTTATTATCTGCACCACTTCTGTCTTCTGGTTGGTAAGACACTTGCCTCTCAGTCTTTCCTTCTGTGGCATCAGGCTGGCTATGAACCCAACTATTTGTAATAGAGATTGTGAAAAGGAGTGAGGGAGACTATTCTTATTCTGGTTGGATATGATGATAGCATCTAACTTCTAGTTAGTCACCCCAAATCCACTAAGATGAGGACTTGTGCTTGTCTAGTCACCTTGAAGCTGTCCATGACATCATATTCTAAATGGGAAAATGTTTGGTATTTCATCGTTAAAGGAGATTTTTAAAATTTTCCAAATATCTTTTTAGGTAACAATGATGATAAGCAGCAAGAGATACCTAGATTCTGGGTATACACCTGTAAGACAAAACAGATAAACCACCTCTCCTTGTAGCATATAAAATGCTGCTAGCAGCTACGTGACCCATTGGATCCCAGCAATGTCATATCTTAAGATCAGCTTGAGTCCCACAGCAAGACTGCATGAAAAATACAAAGGCCAAGGATGTAACTCCAAGGTAGAGCACTCTCTTAGAGTGCCCCGACCCTAGGTTTGAACCGAACAACTGTGAAACATAGGAATAAATTAACTCTAGATTCTGTGCATCAGTCTGACATTGTGGTCTATAGTGTGGCCTTTCATTTTTGTGTTATGTTTTAATGTGTCCTCTTGTAAATTTTAATGAGAATTTTTGAAGATGTGTGTTAGCTTAGTTAGTTGGATACTGTTTTTATCCAGGACTTTTCACCCCTTCCGAGGTCCTGTCATGTGCAACATACTATACTCAATTTTCTTCCAGTAAATTGGAAAAGGTGAGAGAATTAGGGACCACAGCTTTTTGTTTTGTATTGTTTTTGCCCCCCCCTTTTTGCCTGTTCTTAATTATAAATTTATAATGCCTTTGGATTTGAAAGTCTATAGTCCCTTAAACTAAGAAAATAACAGCCATAACGAACATACAAAAGAAATGGAAATTTAAAAATTATTTATTGTCTTAGCATTGCTCTATTGTTTTATATCTACATTTGGAGATGTAAGTTAAAACGATTTTGAAATCTTGGTTTTAGATTTTGTTTTTGAGAATGTTCTTTGTTAGCATACAGTCTCCTTCCATTGCTAAGTTATATTTGGGCACAAAACCTTTCATTTGAACAAGCTATAATTATCATAGAGATCAGTTGTGCAGGGCTGTTTGCCACATTTGATTGAACTCTGATTTCTATTTGAAAATGTATGAGGCTTTAACATGATAAAATTAATATATACATTTAAAGTTTTAATTTGATGTTGAAAAACCTAATGTGGTGTTACCATATTTAAAAATGCTTTTCTTAATAATTATATGTCAACATGCTTTGATATGAGATTATTTTCTCACACCCTCCACCTCTCTTTTTCCCCTCATGGAGCCTGTTTTCTATGCCACTAAATCATTTCTTTATTCCATGACTGATTACTAAGTGTTTAGGACGAGCAAGATAGAACTTGATAAAATGTCTGGAATAGAAAATTCTCACAGTAGGACCTGCTGACTTGATTGCCTCGTTGTCATGGCAACACTCATTGGTCAGTGCAGCCAGGTAATGAGATGGTTTAGTTCAATTAGGGCTTAAAATATTCTTCTACCACAGTGTATGAAATTTACAAAAGTGTCTGTCTAAAAATAGGTCACAATCTCCTCCTAAGATATTCTGTGTTGAATAGAGTTTGTGTGCAAAGGTAAAGGAGCAAATTCATCCTTAGGCTCTTCCATTTATTCTGTCCTTGGGAAACATCAGACTAGTTGAATATGTCTCAAAAGGAAATAAAAAGAACATGTTTATAAGCTCAAAAATACTGTTCTGATTAAATGCTATTTGTGAAATAAATTGAGGCATTTAAATGCAGCCCAAGCTAACAGGTCTTCTGTTAGCATTAGCTGAAAGCCTGGCTCCAGAGGGAGGTGAATCATTTAAGGTTGAAGAAAAGCCCAAGGATATGGGAGGAACACTCGGGCAAACAAAGGCATTGCACACCTAACTATCAACCAATGTCTAAGAGGAATGGGTGTATGAAGACATCTAAGATTCTATTTTCATTTTCCACCTATTTCAGAATATTACTTTTAAATGAAAAATAAAATCTGTGCCTTTTTTGTGGGATAATGCAATATTTTGATACATGAACATGTGATGGAATGCACAAATAAGGATGAGCATGTTTCCAGTTCTTCCAGACTTGAGATTTATTTTTCACTTCTTCTGAAAGGAAAATACAGAACACCAGGCAAGCATATCTCATGCTCCCCCTACAGAGATCTGCATCCATTTCACCACCTTCAAGTAATTCTTTTTAATATCTGCCTCTTATTCTTTCTCCTGGTCTTCTAGCTTTCTCTAGTTCTTTTAACTATCAAAGATGGCTAGGTAAATATCTTCCATCTTAAAACGCACATAGAGAGCGTAATAAAAAAATGTACCTTAGACTTGGTGTGTGTCTGTGTGGAGCATATGTTTATCTACATGTGTGTACACAGGTAATGCATGTAGGGGTGTGTGTATTTGTGCGTGCGTGTGTGTGTGTGTAACCACAGGACAATCTTGGGTGTATCACCTCAGGAATCATGCACAGTGTTTTGGAGACAGGGTTTCTCACTGGCACCTGAAGCTCTTCAATTAGGCTAGGATGACTAGCCAGCAAGCCCCAGAAACCATCGTATCTCTATCTCTCCAGCAAAAAGATTGCAGTGGGTGCCTTGATATCTGGCCTTTTATGCAGATACAAGAGTAGAACTCAGATCCTCATAGTGGCTTTCTCTTTACTAACAGAACAATCTTCCCTGTCTTGCACTTTTGTCTCTTCTTACCTTTGGAATCAAGATTTTACCACCCAAAATCTGTTTACATTCTCACTTCCTTTTCCATTCTTCACTCACAGAAAAGTTTCTGCCTCTATCCATGCAATGATTTTGCTTTCAATGAAATCAGCAACAGGATTTAAAGAAACATTTGTTATGTACCAGATGTTAGACTGTGATTTGGTGACATGATATTGAGTAAGAGATGTACCTTTCCCTAAGTCATTCACAAATCATAGTTCTGATAAACTATGCAAAGGTCAACCCATTTGTTTTTATCATGATTTTTATTTTTAGATTATAATTATTTAATTTTCTCCTTTCCTCCCTTCAGTTTCTCTCATGCTCCCATATACTTTCAAAGTCCCCACTCTGTTTCATAATCATGAAATTGAATGTTCTTTGTTATTTTATATACACACACATGCATACATATACCCACATTTATGCACACACTGATTAAACCATGCCACCCACACTCCACTCAGAGCTTTCTTTACCCTTAGTAACTATTCCACATGCCAATCATCTCTGAGCATACACTTACAAACACAATTAGAGTTGTGCTATACTAATCTCTGGTCTTTTTTTTTATACAGTTATGTCGCACTCAAGAATAACCATCACAGTTATTTTCTACTTTGTTATATAAGAGGATGCTTGTTTATTTTTGTGTTTGAATGTGGAGATGTTCAATACAGCAATGTGTGTTCATTGTTCTGAACATGTGCACAGGTGAAATTTATGTGGGAATCAGAGATCACCCTTGGGTGCTATTTTTTAGATGTCATCTACCTTGTCTTTTAAGAGTGGGTCTTTCCCTACAAAGTTAGGATCACATATTAGGCTTGGTTGACTGCCCATTAAGGCCCCAGGGGATCCTTCTGTATCTACCTCCTCAGTGCCTGGACTTATGTACTTGTTTATCTTCTCTGGCATTCTTTAAAAACATGGATCCTGAGTATGAAACACAGAGCCTCGTGATTGTTCAGCTATATACAACATATATATATATATGTGTGTGTGTGTGTGTGTGTGTGTGTGTGTGTGTGCGTGTGTGTGTGTGTGTACTGTGGAGATGTGTCACTCAGATTAGTCTAATAAAAAGCTGAACAGCCACTAGCTAGTCAGGATTTTGGGTGCAGGGAGAATGCTGAGGAGAAGAAAGGGAATCACCAACAAGACAGATGAATGGGGAGGCAGAATTGGCATGCATGTGAATTCTGATACTGTATAGGTAGATGTGCGTGTATGTGTTGTTGCTGTTGTTGTTCTGGTTGTTGTTGTTTTCAGTCCATTTCAGCAAAGGTGTCAATTTTATATGTGGCAAGCTTTAATATTACTTCATTTGTAGTAATCTCAATGTTTGCCCAGTGATTCTGTTTTATGGCTGCTCTTAAAAAGGGTCTCACTTCTCAATCTTTTTAATCATTACAGAACTTCATCACATTTATTGTCCTTTCTAAAGAAAAAAAGTTCTTTAATATTGATTTTATCTGTCACTTTCCGCTTTGATACTAATGATTGCTATTACCTTTACACTTCTTTGTCTCAGGTTTGGGTTTATTTGTATTCTAGCTTCGTGAGATGAGAAATCAGGTCAGTAAGGAATCTTTCTCTCCTTTCGTATTCATTCACTTAATGCTAAACATTTCTTAAACTGTGTTATTAATAGTATCTTACACATTGTAGTATTTTGCATTTTCATTTAGATAAATGTAGGGTTTTTTCTCCTTCATTTTTTTCCTTATCATTGTTTGGGTTATTGAGAATTATTTTATTTTCTAAATGTTTTAGGGTTCTCATGGTCCACTGTGATTGTTGGCTTTGAGTTTGATGTCATTGAAATTAAATAACACATTTGTATGACTTCAATTATTTTTAATATGTTTTGAGGTTTGCTTTATGATGTTTTAGGATATGATTTTTTCCTGTGGGGAAAAAGGCTGCCATTGTTTGGCAGAGTGATGCTATGTTGGTGCTTATTTGACAATAAGGGCTATTGAAAGTTTAAGTTCTTCTTCATCCTCACTGACCTCATTGGTTGTTGAGAAAGGGAGACAGAATTTCAAACTTCAGCTGTGGGTTCAGTTTTCCTGTTAGTTCTGCTTTCAATTTTAAATTCTGCATTTGTTTCTTTTGCATAGCTTTCACTTTTTGCTAAGTTGTTCTATTTTTATTTTTTCAAATAAACATGCATGATTGCTCTTTGAAACATTTTTTTTTACAATGGTTGATATAAAACATCAGATAAGTCTAACATCTCTTTTATGGGATGTTAAAATTAATCATGCCATTCATTCAGTCTGAGAATTAACTGGTTATTAACATGAGTAAATTCTGAAATTTAAACTTGAAAATACTGGGAGTTATAAGACTTTGGATCTTTTTCAATCTTGTTTTTAGTTGACAATGAAACCATTCCATTGGGAAAGAAAGAAACTCCTTTTCCTATTGACAGGTGAAGATGCAAGTATAGGCTCCCTATTTTCTCCTAGCGAAAATAAGATTGGTTTATTGATTCTGGTATGAGCCACTGTCCGATCTCCACTAACCTCTCAGAGATGCATTTCTGGCTACCAAACCTTATTGGCCCTGTCTTAGCTTCCTTCTGAGATGGAGCAGAGAGACAGTGTGGCAAGGAGTTTGTTTGGTCTCATAGATAGGAAATGGTGAATGTCGTCACTCCCCAATGTCTTCTCTTTTTTTGTTTTTTTTTTTTATTGATAAAAGAAGAATAAAGAAAAAAAAAACAAATTTCCACCTCCTCCCAGCCTCCCCTTTCCCTCCCCCTCCTCCCACTCTTCTCCCCCTCCTCCCACTCTTCTCCCCCTCCTCCCACCCCTCTCCCCTTCCCCCAACTCCTCTCCCCCTCCCTCTCCAGTCCAAAGAGCAGTCAGGGTTCCCTGCCCTGTGGTAAGTCCTAGGTCCTCCCCCCTCCGTCCATATCTAGGAAGGTGAACATCCAAACTGGCTAGGCTCCCACCAAGCCAGCAGATTGCGTAGGATCAAAACTGCGTGCCATTGTCCTTGGCGTCTCATCAGCCCTCATTGTTCGTCATGATCAGAGAGTTCAGTTTTATCCCATGCTTTTTTTGGTAATAGTCCAGCTGGCCTTGGTGAGTTCCCAGTAGATCAGCTCCACTGTCTCAGTGGGTGGGTGCACCCCTCGTGGTCCCGACTTCTTTGCTCATGTTCTCCCTCCTTCTGCTCCTCATTGGGACCTTGGGAGCTCAGTCCAGTGTTCCAGTGTGGGTCTCTGTCTCTATCTCCATCCATCGCCAGATGAAAGTTCTAAGATGATATGCAAGATATTCGTCAGTATTGCGCTAGGATGGGGTCATTTCAGGTTCCCTATCCTCAGCTGCCCAAGGAACTAACTGGGGACCTCAGCTTGGGCTCCTGGGAGCCCCTCTAGGGTCAATTCTCCTGCCCACACTAAAGTGGGTCCCTTAACTAAGAATTGTGGTTCCGTGCTCCCCTATCCAACCTTCCTTTATCCCGCTCCTCCTGTTTCCCCAAGTCCCCCCTCCTTCCCTTCTACCTTTTCTCTCCCCATCTCCCCTTACCCCCTTCCCACCCCACCCCCAAGATCCCACTTTTCTCCCCGGCAGTTTTGTCTACTTCCCTTATCCAAGAGGATAACGATATGTTTTTCCTTGTGTTCACCTTCTTACTTAGCTTCTTTAGGTTCGCCAATTGTAGATTCTGTGACCCCTATTTATGGCTAGAAACCAATTATGAGTGAGTACATCCCATGTTCTTCTTTTTGGGTCTGGGATACCTCACTCAGGATAGTGTTTTCTATTTCCATCCATTTGCATGCAAAATTCGAGAAGTCATTGTTTTTTACCGCAGCGTAGTACTCTAGTGTGTATATATTCCATACTTTCTTCATCCATTCTTCCATTGAAGGGCATCTAGGTTGTTTCCAGGTTCTGGCTATTACAAATAATACTGCTATGAACATAGTTGAACAAATGCTTTTGACATGTGATAGAGCATCTCTTGGGTAAATTCCCAAGAGTGGTATTGCTGGGTCCAGGGGTAGGTTGATCCCGAATTTCCTGAGAAACCGAAACACTGACTTCCACAGTGGTTGCACAAGATTGCATTCCCACCAGCAATGGATGAGGGTACCCCTTCCTCCACAGCCTCTCCAGCAAAGGCTATCCTTGGTGTTTTTGAATTTAGCCATTCTGACAGGTGTAAGATGGTATCTCAAAGTTGTTTTGATTTGCATTTCCCTGATTGCTAAGGAAATTGAGCGCGACCTTAAGTATTTTTGGCCATTTGAACTTCTTCTGTTGAGAATTCTCTGTTCAGTTCAGTGCCCCATTTTTTAATTGGGTTAATTAGCATTTTAAAGTCTAGTTTCTTGAGTTCTCTATATATTTTGGAGATCAGACCTTTGTCTGTTGCGGGGTTGGTGAAGATCTTCTCCCAGTCAGTAGGTTGCCTTTGTGTCTTAGTGACAGTGTCCTTTGCTTTACAGAAGCGTCTCAGTTTTAGTAGGTCCCATTTATTCAATGTTGCCCTTAATGCCTGTGCTTCTGGGGTTATACCTAAGAAGTGATCACCTGTGCCCATCTGTTGTAGGGTATTTCCCACTTTCTCTTCTATCAGGTTCAGTGTTTTCGGGCTGATAATGAGGTCTTTAATCCATTTGGACTTGAGTTTTGTGCACGGTGATAGATATGGGTCTATTTTCATTCTTCTACAGGTTGACATCCAGTTGTGCCAGCACCATTTGTTGAAGATGCTTTCTTTCTTCCATTGTATACTTTTAGCTCCTTTATCGAAAATGAGGTGTTCATAGGTTTGTGGGGTAAAATCCGGGTCTTCTATATGATTCCATTGGTCGACTTCTCTGTTTTTATGCCAGTATCACCCTGTTTTCATTACTGTAGCTCTGTAATAGAGTTTGAAGTCAGGGATGGTAATGCCTCCAGAAGATCCTTTATTGTATAGGATTGTTTTGGCTATCCTGGGTTTTTTGTTTTTCCATATAAAGTTGATTATTGTCCTCTCCAGATCTGTGAAGAATTTTGATGGGATCTTGATGGGGATTGCATTGAATATATAAATTGCCTTTGGTAGAATTGCCATTTTTATTATGTTGATCCTCCCAATCCAAGAGCAAGGGATGTCCATCCATTTTTTGGTATCCTCATCAATTTCTTTCTTCAGTGCCTTAAAGTTCTTGTCAAATAGATCTTTCACTTCCTTGGTTAGATTTACCCCAAGATATTTTATGCTGTTTGTGGCTATTGTGAATGGAGAAGCTTCTCTGATTTCCCTCTCTGCTTCCATATCCTTTGTGTATAAGAGGGTGACTGATTTTTTGGAGTTGATCTTGTATCCTGCCACATTACTAAAGCTGTTTATCAGCTGTAAAAGTTCTTTGGTGGAGTTTTGGGGGTCGCTTATGTACACTATCATATCATCTGCGAATAACGAAAGTTTAACTTCTTCCTTTCCAATTCGAATCCCCTTGATCCCATTATGTTGTCTTATTGCTATTGCTAGAACTTCCAGCACTATATTGAAGAGGTATGGCGAAAGTGTACAGCCTTGTCGTGTTCCTGAGTTAAGCGGGATGGCTTTGAGTTTCTCTCCGTTTAATTTGATGTTAGCTGTCGGCTTGCTGTATATAGCTTTTATTATATTTAGGTATGACCCTTATATCCCTAATCTCTCCAAGACTTTTAACATAAATGGATGTTGAATTTTGTCGAATGCTTTTTCAGCATCTAATGAAATGATCATATGGTTTTTTTCTTTCAGTTTATTTATATGTTGGATTACATTGATAGATTTTCGTATGTTGAACCAGCCCTGCATCTCAGGAATGAAGCCTACTTGATCATAATGGATAATTTTTCGGATGTGTTCTTGGATTCAGTTTGCCAGTATTTTGTTGAGGATTTTTGCATCGATATTCATGAGTGAGATTGGCCTGTAATTCTCTTTCCTGGTTGAGTCTTTGTGTGGTTTTGGTATCAGAGTAACTGTAGCTTCATAAAAGGAATTTGGTAATGACCCTTCTGTTTCTATATTGTGAAATACATTAAGGAGTATAGGTATTAGGTCTTCTTGGAAGTTCTGGTAGAATTCCGCATTGAAACCATCTGGTCCTGGGCTTTTTTTGGTAGGGAGGTTTTTGATAACCTCTTCTAATTTTTCGCGACTAACAGGTCTATTTAGATTGTTCACGTGGTCCTGATTTAACTTTGGTAAATGATATTTATCTAAGAAAGTATCCATTTCCTTTACATTTTCCAGTTTTGTGGCATATAGGCTTTTGTAGTAAGATCTAATGATTCTCTGAATTTCCTCTGTGTCTGTGGTTATGTCCCCCTTTTCATATCTGATCTTATTAAGAAAACCCAAAGACACTGCTGGTCTGAGGGCAGTAACTCTTGTTATCTCTATGTGTTTTGGTGTCTAATTATGGAGGCAAGTGCTCTCCTCTCACCTTCATCTTTTCTGGCCACTGTACTGTGTGAGGAAGAATAGCGATGCTTTATTAGTTTCCAGAAGTATTGTGGTGGATCTGGGTTATTACTTTGGATTTACTGGCAGGTGTAGGTTTGGGTATGAGTTTTCTATATGACTTTCTTAAAGTACAGTGGTTGTTGCCAATACATTATCTTTATTGCTATGCTCAACTTGGACGCTAAAGAGGGTGTGATCATAGCTTTTTTTCTTGCTTTCTGTTTGATTAAATTTCTTCTGCTTTTTATCCACGGACCTCTTGGTATTTAATAGTAATCACCTGTTTTACTGCCAAGTCAGAGACATAGAGTAATGTGGGATTCCCTTCTGTATGCTGTGAATACCATTGGTTAATAAAGAAACTGTCTTGGGCCTGTGATAAGGTAGAGCAGAACTGAATGTTGGAAGAAAGGAAGTGAAGTCAGACAGAAGCCATGGAGTTGTGGCTGGAGACAGACATGCCAGAACCTTGTTGGTAGGCCACGAACCTTATGGTAAAATATGAAATAATGGAAATGGGTTAAATTAATATGTAAGAACTAGCTGATAAGAAGTTAGAGCTAATAGGCCAAGTAGTGATTTAATTAATACAGTTTCTTTGTGGTTATCTCCAGAGTCTGGGTGGCCGGGAAATGAGCAAGTGGCCTCCCACTACAGTAGAGTTTAAAAGAGGCCCCTCAGTATTCATTACCATATTGTTTTGGGGTTCCAGCATTTCCTAGCCATCCACTCTTCTGTCATCTTTCTGAGTTCACTTTGTGTTGCTATTTTGGGTGGATGGAAATAGAGAAAGAAAGTACACTTATATCTTCTCTGAAGTGCAACTTCCCTGGTTACTGTTAATCAACATCAATGCACAAAATTCTGGTTTAACTTTTCAACCCCCCCCCCCTTTTCTTTTAGGAAATACAATAATCTCAGTTTAGTGATAGACGTAGCACCTGACCGTTCCTTTGAGAGCTGTTGATTTTGAAGACATTTGGGAGGTCTTTATGAGTCTTCAAAGCTTAAGTGTTCATATTGATATATGCCTGAAGATGAAGAATAGTAGACTGAGCTGTATCTTCTTCCATGAAAGTCACAAAGCTCCTTGGTCATATATTTGGTATTCTCAACAGGAATTTGTCCCAAACAAAATGGAAGTTAGTGCAGAAGCATTTTCTGATGGACAGGCACATTTCTTTGTCCTCCTTGCATGTTCCCATGTCCCTTTCACTTCCAACCACAATGACTGATAAACAGAAGTCCCTTGTAATATGGTGTGTTACTTTTACCTGAAATTTCCCTTTTAGAAAATTTTCTAAGTATTATTATAGTCAAAAAATGTTTCGTTATGATTTCTTTTTATTTATTTGAATGAGTGGAACTCCCCATTTTTATTCCATTGCAGTCAGTATTTTGCCTCCTTCTAAGCTGATGCTATATTTATCTCCTGAATCCTTCATAAATATTTTAATGAAAACTTGAGGTAGATTTTATTCATCTGTATATGCTATGAGTTGACACTTTTTTTAATAAAACAGAATATGAGAATAGTATTAAGAAGAAATGACAACCTGCCACTCAAACATAAATATGAGGCTCATATTTTAAATCAAATTGTTGATTTAAAGCCATCTGTATGAAGCGTAAAAATGGTTTTATGACACCCACACTATGCCACTAGCAAACACTGAATTAATCTACTGTTAACAATATGCAAATCTGCTGATGAGAGCAGTTCTTCATCTCAATCTTTCCACGCTGTTATGGTTTTACTGCTAGTGTGTCTAGGATTAGAGAAACACCATTTATCAGAACTCTACGAAGATCCTCTGTAAAACACAAACACCCTTGTTTTGCTAAAGGTGGACTACTTTACTATACTGACAAGAGCTAAAGAGAACAATCACAATCTTTACATTATGCTTCTGAATATTCAATTATAATACATATTAATTACAGGTGTAGGATACACTGCAAAGATGTATTGCTGTGCTCAGTGTAATAAAAAGCTGAATGTCCAATAGCTAGGCAGGAGAGATATGTAGGACTTCTGGGCAGAGAGAAAGCACTGAGAGGAAGAAAGACAGAGTCACAAGCCAGGTGCAGAGGAAGCGAGATGCAGAAGTGCAGAGGAAATACAGAGCAAAGGTAAACAAGCCATATAAAAGAGCATAAATTAAGCAATATTGGTTAATTTGTTATAAGATTAGTTAGGAATAAGTCTAAGCTAAGGCTTTTATAATTAAATATGTTTCCATGTTGTTATTTGTGAGCTGGTGGTCTAAATAGTTTTAAAGAAATACTACAACTTTTAATAAGAAAATACTGTTTTATATCACCATAAAAAGATAAAATAATACACATATGCCACACTATTAATCCAAACACTGGGGAGGCTGTAACTGGAAGATTACCAGAGTTTGAGACGTAGTTAATTACAGTCCAGCCTAAGGTACAGAATGATCCTCCCCTGTCTGACCTCACATATAACAGACTATAGATGATAACTTTTTCATTTATAGATCTTTTGTTTGTTTATTTCTGTTATGTGACTTTCATCGGAGAGATGTGAGCAAGCATTTATTCACTTCATAGAGGGAGTGAACAATAAAATAAAGAAATTATTTTATCAAAATCTAGCTACACAAACCAATGATCTTAATGCTGTTACTTACAAAATCATGGAAGAGCTTACAGGAACATGGATGAACAAAGACATCTTCATTTCTGGGCATTTCATCCTGGTGGGAGTGATGACTCACAGAAGCTGAATCTCAGCCCCATGCATAACTTGCAAATAGCTCCCCAGTTGGAATTGCAAACTTCTCCAGGCATTAATTTTTTTGCTAATTTTAAAATATATTTTTAAAAACAATTTTATTTAACAAACTAATCCTCATTTCCTCTCCCTCATGTCCTTTCACTTCCCCACCCCCATACACTCCTCAGAGAGGCCTCACATGGGGAGTAAACAATGTCTTGAGGCAGGATCAATGTCCTCCCCCCTGTATCTAAGCTGAGAGAAGTATTATTTTATAGGGAATGGGTTCCAAAGAGCCAGATCATGACTATCTTAATTGTCATCATAGAATCTTCATCCAGAAACTGATAAAAGTAGATGCAGAGATCCCCAGCTAAGAACTGGGATGAACTCCTGGAGTCCAATCATAGAGAGAAAGGAGTGATATCATGAGCAAAGGTGATACCCACAGAAAAATCTGACTCGAGTTAGTGGGAATTCACTGACTCAAGGCATTCCTTTACAGCTTTAGGGAGAGCCTTTGAATCTCCCAGGTTGTAGATGTTAGCAACTTCTTGAGCATTTTAAGTTTTATATACTTCCAAACTTTTGTAAGATTACTTCTTGAGTCTTGTGAGTAACTGTCTTTTGTTTCTGGAGCCTTTTGATTCCCCCTTTTCCCTCAAATTCAGAAGAAATAACAAAACAATAGTATCTTTTACTTTTATATAGCTACTAATAACAACAATGGACTTGATTTTAAAACTATAGTTTTGAATGAACAACAGATCATAGAATCCATTGCTACATTATCTTAATACACATTTGATTATAGAGAAGATCAAGAATACGAGGAACAATTGTGATAATATGACCACAAAGATATCCCATCACAGAATTGATAATTTATAGCTATTATGATTTTTATATTTGTTTTAGAAAATATAACATAACTGCATAAGATCAAGGGCTAAGAAGAGAGCTCTGTAGGTAAAGACACCTTCTGTCATGCCTGATGAACTCAGTTTAAGCCCGGAGACCCACCCCCATTGAAGAAAGTGGAAACTAATTCATGCAAATTGTCCTTAGACCACCACATACTCACTATGCACATGTGCACACTCATATACAGGAACACACACACACTTAAAAAAACTTTTTAAAAATCAAATAAAAACTCTTGGTAAATGCTGGGTTTTGGAGGTAGAATAATATATAAAGCAAAAGAACAACTTTAATAAATTAGTATAAAGGAACATTTTCTAAAGGTCATATTTTGAATACAAAATATTTTAGTTTTGATGACATGTAGTTTAGCAGAATTGTTTATGGACTATTATTTTGTGATCTAAGGAATCTTTTTTTTCTACTTAATAGTCACAAAAAGTCCCTTCTGTATTTTTTCAGAAGTTTTAGATATCTACATTTATGGAGTTTTATACTTTGAACTTAGTTTATGCACATCAGTAGATTGTATATGTTTATATGTACTTAGATTTACTTTTTAAGGTAAATAAAGGAGGTGGCAAGTTTATGAGCAGTTAATGAGTAATAGATTGAAGTTTGAAAAGATATTGGTTTGTTTAGGCAAATAAATTTATCTTTGAGGACTCAGGTGTTCTTCCAATTTGATATATGTTATACTCCTCAAATCTTAGATCTTACATGACAATTAAGTAACAGTGAATGAAGTGTTTTTCCCTAAATTCACCTTATATTTAAAAATGTATTAGGTTCCAAAAATGTATATAGTGTTCAAATTTTTCATTAGAAAACCCCATGCTGCTCTGAGAAAATACAAATGCCCTTTGTAATTTGATAAAAGACCCAATTTTCCAAGGATTTTGCCATTCATACTTTTGTAAATGTGATTATATCTCTCTTCATGCGACCAATGACAAATGCATTGTAGAAAATACAACTGATAGAAGGTAATTGAGCTAGTTGAAACATCTTTTGTTCCTGACTGAAACATCCATTTTCATGTTTTGCAACAGTCGGAGTTCCTGAGCGATGACTTCTAGCCAAATGCCTTCAAATTACATGTGAGGAGAATGCCAAAACCAGTCAGATATGAGCCATGGTCATTATCTCTTGTGTTTGGATTGTGTTCAGGTCTTTACTAACTTCATTAAATTTTCATAGAAATAACATAAAGTAAAAATATTTCTTTGCACTTTGGCAGTAGAGGCACCAAGTTTTTTAAGGGTTGAGTCATTTGCCTAAGATCATGCACTTGTGTAGGTATAGTTGTGGCTTCTATTTGGGTCTGTTTGCCATAAGCTCATCTATCATTAATGTATCATCTAAGATGTGAAGACCGCCATGGACTCTACTGTTAAACATAAACCGAGTAAAAGGAAACTGTAAAACAATTAAGTAGGAAAAACATATTAGACAATCTTTCGGCAGTTACCACGTGAATCTTCTTAAGAATCTATTGATAGGGGATGAAAGGCATGTTAAATACTGGGTTTCTGAATTTAACAAAATATATTACATTAACTTTCTTTTCCCTTTTATTTATGTATGTATTGTGTGTGTATGTGCATGCACACGCTCATACTCCCATATACCAAGGAAGGCAGATGAAGGTCACAAGGCAACTTGATTGAGTTGATTCTGATTCTTTGTTCCAAGTGGACCCCAGGATTGAAATCATGTTTTCAGGCTTGGCAATGAGTGCCTTCACCTGCTGAGCTAACATGACGAGCTGTAAAAAGATGATGTTGATTCTGTAGTCAATGATTCACAGTTGGAAATGGGTCGGTATTCACCCAGAGCAGCCTGCAATTTTTATCTTGTTTGATCGAGATTGCAATAATCTTGAGCAAAATCTTCTTTACTTAACTTTCTATGGTGCAATTTTACTCTGAAACTAAGTATGATTATTTATAGCTAATTTCTATAGCTAATCATTTCTCTAGTTCAAACTCTCTTTTTGTCTCCATTAGCCAAAGAACTTGAAAGCTACAAATGTGGTATTTTTTATTTTCTGTCACAAAATTCTTTAATGAATATTCAGCACATTTATGAAACAATTTAGAGTCTTTGGTGTTGTAAACAAGGTGTTTTGAAAACACAAAAGCATGAGTACACACACTGGAGGTGCCAGAATTCACTACTGGATTTTTCTGCTTATGGTTTTGAAGTTGTGATGCCGATGACAAAAAAATAAACAAACAAACAAAAAACCAAAAAACAAAACAGTAGCTTATGTTATGTGGGTCTCCTGAGGTGGATGACAGAATCATAACAGCAATAGAAGCAAGAAGGATAAAATTTGTTAGATTGGAGATCTACTTTAAATGAAGGGGAAAAAATCCATCTCTACCCCTGCAGCAGTAGTAGCAGCAGCAGCCACTGCAACAGCCTTTTTCTGACAGATCAAATCTAGCATTTACAGTTCTGCAATCACCATTCTCCAAGATTACTTACAGTTTGTAGGTCAATGTGATTTCCAGTGTCAATGTCAAATAAGATAAATTTTTGAGGAATGATTAATTAATATTAAAGTTACCATATCTTAATTTCATTTATGTCCTTGGGAGATGTGTCCTTGGAGACAAAGGGCAGGATTATGATTTTGATTTCTTGCATGTAATGAAACTTTTAACTATATTTGGCTCAAGTCCCTGTTCAAAATGCTTTGTGTCATTAAGGATGCTCTTTACAAATGAATATTCTTTGGATTATTTTGAGAACTGTATAAGTTTTAGTAGGCCTAGAACTCAAAATGTATATCAGGTTGCCATCAAACTTTGTGACAGTTCTCTTATCTCTGCCTCTAGAATGTTCACATAACAAAAGTGTATCTTCATAACCAGATGCCTGGTGAGTTTTGGGCAACGTCTTGAGCCTTCCCCTAGGGCCATCTGTGTACTACTCCAATATAAAATCTAATTTTTCAAGATCTTTGATCAGGTAGTTTAGTAATAATCCTTTTGTATTCATACCTGATCTGGTTTATCGTAGTCATACGCACTGCTTTTCTAATCCCAACACCAGGAGATTTGATTACTTTTGCCTGTGTTGTTTTGTGTAGAATTTGAGTTACTTCCATGATTAAGAGTGCCTGAAACACCAGTGAGGGGGTGGCACACGCCTTTACTCCCAGTACTCAGGAGGGCAGGTGGATCTCTATGAGTTCAAGGACAGTCTGATCTACAGAGAGAGTTCCAGGACAGAATCCAAAGCTACACAGAGATACCCTGTCATGAAAAACCAATATAAAGATAACTAACTAAATAAATAAATAAATCAAAAGAGTGCCTTAATGAGTGAGACTAGAAGGACCAACATTTGAACTATTGGATGGAGATTTCTATACAAACTTGGAGATGTGGTGCAGACTGGGCCCCTCAGGCTGCCTGGAGAGGATAGACAGGGGCTGGGGTCAGGGAAGCATCATCGAACTACAAATCTATATTTATGTCCCAGAGCAGAACTCTTGTAAGAATATACCAATACCTCTGTTCTTTAAAGTGATTTTAATATACTCTTTATCAGGGTGGGACATCTGAAACCATGCCAACAAAAGTGTGGCTCAACTCTCTTTCCAGAGTTTTGAGGAAGAATCTGTACCATGCTCTGCTAACTTGTGGCAACAACTAGCAACCTTGGATTTCCTTCATCTTTGAACATTTGACACTGTTGGCTCATGTGACTCAAATGGCATTCTGTGTGTCTTCACAAGACCATCTCCTTCTATGTCTCTGTCCTCTTAAAATAAACCCCATGATAGTGATTAAAGGACCAACTGAAACCAATATGAACTCAACTAATTACATCTGCAACTCTATTTTCAAAACAGGTCAGATTTTAAGTTATTGTTAGGTTTAGATTTTAATATATAAATATATATTCAATTTTGTGGATTGAAAGTGTATATAATATTCCTATTTATATTAAATATTAAATATATTTTAATCCACTCAATGGCCCTGTCCCAAAGGTCATCTGTCCTCCTGAGAAGGCATAAAAGTATAAGAGGAAAGTTTCTTCTACATTCCTGGGAAAACTAACACTATAGCAGTTGGAAAGTTGTATGTAACAAAGCTCATCCTGAGAACAAAAGCAATTCCCTTCTGACCTAGGTTAGAAATAAACTTCAAAGTGGGTAGTTTTCAGGAAGTTTCATTGGTGGAATTAAAAGTTTCCCTAAAATGTGAGATGATGGGTATTTCCTGTGTGAACACCGTGGCCAAAAGAATGATAACAGTAAGCAGGGTACAAAGGGATCTGGAAACAAGGTAGGAGGAGGGACATGTCACCCTTGCTGGTTATTGTCTGTGGGAAAAATTCTATTTAGAACTTAATTTTATTCATTTGTGTTACCCTTCTTGGTCTTTCTTGGATGGATCTCTGGCCTTTCGGTCTCAGCTTCTTGCTTTTTCATTATTGCTTCCATCCTCTACAGGAATCCTAGGCTCAAGAATGAATATTAGCACAAAACCTTTTGGTAAATAGATAAGGTTTTTTTTTATCTGTATGACATTCAATTTGTTCTTATTCGTCATTATTAAAAGATCAAAACAGTTTCTAAGTATGTCATGACTAAACCACCTTCGCCTATAAAGTTCACTTAGGTGACGTCCAGCTCCTTTTTTTCCATATCCTATCTGACGTTTTTATTATCAAATGTGGACTGTTGGACTTTGGAGAGATTCTCTTCCACTTCTTGGGCTTACTTCTGTGACTTTTTGGATTTCTTTTAAACATGTAAAAAATGGCAGCTAAATTTGAGGTTACTAAGATTCCTTTTGTTTATAATGATTTTATCTATTTTAATGAAAGGGGCATTTCCCAGCATTCAGTATGCTATCACTTTCTGGTTTGACTTTGGATTTCATGGGCTCCTCATGAATATGTATAGAGAGGCTTTCAGGAATACAAGGAGAGAACAATGCCCTGTCTACTCTTAGAGTACTCTTGCAACAGAGAGTCTCCTACCTTCTTTTCTCTTCATAGATACCCACACTTCTGAGCAAAGAAGAAAGAATATTGTAGAACCTGGCAATCAGGTAATACTCTTTCCTGTGGGTATGTGCACACTGATGCTGCTTAATAGCAACCCATCGTCTCTTAGTTTCTAGCAATACACAGACAATTTCTTATTTTACTTTCATTACGGGAATACTATGTGTAAATTAGAAAGGGATTGTATCAGGAATTACAATCCATTTAATTTCTCTCTTTCATTATTTTTTTTTTCATGAGTAAAACTGCTTTAGTTCTCTGGGAATATAACGTAAATAAATAGTTCACTTGGTTTGAAGATAAAAATTTCTCTGGAGAAATAATAAATTCAATCAAGTGTACTTCAAAACACTAGTCCCAAGAAGATATTTAAATCAACTCTGCTGTATATTAATTTTATGAGCATAGACTTTAAAAGAAATTCAAAAGTAGTGGAAAATAAAACGACATGGAGCAGGACTGGAATACGTGAAGTCACAGATTTCAACAACTTCACTGAAGAAACTGAGTCACTAAAGGGGTGGCTTCCAGACACATCCAAGTATTTTATAAAAATTATAAGATTCTAAGGAGAGGTGCCTGTCATGAGACCATGTGTACGTTAATGTGATATGGATAAAGAGCTGTTCTAACCTCCAAGGAAAACAGTGTCTTTCATTTATCCTGGGTAAATACTCAAAAATAATTCAACAATCTCAAGTGAAAATTACACCCTAATATCACTAGACTGAAAGAATGCAGACATATTTATTTATGTTGACAACATCATAACTGTAATACTGTTAGACAATTTGATGAAAACTTCTTCCCTGTCCCAAGGGAATAGTCAAAATGTCAACTCGACACGTTTGGGGACTTGATGTTGAGGGTTTTATCCTTTGTAATTATCTACTGCGAACTAAGAAATATGGCTCCAAGTGCTAAAGAGGCATTCAATCCTTCACTTACTGACATACTTTAAGTTCTAGAAATTTACCTGAATTATAAACTGAGATCTGCAGAAACTATAGCTTCATGTAAAACCCAATTATGACATTAACAGAAGTGAAGATATTATAAATTATAAAATTTTAGCATTTGTTTTTCAATCGGGTCTTAGAAGAAATGATTGTATGATTCATTTCTTAAGTCAAAAGTGACAAAAGAGTCCAATATAGTTTCTTTTCAATTTTCTTCCTACAATCTATAGAAAATACTTTATAACAATCCATCAGTTTGGGGGTTTTCAGATACTTCTCTGCCTCTTTTAATTAGTTTTATCTTCTTCTGTGTTTAGTATGTATTGTTCCTTTGCTAAAGAATCAATTTTATGCAAAAAAGTATTACTTAAAATCTTACAGGAGCCTCAGTTTGACCACATGGTTTCCATATATTTTTCAGGTTTCAACAGTTATATTTTAAAAGATGCAATTATTTCTAGTCCTTGTGAGCAAATAGAATGTAAATGCATCCTGTCATATATTTATAAGAGGAAAATGTGGAAGCTGGAGGAATAGCTCAGTGGTTGAGGCCTTACAGCTCTTTCAAGGGACCTGGGTTCGATTCTTAGCACATACATGGTGGCTCCAAATCCATAGACTACAGCTTCTTTCTCTCACTTCTCTGTAAGCAAAGGTATATATGTGGTATGGGTAGATTTATGCAGAGAAAACACTCACATACAAAAATAAAAATAAGTCTTTTAAAGAAAGAAAATAAGGGCTATGAATATGGCTCAGTGAATAAGAGCACGTGTACAAGCATACGGGCCCAAGTATAGATGATCTTCAGGATCCATATGAAAACCAGGTATGGCTCATGATCCAGTGTGAGGTGGAGGCAACCACCTCTCCTTTCTGGGGTTTACTAGGCAAGTAGCTCAGATGAAAAACCTGCAAACTTTATATTCATTCAATTCAGTCATCCTTTCTCATAGAGATAATGGGGAAAGCGATAAGGGAGGACACACAATGTTCTCCCCTGGCTTCTGCGTGTGTGTACATTGACTTAAGTACCTGCACCACACATGAGAGAGAGAGAGAGAGAGAGAGAGAGAGAGAGACAGAGAGACAGAGAGAGACAGAGAGAGACAGAGAGAAAGATAGAGAATAAAAAAACATGCATGTGAGGTGAATATTATCTATCCATTCTCCTTCCTTCAGTCAACTGCTCACACCTTGCCAGTCTGGGATTTTTAAACTCTAATAAAATTGTTCCACGAGGCTTCCTCCCTAGCCAAAGAACAAAGCAAGGGGCAGAGTTGGGAGTGTGAGACGTGCTCTTGCTCAGGCATGGGCACACTGATTGGTTATCTGCTGCCCATAGGTCAGTCAAAAACTTATCAAATTTGAATGGGAAAAAATGAACATGAAAGTGAAAGTTCAAGAACTGAAAGCCAAATCAGTTCAAACTGAACTACACAGGGAGACAGATTATCATTAAACTGTCTGCTTCAAAGACAAAGATAATCTTGAAAGCAGAAAAAGACAATAATTCATCACCCAGAAGGGAGTGTTTGAAGAACACCTGCAGTTTCTCAGCAGAGGCTGTGGAGGTGGACAGGGCAAGGCTAGTCCACAACACAACATGCCTGCTAAAAGCATGCAGCAAACATGCTGTTCAGAAATCAAGGATACCTTCCTGGATGAACAAAAGCTCTGGAAATGTCCACAACAATCCACATTTATCAAAAGCATGTTAGTGGGAGTCCTCTGACCTGAAGGGAAAGGAAGTTACTCAGCCCCATGACACCAAACCGAAGTATGTTTTGCCTGCAAAAGTTAACACAAGAGAATAGAGTAAATCTTATTATTGAAGGTGTGGTGTGTAGAATGTGAAGCACAAAATCATTTTTAAAACTATGCATTTGCTTAAATAATGGTGATAGTCAATGTGTTAAAGACAATATTTTTTACATTAGTAACATAAAATGATGGGAAGAGATCATAAGACAGTATGATTTTTTGAACAATAGAAATTGAGCTATCATCAGTTAAACTGATAAAGAAAAAATTACTTGGAGGAGGAGGAGAAAACTCATGATAGAGATTGGTATAGAACAGACAAAAGAATGAAGAATGAGCATACTCTGTTTGCTCACAGAAACCAGAGGAGGGAATTGTAGTTCCTAGATTTGGAGCCACCATGTGTGTGCTAAGAATTGAACCCAGGACCCATGAAAGAGCAGTAAGTGTTCAATCACTGAGCTATTTATTCAGTTCCTATATTTTTCTCTTATAATTATATGTTTGGATACATTCTATGTGCTCCAAGGACTAAATAATGTCATTTTTAAAAACATAACTGTTGGAACATGAAAAAGGTGTGGAAACTATGAGGTTAAACTGTGGCTCCTGTAAGGTTTTAAGTAATACTTTTTGTGGAAAATGGATTCTTAAGAAAAGGAACAACGCATACTAAACACAGAAGATAAAACTAATTAAAAGAGGCAGAGAAATATCTAAAAACCCCAAACTGATACATTATTATAAAATATTTTTATAGATTGTGTGTATATATATATATATATATATATATATATATATATATATGTTTACACATTCATTATACTTAGTTCATATGATGTTACTTGTGTATATGTTTACCCTGCTTGGGGCAGCTAGTTCTTAGGGTTTAACAGTGAGCTATTTCTCACTGTCTGAGCTGTCTGAGAGAAACATAGGAACGTGTACGAGAATATAGAACAAAGAGGATAGATTTGAAAATGGCGGTCTCTATGCTCCAAGATGCTTTGGGAACCTCTTTATAGATTACAAACTCTACTTTCTTACCTGTAAACAGAAAAATGAGTGAAAGCATCAGAAGAATAACTTATCATTTAGCCTTAAAAATGAGATCTTTCAGATCTTGGTTTCATTATACTCAAAGAGAAAGAAATCCTTAAACAAGCTTAAACCACAGTTCTTTCATTAAACAAACTAGGCAATAAAGGGATTACTTACCAAAAGGAGGAGAGAATCCTGCTCCTTTTATATCCATCATTTGACCGTCAGTGCTGTTAAGTAAGTAGGTTTATTAAGTACTCATCCTTCTAGGACTGTTCGCACAGAACTTAGGTGTGTTTTTTTGTAGTTGTTTGTCTTTTATATAGTTGAACCTGTCCAAAAATGACTAAGTGACGGGGATGTACCATATGAGGAGATGGAAGAGACTGAAGGGAAGGACGATTTTTAAGCAGGAGGTAGGTCTATTCATATATGGAGTTGTAGATTTTGAAAGCTGTAAAGTGGACCAAAATGAAAATCATGGTCATGTTTTGTATTAAAGCCAAGTTTATATGAACATAGAGCAGTTAATAAATTCTGTACCACTCAGAAGTGGTTCAGAACTCCACCTGGTAATATGAGCAAGCAGTGTTTACTATAGGAGATGGAAGCAAATCAAGCAAATCAAGGTCTAGACCAGCATAATTCAGACCAGCTCTTCCTTCTTTTCTTCTTTCCATCCCTTTCTTTCCTTCCTTTCTTTTTTCCTTCCTTCCTTTTTTTCCTTCCTTCCTTCCTTCCTTCCTTCCTTCCTTCCTTCCTTCCTTTCTTCCTTCCTTCCTTCCTTCCTTCCATTTGCTTTTATAATGCTAGGAATCAAATGCAGTACATTTTATATGCTAGAAAAGGACTTTACACTGATGTACATGAGCCCTGAATATTTTGAATTTATGTTTTCTATATTGTAAGGTTTGTATAAAGGATTTATTTTTCAACTATTTGTTTAAAACACTGTCATATTTCTTTTCAATGCTCTTTAAACCTCATAAAAATTGCTGGCCTGCCTTGTGTGGGTCTGGTTTTAGGTTCTCAGGTCTGCTCTACTGATATTTGTCTACTTTGTACCAGTATCTTGTGCATTAATCAAAGTAGCCTTAAATCATGTAGGGTGATATTAATCCTTCAAGATTTGTTCTTTATTACTAGAACTGCACTTCCTTTGCTTTTCCACATAATTTTTAGAACTAGTTTGGTAACATAGTAAAAAGTTGTCTGAAAGTCTTTGTTTTCATGACAGATATCAGGTAGTCCAGGTTTGATTGGAATTTTTTATATAACTTCTAACCTACTTACCTTTACTTTCCTAGTGGCAGTATTATAAGCATGTAATTATCATACCTGGCTTATGTAATACCAATGTTCAAACCCTGAAACTTACATGTGATATACAAACACTGTACTGATTGGGATAAATTTATTCCTTTCAGAGACAGAACTATTTAGGAAGTTCGTTTCCTCATGAGTGAGTCTAGTAACTTGGATCTGTCAGGGATTTCTAGTTCATCTATTATTGTTTCAAATCTTTATTATGTTCTAAGAAGCATCAACTTGGTATTGATTATTTATTATATTTCTTTTCTAATCGTGGGGCTGAGTAGAGAATCAGTTATTGACCTTTACAATGAGTCAACCTTTGACTCCATTTCTCTGTTCATTGATTTCTGCTCCATTTTTTTTAAATCATTTACTCCCTTCTTTTAGTGTTGGCCTGGATTTGGTTTTGTTGCTGTAGTTGCCAAAAGTGGAAGATTGGGTTGATGGTTTTATAGCCCTCTTTGTGAGCATATGTGTTTGTTCCTATGAAACTTCCAAGTGCTGCTTTATCTGTGACCCTCAAAATTCCATAGCTTATCCTGTCACCTTACTTAATTAAATATATTTTAAATTTTCTGTTGAGAATTCCTCTTTTACCCATTGATTTATAAAAGTGACCTTTAAATTTTGTGGTTTGTTATATTCTAAAACTCTTTCCCTCATTGATCTCCAGTTTAATACCACTGTAGACTGGGGGCCTGTGTATATGATTTATATTCTTTTCAGTTCGTTAAAAAGTGTTTTATGATCTAGAATGTTCAAGAAAAATGTGCACTCTGCTTTTGTTGAATGGTGTATTCCATAAATGTCAATTACATAGAACTGATTGATAGTGCTTTCCCAGACACCTATATTCTTAAGGATTTTTTTGTCTTTGTTGTCTATCAATGACCTATATACTAGTACTGAACTTCTAAAATAATGGCTTTGTCTATTAGCTTTCAACACTATTATTTTGCTCCTTTGAATTTCATTCCTTCTAATATGTACCCATGTTCAGGGCTGCTGTATCTCTTATTGCTGACCGCTTTCATGAAGCAACACTTCTTTTATTCCTTAAGATTCTCTGAAGCCTTCTTTGTGTAAAACCAATTTGATGGTTATAGACTTATTTCAAAAGTATCTTAAAGATCTTCACTAACCCCACATCAGACAGAGGTCTGATTTCTAAAATATACAAAGAACTCAAGAAATTGGTCATCAAAAGAATATATAATCCAATTAAAAAAAATGGAATACAGACCTAAACAGAGAACTCTCAACAGAGGAATTTAAAATGGCTGAAAGATACTTAAGGAAATGTTCAACATCCTTAGTCATCAGAGAAATGCAAATCAAAACAACCCTGGATACCATCTTACACTGTAAGAATGGGCAAGATCAAAAACACTGATGACAACTTATGCTGGAGAAGTTGTGGGGTAAAGGGAACACTTCTGCATTGCTGGTAGGAATGCAAGCTGGTGCAGCCCCTTTGAATGTCAGTGTGGCAATTTTTCAGTAAATTAGGAAACAATCTTCCTCAAGACCCAGTAATATCACTTTTGGGTATATATCCAAAGGATGCTCAATCGTACCACAAGGACATGTGCTCATCTATGTTCATAGCAGCATTGTTTTTCATAGCCAGAACCTGAAAGCAACCTAAATGTCTCTCAACCAAAGAATGGATAAGAAAAGATGTGATACATTTATACAATGGAGTACTACACAGCAGAAAAAATAACGGCATCTTGAATTTTGCAGGAAAATGGAGCTAGAAAGCATTATTTTGAGTGATTTAACTGAGTCCCAGAAAGACAATTATCACATGTACTCACTCATAGGTGGTTCTTAAACATAAAGCAAAGAAACTAGCCTACAAACCACAATACCAGAGAACTTAGACAAAATGAGAACACTAAGAGAGACTTGCATAGATCTAATCTACATGGAAAGTAAAAAGTAGAAAAAGACAAGATCTCCTGAGTAAATTTAGAACATGGGGACCTTGGGGGAGTGTTGAAGAGGGGATAGGAGAGGCAGCGAGGGGAGTAGAGAAAAATGTAGAGCTCAATAAAAATCAAGAAAAAAAGAAAAAAAAAGTATCTTGATATCATACTTCTCAACTAATTTAGTTTTAAACTATATGAGTATTTACATTTAATATAGCATGCTCTTAGAAAAATGTGTAGTAGAAGGTTTTGCTTTCTTCATTCCTCTTTTATCTTTAAGTAGATATATTTAAATCACACTTAAGGCAGTCAGGACATATATGAATTTATGGTTCAGATACTTGACACTTTTCTATTTGAAGCATCTGATTCTTTTTCTTCCACCTCAATTTTTTTCTGATTTTAACTGAATATTTTATATCATTCAATTTTATGTGCATATCAATTATATAATTTAAAGTGTTTTAGGTGTGACATATATTTTATGCTATTTATTTAATAATTTAGGTCTAACTTCTGATAAAGTAATACTGCATTGCATAATGTGGCGATCCTTGCATGTAACAGAATCCATCTGGCCTTCAGTGTTCACATCCTACATCTGTGTTTTCACAACCACATCAACCAACCATGGCCAAAAATCAATAATCACTTATATCAAGCATAAAGACTTTCCCCACATTATCATTCCCTAAAAAGGCAGTGTAGCAGCTGTGTAAGTAACATTTACTTAGTATTATGTTTATCAATAATTTAAGATATTTCAAAGTGCACAGGAGCAAGTGGTAATTCATAGGCAAATGCTAAACCATTTGTAGAATTTGAGCATCTGTAAGTTCTGGCCCTCCCGAGTAATACTGGAACCAACCCCCAGAAATACCGAGGGATAATTGTATTCCCAGTTTCTGCTTTCCATTTCTCATGACACAGCTGTCGTTCATTTCCATTATCTACACACTTTAATGACTTAGTGCCTTGTTACTGGTAAATTAATAGAGAGAAACTATATCATTTCGATTTATTCCCAGCCAATTTTCTTTGTAATTTCATCATCGAAATAATTTTTCTTCTGCCTAAGGAGCTTCTTTTGCATTTCATTCAAGGCTATTCTGTTGTCAAGAAATTTCTCAATTTTGTTGGTGATGATTATTTCTATTTCTCGTTCCCTATTTATAGATACTGAAATTGAATATAGAGTTCTAAGTTGACAAGTGCTTTGCCTCTGCTACTGATTCAGTTTTCTCATCTTCTTTTGCTTGAGTAAATTATAAATCATGATACTTAAAATTATTTCTGTTTACATTTGCAATTGTTCTTCATTAAATAAATTCTTGATTCTATGTCTCTGTGCATGTGACCGGTTTTAGATTTTGGGGGAGGTGACTGGCAAAGGATATCTCTCTATTGATACTTTAAAAATATTGTAACTAACTTGTACTTTACTATTTCTCTCAAGGTAAAAGAAGGAACAATGTTTATATGTGGAGTTGAATCCCTTGTCTTTACATCTTGACTCCCTGGCATAAATGCCTCTCATTTTTGGTTTCCTGTGTAAGAACAAACATACTCTGGAAAAGTCCAGTAGTCTTTTGAGGTGCAGATAAGGATATATTATAGAATAAGCGGGTCACAGGAGATGCCCAAAGAACCTGGGGGACATAGAAGTGGGTCAGTTTAGATCTATCAAAGGCTTTGTATTATGTACATTTGACACTCACAGGACTGGACATACATTCCCAGATTACACAGAAGAATTGCTGTGTCTTTCTCTCTCCATGTTTACCTATAACATACACACAAGAGAGAACATGTGCAGAGAGAATTCTGAACTCAATGTTGGCCTTCTTGCTTTTAAGCAAACTAGTTCTAACACTAGCTACTATGTCCACTATTGCAAAATTTATTCTAACACTATCATTGCCTTTATATATACTTGACCACTGGACTTAATTCACTTAAAATTTTATGTTGCATTAAACCAATTATGATAATTTTCAAGTACCACAGAATAAGAATAATGTTAGCTCATTATCTTTATGTCAGTCCTGATTTCATTATCTTCCACGTTAAGATACCATGAATATTGATTGTTAGAGGAGATCTTTCAGAAGCTTGGACTATTTGGAAGGTTATTGTTCGCTATCTGACATATTTAGAATGTGGTCCCTCAGTCAACAGACCTCACAATGAATCCCTGAGAAATTGCTTGAGTTCATTGTCACATTGCCCAGGAATAGGTAGCTGTGAGTTAGGATTGAACTTGTTAACAATCCTCCACAATCACAGGGCAAATCCAGCCAATTCACTAATTCTGAAGATGAAGAAATCTGAGTCCATAGAAGATTTCTGTAGTAAGGAGCGGCGGGCTGCATTCCCGCCCAGCTCCAGCACGGCTAGCTTTATACCCAAAATAACAACACACAAATTGTATTCTTTTAAACATTGCCTGGCCCATATCTCCAGTCTCTTACTGGCTAACTCTCACATCCTGATTAACCCATATTTAGTAAACTGTGTAGCACCACGAGGTCGTGGCTTACTGGGAAGGATTCTAGCCTGCTTCCATCTCAGAGAAGAGAGCTATGGCGACTGCCTGACTCGGATTCTTTCTCCTAGCATTCTGTTCTGTTTACTCCACCTACCTAATTTTCTGCCAAGGCAGTTTCTTTATTAACCAATGAAAGTAACACATAGACCCTCCTCCATCAGAAGATAAAAATTGTTGTCAAAGACTTTTAACATCACTTACAAAATATCTTTCAAACCCCTTAATAATCTGATTCCTCATTTCTACCACTTAAACTACTCTTTAATAGTTCCCATCCCACTATCCCAACCCATCTGCAAACTTCATCTTCAAAGCCAATTCCTCCACCTCCCATGTTGATCTGATGTTCAATTTCAGGTGTATTCTCAAGTGCTGTACCTTAGTGAACAATTATATCTTTGACATTTTCCACTAATTATGTCAGGTGCAGGAAACATGTTTAATGAAACAATGGTTCTACAGAGATATCCGTGCTTTATACTGATCCAATGGCCAATGATGTGACAATATTTCTTCCTTCAGAAGAGATCTATTAAAGGGTTCACTGGTTTTATTTATGTGATCATCTACTGCCCTGTATGAATTCATTCATGCCCCAGGGATCAGCCTTGACCTAAGTACACAGGAGAGAGGAACAACAGCTCTCAGTTTGCATCCATCTGTTATTCCAGAGAAGTAGTTCCCTTCCGGAACCTTGTTAGAAAAAGAGGCAAGCTGCAAAGGGACCTTGGATATGAATCATTGCATTTCCTTCAGCTTATTAAAGCCAAGCTTGTGCTTGTCTGGCCTCTGCAGCTGCTTTTTGCTGTCAGAGAGCTTTCTGAGTGGTGAATGAACAGTCAGATACTTTGCAGTTCAATGCTGCATATGGACAAGGGCCATTTGTCAGAGTGCCAACCAAAACCACCTCAAACATTGCTCTCCCTTAAAAGACGAAGCAGAATTATTAATATGGACATTTTTAGAGATGGATGAAAAGTATATTTATGTTTCTTTCTCTGAATCTACCGGAACATCACAATACTATTTAGAAACAAGTATTTAAAGGACTTAAAGATTTGTAATTATTTGTGCATGTTCTTTTCTAATAAAACATACATTGCAATATTAAGTAAGGCCAAACCATATCCTCTTAATATTAGTGTGATAATTAGTGGACATTTGCTATTACTAATTGGATAAATTTCCTATGCATTTTTCAGTTATTGAAATAAGATGTAGGACCTCATGAGTTATAGGCAAACACTCCTCAACATTCAAGCCATTTTGCTTAAATTTGTGCAGTATTTATAAGAAGACATGCTGTTTTAATTATATATTTATAGTTAAACATTAATAGATCACAGATTGTTAAGCCAAAGATTTGTGATATCTGATGACAAATAGTAAATTTACCAGGATGAAAATAAAGCTTGCTCAAGTCATTCAATTAGAAGATTTAGATAACTTTCCTCAAATTTATTTTAATTCAAAACAATTTATTTCACAATTTTATAGTATCTTGACTATATAAAATATTATACTTAGTTATGACATTTTTATACATATGTATAATATACTTTGATCAGAATCACACACACACACACACACACACACACACACACACACACACACATACAAACACCCACACCCCTCCACACACACAACATGCACTGCCCTCTCTTGTCAACAACCATGTTCATGACGTTTTTTTCTAGATAATTTCTGCCCATGTATTCCTTTAGGACCACAAATTATGGAGGGTCAACCTACTGAATATAAAAGTATCACCTATATTTATGAGTTACCAAATGAGAAAGGTCTTGCTAACTTGGGGAGCCAGCCTCCAGTCAGCACCAGGGAATGTAAAAAAAGATCTATGAATGTGGTGAGGGCTGTGCTTTTTATATGGGGGTAAATAAGGAAACACATGCTTTCTGATAGTAACTTTCTCTTTTTTTAATCTTAAAAAAATCCTCTCTGAAAATCTCTCTGTCTCCACACAGTAACATTCTTTACAGAGAGCTACATACATACATCTTCCTCCTACATGGCTATACATCTCTATATACAGTTGCATATATTTTTACATAGCACCACATCTTTCTTTTACATCCATTCCTCTTCTACACCTCTTTTCTACACAGCTTCATCTTCATTCCCTCCACACAGTTATAAATCTCCACACAGTCACAGCTATACATCTCATTTGCATAGCTCTCTCACCATACAGCGTACCACACAGTTCCTAAGCACAGCTCCTCTATGTAGTAGCAGCTCTTTCACACAACACAGTTCTCTCTCTCCCTCTGTCTCTCCCTCTCTCTCCCTTTCTCTCCCTTTCTCTCTCTCTCTCTCTCTCTCTCTCTCTCTCTCTCTCTCTCTGTCTCTCTCTGTCTCTGTCTCTCTCTCTCTCTCTCTCTCTCTCTCTCTCTCTCTCTCTCTCTCTGTCTCTGTCTCTCTCTCACACACACACACATGCAGAAGCACACACATTTCTTCAACACCATTTACCATGACTTTTTACTCATTCACCCTCTCACTCATTCACTCTCTCATGCTTCTTCATCTCTCAAGACTCCTTTCTCTGCCCATTCTGCTATATCCCTCACTGAGCACACACACACACACACACACACACACACACACCTCACACCTCTGCCCAGTTCTTTCCACAGCAACCCTCTACATAGCTCTACATACCACTCCTCTCACAGTTTCACTCTGGACAATAATATGCTACATTTTCAGAGCCCAACCTATTCTATTTGACACAAAATAAGTCACACAGTTTCTCTTAGGTTACTAGGACAGGGACTAACACTTGGTCATGAACATAGCCTAAAGTTAGAGTTCTCAGGCACAAAGAAAACAGCTAGTTGGCTGAACCTTGAGTTTGTAGCATAAACTGAGGCTGAGACTATGTACAAAACGTCAATTGCTGAACTGGAAAGATGGCTCAGTGGTTAAGAGCACTGGCTGCTCTTCCAGAGATCCTGAGTTCAGTTCCCTGCAACCACATGTTGGAGTGACACAACAATCTGTAATGAGATCTGGTGCCCTCTTCTGACCTACGATGCAGAGCACTGTATACATAATAATTTAAAAAAAGTCAGTTGCTGAGAAAGTTAAGTCTACTAAAGTTGTCTCAAGCTCTGACCTTGATTCAGCAATAAACACCTGGGAAAATGACCTCATATATTTGTCTCTAGGGACAATCAGGTAATTATCTCCAGAGGCAACCATATGGTTTTGAAATTTTTATGGTCTAAAATTAGCTGTCTTTGTAACTGAGGATACTATTGCTTTCCTATATTAATCCGAATAATGAAAAATGCCTTAGTATTATTTCTATTCTTCAAAATTATACAGTTTAAACAGAAATCATTTTCTTGACCATGCACAGTTATATATGTTCCCAATAGATGGAATACATACATGAGAAAAACACACATGCAGTGGGGAAACACACACAGCTGTTCTTATGGAGGAAATCAAGTGGTGTGTGAGAGAAATTAGAGACAGGCTTCCACGGAGAGTGACCCACAGAATTTGCATACTGGGGATCCCCAACAGAGAGTCATTTTTCTGGTGGGTCTACCTACTGAACACCAATTGTCACCTGCTGTATAGCTCCATGGCCCTCTGCAGGAAGGCTTACAGCAGGCATGCTAGAAATTCCACTGAACCTAAGAATAAAATCTTTACTTGTGTCTCCTAACTCCCTACATTCCAAAGAAAAGGGACACAATTGTTAAGACAGAAGAATGAGGACAGAAAAAGCCACCAACATGCATACCTTAGTTAACATATTGACTATTGTACTTCTGTAACTTAAGCTCTCTAAAGAAATACCATCCACATCAGTGGCATAGCTATTGACCTTGCATGATGAAAGCCTTGTGATCATGGAGAGATAAAATGATGTAGATTAAGAGCCAACACTACCTTGGGGTTGTACATATGTAATTTGCTTTGAATTCCATAATATTTAGAGAATAAGCAGAATTAGTGAATCCTCTCACTATCTCTTTCTGTTCTGGGTTTCTTCTATTTTCTTAGTAGGGACTAATGGCGACCCACACCAAAGATGGGGGTATTTGCCATGACCTCTTTGTCATTTTCCATAACATGTTAACTGTTGTTGTCCAAACTAAAAGCTGTGACAATGGGGAATCCGTTTGTAAAACCTCCCTCCACACAGTGTGGGTGCCCAGCTAGAGTCAGTCTAATTCTCTTTACTTTTCAGTGCCTTCAATTTCCTGCTGTTTGATTATTTTCAGAGTTCATAACAATTTTCTGCATGGAAGTTCAATACCACAGGAACAAATTGCATTTTAATTAAAAAATGTTCCTTCAATATTTGACTTTTGAGCGCTACCAACAAGAAGTCTATATTGTTTGAATGTTACTGCTTTATCAAAACCTAACCTAATAAAACTTGGGTACATACACATATACACATATTTCTATATTACTTTAATCTAATAATAATAATACTGCAACTATTCCCATTTTGTGTTCTTAATTAATTTTAGCCTTATCTGCTAATTATTATAAACTTTAACAATTTGTTTAGTGAGGTAAAAGTTTACCAAATTGGGGAGTTAGCAATAAATAACTCATTTTTAAAATTACATCTTTAGTGTGTGTGCATATGTGTGTATGTGTGTGTGCGAGCTAAGCACATGCATACAGATTCCATGGTATGTGTGCGGAGTTTAGAGGCCAACTTGAAGTTGGTTCCCCAGTTCTATCATGTGGGGCCTCGAACTTAACTTCAGGTTATCAAGTGCCTATCATCATCTTATAAATCCACAGAGTGATGGGATTTTTGTTGAGTTTTATGAAAATATATATATTTTAAGATTGTTGATTTAGGTGGTTGGATATTTAGGTAATGATTCAGAAAAAAAAAGATGTTGAGTTCCAGAAGAAGGGTAAATACCATCAAAACAACACACATACATGAGAGCACAAATATAATCTAGTTAGGTGAGCTAAACATATACTTTCACATACTAACTCTCCATTAAGCTAAAAGATGATGCTTTTTAATTTATAATTAGACAATGATAATCACAATACTGTTCTCTTGTGTGTGTCTGATTATAAAATATCATGGCAGCAAATTGAAATATTTTCTTAAAATAAATTTTAAGTTGTTGAAAAGATACCAACAGAAACTATAATATTTAACAATTAGTTTTTTATCATTAATGAGAATGCTAACAACTCAAAGAGCTAGTATGTCTAGAATTTTAACTTCAAAACAAATTTGTTTCTAATATTGAACATTAGGAACATTTTTCATATGAGCATTAGGTTGTAACCATTCACATTCTTATGAATTTCAAAAAATTATCCAAGAATAATATTACTTAAAATTTGAGATATGTCTTAGCTATTCAAATGTTAAACAGTATTTGCATAAACTGTATAAAGCAAACCTTAAGGAAAAACATCAGGATAAAGTAAGAAGTAAGATAATGGTCCACACTGGATGTGTAAGTCTACTCAAAGTACGCTCATACACCATATATTACCAACAATGAGTATACGACTATGATTAGGAAGAAAGTTATAAAACTGCAGCTTCGCTAATACATTGTGTGTATAGATCTATTTATCTTCCCTTTTCAAATTTCCGTTTATCATCTATCATATGAGAGTTAATTAAGGTATAATTGAAGGAAATATCTCTATTGTATATGTTATCACAGCCTCAGGGTATAAGTTTCTTTTCTATTGTTTTTATAAAGTACCTCAACAAAATAAATTTTAAGTGGTGCAATATTGATTCTGCTTACAATTTAGTTTACAGTCCATCATTTCAGGGACTTCAAGATAAAAAAGTGAGACAGATTGTCCATACTCAACTTTGACCAAAGAAAGAATGGATGTGCACGTGTTTTATTTGGTGCTCATTTCCCTCTCTATAAGGGAATAGTCCAGAGCCCTCCTGCTGGGAAAGGGTGCTGCCTATAGTGGTCTGGGCCTTCCCACATCAAATAACATAATTAAACCAGTCAGATGATCTAGTCATTCACTCTTTGAGATTCCTTTTTCAAGTAATTATACACTGTATCAAGTGGACAATTAAAACAACAGTTCCACCACGTTATGACTATTTTGTGCTCATGTAGAATAATAATTGTTCTTCAAAAGGTTCAGAAAATAGCTTATTCTGAGTCTATGGAAATACCCATGTCCCCAAAATAATTTTGCTGTGAAATGGTTATGCAATCTTTTACAGAGAAAGAACAATTTACCACATATGAATTAGGGAAATGGTCTACAACAAGTTGACAAATATTGTCTCAAGATATCAGATACCCTTTTTACAACTTTCTTAGATTTAGGTTTGGAGGAAGCTAGAGATCTGGCTCGCTCAGTAGTGTTTACCCAGAGTTTGCCTAATGGTCAAAGAATTTTAAGTAAGATGCAAAGGTTGAAAGTAAATGGCAAGTGATGGGCCTATGGCAACCCAGGGTAGTGTTGGGTATTAATTGACACCATTCCATCTCTCCATAATCACAATGCTTTTGTCAGGCAAGGTCAATAGTAAAGTCATTGATGCAGATGGGCACTCCTTTAGAAAGCTTAAGCTACACAAGTGTCACAGTCAATATGTTTTCTAATGGTATTCACATAGGTGGATGTTTCTGTCATCGTTCCTTTGTCTTAATAATTGTGTCTCTATTCTGTGGGATATAGAGATCTAGGTGACATGAATAAGGATGCCATTCTTAGATTTAGCGGAATTGCTTGGCTAGTATGCTGGCTATAAGACTGACTTCCACATTTGATCACTGCCATTTGGCTTCTGGTACCAAATAGTTCCATCCATCATCACTGTTTTATGGTTTTATAGCTTCTCAGATTGAGGGAGATCGAACCTCCTGGGAGACAGCAGGAATTATAGATTTTTCTTAGGCATAAGTGCAATATTTATATCTATTTATTTTAAAGCTATCTAATATTTATTAAGGTTAGTTTTTCCATTTATAGTTTGGCATTATATAAAGTGCATAAAAGACCCAGCAAAGTTTTAAAAAAGTTTTACAAGGTTATAGAGATGGCTCCATTAAAGGCTAGGCTCACAAGGAAATATGCAATACCCTGTCTCCATATATTTTAATTGTCATTAAATTTGTTTAAAATATACATTAACCTTTGGCACTCTAAGCTTTCTTTAATCTCAGTACCACAAAATACATGTAACATACTGTACATATTGAAAATCATGTTCATATAGGGCATTTTGCTCACCAATAGCAGCCTATCATTTGAAATGTATATACTGATGTAGGAACCATAGATTCTCAGCTTCAAGGTACCTATAAAATTATTGTATTGCAGCAAATAAAATCACAGAATATAATTGCAATTTTGGTTGCAAGTCTAAAATGCTTGGAAATCTTGAATAAAAAAATATGCAACAAAGATTGGATCATATACAAACAAAATAGAGACCTCATATCAGTTACAGCAAAGTCAAGAAAACTGTGATTTATCTATACCATTACTTATTTATTTATTTTTACTTTTTTAAATTCTCAAAGCTATTGAAATATCAATGTCTTAAAGTGTTAATAATGCATACATATTCACATACTTATTTGTTTCCCTGGGACAAACCTTGTTTCTAGTAATAAATTAAGAAGGAACTGTACCCCAAATAAAATTCATACTAAATTTAATTTATTAAAGCTGTTTAATAAATATGTTCATTCCAATAAGAGAAATCACAGACAAAGTAGGAAAGGCTGGCTCTTGTCAAGTTTTTTAAAATCAGGTCGTTCTTTATAGGGTAGCCAACAATGTGACTGGAATGTGTAGAAACCCGTATATAAGGAAAGAATAATAAATAAATAATGAACATTCACTAAGGCATATACTATTCTAGTGTATATACTGTATGTTCTATAACTCAGTTTTATCTCTTTAAAGTGGTCAGAAAATGAGATTATTCCACTTTATAGAGAAGAACACAGAGGCTAAAAAAAAGGAACAACTTTTTATCAAGTATGTAGAACTACTGCTCTAGAGAGCAGAGAGAGCCAGAGCTGGGACAGGCTCCTTGGTATCTACCATTCTTTTCCATCCACAACATCCCACTTATCACCCTGCAGTTCTACCTGAGCATTATTAAGTGAAAAGGGATTCCAAGCCCCCAAACTGACTGGGGTCATGTTTTCTGGATTATGTGAATGAGCTGGCAGTGGAGTTGTTCTTCCAGTGGGTGTGTTTTAAAAGCATTTGCATGATTTATATCTCCACAGGAAATCTCCTTACCAGGAATGGGTCTTTGTACTTCTGTTTCAATGACCTTTTTCTGTGTTTTCATTCATGTTGGTCTACACTGAACCCTAAGAGAATGGCATAGTTTTTCTGCCAATCCCATAAACATAGTTACTGAAGAATTAGAAATGATTAGCTTCACAGCCATTTGAAAATGTACTGTTAAATAGTAAGAACTAATTCGGAAATCTGGAAACTCTTATGAACAGCCCATTACTGTAATTGGCTTTTGTGCTACAAATGGAATATGTTCCTTGGGGCTTTGTAGGGAAATGAAATAAATTGAATATAAACTAGATTGCTATTCCTTAAAGTACTTTTAAGTACTTTGTATAGTTTAATACTTCAGAGGTATTTGCCAACATTATGCCCCCCTCCATGCCTTATTCCTTTGTTTCTTTTCTTATTTGAGTGTGGTAAACAGATCATTGAAGAAGACCAGCGATGCTGAAGTTAAACAACCACATTGTTAGAGTCTCTTGAATACTAAATATTACGTTACTTTTGCTTCTATAGTTGGATGAATGGAGGTTATTAATGTGTGTTAATATGTCCATTAAAATGACCCTGTCTTGCAGTTTCAAGACAATCTAATACATTGGCACTCCTCACACCATTAATATATATTCCTGTATCTAACCAACATTCATTTCACAGATGCACAGTCCAAAGGCTGTGCTGCACAGCACCGTTCATTTAAATATCTTAGAGGCTTAAAACTCCCCACTTGTAATTTACAAATTCAGAAAGATTTTTTTTCTGTCAGAGTTTTTTTTAAAATGAACTGGAATCTTGAGTTGACTGAGATAAAATCAGCCTGATGATGGACAAAGGGAATTAGTAGTCACTCAAGGGTTACTGGTGATGCAATCTGGGAGATGCCAAAATCAAGCATCCTTGAAAATGTGCTCTGAAGTTACAGAAGGTGATCCTTTGTTTTACAGCTTACACTGCAAGGTTGATTGTTGGTTACATCTTTTGTAGGTTGAGAATTGTGATGAGTATAGAAATGACTGCACTGTCTTGTAGGAAAGGACTTGGGTTCAGACTCATAATGGGTTTTGGGGAAACAAACTGTAACAAAGGCTAGTGGACTTCATTACATCTTTCATTATTGTCCAGGATCACATCTAGATGGGTCTCTTAAACTCGGTAGCTAGTCTCAGTGCTGGGATGACAAGCATATGCCCCCTATACACATCTTCATTTCCTTCTTGATACCTGGAAATGTGATAATGGTGATTTTTTTAAAAATGATAATGATTTTATAGTTGACAGTATTAGCAAAAATTATATAAACAAATCAAATTGAAAACTACTTTGTGGAGTTGTTTCACAGCTTATATCCAAATCTAAAAGTTTCAGGTCAGGGGTAGAGAGATGACACAATGGGTAAAGCGCTCACATCATAGGAATGAGGACAACAGTTTGGATCTCCAGCAGCCAAATAATCTATGATTCCCCAAGGCTGAGCATAACAGATTGTGGAGACAGAACTATTCTTGAAACTCATACACTGGTCACCCTACACAATCCATGAGCTTCAGGTTCATGAGACTCCCTATCTCAATAATTCAGGTAAAGATCAATTTGAGGAAAGACCCCCAACATCAATTTCTGTCCAACACGTGTAGACTCAGACAAGTGCACATGCATCCTCATTCCCACACACACATTCCAATTATCAAGTCTGCACACCAGACACATTCATCTCACCACTAACAAAAATATAAAAATCAGTACATACAAAATGAAAATCGTATTTTAGTATGGATGCACACAGAAAGAGCCTCAATATTGAAACTACACCCATAGTAACAGCTACTTAGAAGTAAATTCACATGATATAGAATGCAGTTACTAAGGTAATAAGTATATCTATGTTACCTATGTGAGTGATCTTAATGTTAATTTTCGCTAGTAAACACTTCTTAATGAAACATTACCCTACACAATGTGTAATCTTAAATGTATATTTGAAGTTTTGTTTAAAAATATTTCACAATTATTTTAAAAGGTATAAGTTTTGGAAGTATTTGTCAAAAGTGAATAATGTATATATTTTCTCATCCTTATTCCCTGTATCCTGTAGCTGTCTCTGTCAGGGAAAATTGGATGATTGGCATTGTAGACCTTAGGAGGAAAATCATGGCTAAAACAACCTTCACTGTATGTCTTCTATTATTATTAAAATATTTCTCTAATAAATTGTATGTAAACATAAATGAGAAAACTAAAATTATTATATTGGAACAGATAATTTAAAATGCTGCTGTTAAATTTCTCTTTTCTTCTGAGAAAAATTATAACATATCATGAAATAAAGACAATTGTTTGTCTTAAGGGAAGTCTCCTCTCCAGCCAGGCATGGAAAGCATTAGCACTTTTAAATTTGTGCTGGGCTTTCATGAACTTCTTCTTCTACTAAGTGCCTTAAAGTTATTTTTAGGTTTATTTATTTTAGTTTATGACTATGTCTGTTTTGCCTTTGTGCATGTACATGCAGTACATGCATACCTGGTGTCCGTGGAGTCAGAGAGGGAGTCAGATCCCCTGAAACGGAAGTTAGATATTGTTGTGAGCCATGTAGGTGCTGGGAACCAAAAACCCCAAGTCCTCTGCAAGAGCAACAAGTGATCTCCCTAGCCCACTTTCTGTGAAATATTTTAAAAGAAGATGGCATAATACCAGCTATTTTAAGCATAAATTATTATAAATTTGAAACCTAATTAGTATATTTTTTTAGGTTTCCTTAACTCTAAACTTTTTCTTTATGTTGGGGGGGATTTTAGTATGCACATGATAGAATCCAACTATGCATTACGACCAGAATTGTCAGAGAATAATAGTAAGTTCTAGGTGGTTACACAGTTTGGGTCATGAAGATATGGCTTTCCCTCTTTTCTGTTTCCTTTTAAGTCCTTGACACTTCAGATATTAACTTTCTAGAACACCAAATACCCTCCTTGAAGCCCCAGAGAAACTCTCTCCTGAATCTATTACCTCCATAGCTTTTTATTCAGCTCAATTGTTGCTCAGCCTACAGCTATGTGCTTACTGTATGGTTCCCTATGTGACAACTTGTATGGGAAGCTATTAAGAACCCAAGTACTTTACGAAGTTATCTTTTATCACTTTTCTTTATTAACTTCACCAGTCAGAGATACAATTCTTTTTTTTATAAAAAAATACTCGAGGTATCTTTGGTCATTCTACAGTAAAGTTGCCATCTTCATATTTTTGGAATGCTGGTGGTCATGGGAGTAAATATTGCAAAAATAATGGTTAGGACATGGGGAGGCCGGCAGACCGAGCAAAGCAAAAGGGCCGCAGTGATAACAAAGAATCGCAAAGACACAGGGCTTCACAGAGCATCAGCCCTGGGGGAGCACTTGCCCTGCATTGAAGTGTTTGAGGAGAAAATGATGGTGAGGGTTCTGCTGGTGCAGGAACTGCTGGATTCACGATAACAAAACTAATGGCAAGCAGAGTGTAGTGGTACTTTGTTTATGCTATAACAAATAAACCTTGCCTGAAGATCTGAATACAGAGCTAAGTCCGGTTAGCCCTAGAGGCCAGCCAGGCAGTGGTGGCAGACTCCATTAATCTCAGCACTCAGTAGACAGGGGCAGAGGGATCTCTGTCAGTTCAAGACCACTCTGGGTTAAATGAGATTGAATCTGTCTAAAAGAGAAACAGAGCTCATACAGAGGTGATACCAAAACTTAGGGCTTTATGCCTTTAATCCCAGCACTAGGGATGTGGATACAGGAGTGATATGACTGGGAAGAGAGAAAACTATAAGGAGGGAGGAAACAAGAGCTCAGATTTAGTCTGAGGTTTCAAAGAGACAGGACTGCCTCTCGGTCTGAACACTGGTAGAGGTAAGAACTCTAGTGGCTGACCATCTTCTTCTCTGATCTTTCAGCTTTCACCCATGATAGCTGACTCTAAGGTTTTATTATTAAGACCAGTTAGAATTTGTGCTTCAGCGAAGGTCAGCAACTATAAAATTCTCCACATTGTCCATCCATCTGGCTAAGAATTTCAAAGGGAAAAAAACCCTCTTTTGTTGATTTCCATTTTCCTAACTGTAAGAAACAAATTTATCCAATACCAATTATAGAAGGTGAGGCAGGGTCCAAAAGCGACAGTCAAGAGCTAGCTTCCCAGGAGCCACCTGGCATCTACTTCCTGTTTGGATGTCACACAGTGAGCAAACTGACCAGAGACAAATTCCAAGACTAACTTCCAAAAATACGCTTTTCCTAGATTTAGCAGAGTCACGAATTCCTAGGGTATGAACCTGGCTGTCTTTCAACCTACAAACATATTTCCATTGAGAAAGGATTGAAGGCCACTGAACCCTGGCTTTAAAGTTCCTGCTGGTGGAGATACACATTTTCAGACTGTTTTATTTTTCTATGGAAAGCAATTGTTCATACTTTACCAAAATTAATTAGATAGAAATTAAATTGAGAGATCTTATGTTTATCTCATCATGATATGTCATCTTCCACATGTACACTCTGTACATTTTACCATTGTACAAATTATAAAGCCTGTATGTGTTGATAGATACAGCACAGTGGCTGTGATGAGTCTCAATTCAGGTACGCACTGCATTTCTGCACTGGTGAGTGTTACTTGTGGATGCTGAGGAAAGACTTTTGGTAATTGGCAGAGAAATAATCAGGTTCAAATATGTTAATTTAAGATCTAATTTTGAACGAATTAGATATTTTATCTTGGGTATATTAGGTAATCTATATGATTCCAATATCTTTATCTAAAAGCTGATAATAATGTATTTCCTTGATTAAACTGTACTTATTAAAATGTACTTATTTTTACTAGCATTTGGGTAGCAGATGCCGTTGAATACTTTGTTGCTTCTTTGAACTGATTCCAAGTTTCAAAGGGAACAAAAAGGGCAAATTTTACAGGTGCTCACTACCATTCTGTTTTTAGTCAGTCATTTCGAAGCAGATGTCATTAAGTCTGTGAAGATAGAACAGAAAAAAATTAAAATTCCTCCAAATTTACCCTTTAAAAGAAAAGAAATCCATATTGTTACCCAATTTCCACTGTTGTTTCTTCAAGTTGTTAACATTGCCTCATGCTCTTTTCTCAGTAGGAACAGAATTCATATGTCCTTGGATTTGTCATTTCAAAGACTATAAATTTGCCGTACTGAAAGTACACAAAAAGTTTGGCAATCCTCACAGGTATTTCACTTCAGAAAATTTTCATCAACCCAGGAGTACTTTCTATTCCCATTAAGATTCAATTGCAGCCAGGCAGTAGTGGCACACACCTTTAGTCCCAGCACTCAGGAGGCAGAGGCAAGTGAATCCCTGTGAATTCAAAGCCAGCCTTGTCTACAAGAGCTAGTTCCAGAAGAGCTAGGGACTATTCCAAAGAGAAATTCTGATTCAAAAAAAAAAAAAAGTCACACTCACCCCTTGTTAGGTTAGAGGTTAACTGGAGATCAAAAACCATTTCCTTACACCTCTAAAGCTAATGACTGTGCATGCAAGGACATGCCTTCAACATTCAACTTCATTGGTGCGGGAGAAATGTCTGTATTCTGTCAATCATGTTATAAATAAATGCTGATTGGCCAGGCAGGAAATACAGGCAGGAAAACAAGACGGGAAGTAGAAATGATGTAATGAGAACAGGAGAATTCTGGGAAGGAGGAAGTTGATTCCTTCCAATCCTGCTCAGACCACCGAAGCAGCAGGATGTGACCTGTCCCCACTGGAAAAAGGTACTGAGCCACATGGCTAATATAGATCAGAAAAATGGGTTAATCAAGATGTGAGAGTTAGCCAGTGAGAGGCTAGAGCCAATGGGCCAATCAGCTTTATAACTTACAGAGACCTATGTGTGATTTTCTTTGTGGCTAAACAGCTGTGCGGAAACTGGGCAGGACAAAAACCCAAACAACAAGCAGGCCCGGCCATTCATGTTACACTTCATATCTGGAAATTTCTTCCCAGCTCCTCACTTCCTTTTTTGGCAAAATATCAATGATAATAAGTACAAGGGGTGAGAGTCTTCATGGTTTTCAAGCATAGTGTAAGGCTGAGTGGATAACATAACCAGATAAATCTAAAGTATGTAAATTCACTGTTCTTAAAGTCACAGGTCTGTTTTTCTTTTCCCCCTTTTATTGAAGGTAGATTCTATTTTTATACAATATATCCTGTTTAGAGTTTCTCCTCCCTCTACCCATCTCAGTTCCTCCCTATGTCCCTTCTCATCCAAATCCATCCCCTTTCATCTCTCATAGGGAAGAACAGATGTCTAAAAGATAACAACAAAAACTTAATAAAATAAAATGTAATAAAATAAAACAAAAAGCCTGCATCTTATTGAAGTCGTACAAAAAAAAAACAAGAGAAGGAATAGAACAAAAGAGAAGTTAGAAGAATCAGTGAGTCACTTATTCACACACTTGAGAGTTCATAAAAATAACTGAAAGCTAAAACGTATACAGAGGACCTGGAGCAGACCCATGCAAGCCCCGTCCTTGGGGCTTCCTTCTCTGTGAGTTCATATGAGCTTTGCTCAGGTGATTTAGAGGGCCTTGTTCTCCTGGTGTCCTCCAGTCCCTCTGTTGCTCACACTTTTTCCTCCTCTTTCATAGGGTTCTCTGAGCTCTGAGGGAGGGCTTTAATGGAGACATCCCACTTAGAGATGTGTATTCTGAGGTCTCTGACTGCATAATGTCTGTCTGTGGGTCTCTGTTCTCATCTGCTGCAGGAGGAAGCTTCTCTGATGATGACTGAATAAGGCACCGATCCATCGTTACAGAAGACTGTCATGAAGTGTAATTTTCTTATTACTTTTCAAAAAGATAAATAGTATCTGACTTTACTCTAGGTCTCTGAGCTCTCTAGCCTCTGGCTCTTGGTTACCCAAGCAGTGTTGGGTATGAGTTCTGTCTCGTGAAGTAGGTTTTAAGTCAAATTAGACACTGGTTGGTTACCCCCACAACCTTGTGCCACCATTGTCCTAGCATATTCTGCAGATAGAACATCATTGTGGTTTTACGACTGGGTTGGTGTTTATGTTTCTCTTTTGGTAGTCTGAAGAGAACTTTCTTGTACCAAAGACACTAGAAGGTGGAGGTGAAGATTCTATGTAGGCACCAGCTTGGCCTCTCTATGTTCAATGAGTTGGGTGTGTGTTGTCTTCAGCAATGGCTCCTGACAGTAGCTGTGTCAGAGAAGCATCAGATGGCAATTGACTTCAGGGTATTGATCCACCAAGAAACAAAACCCTAATGGATAAATCTCAGATAGACAAGTCCTCAATACCGCAGACTTGAGTGTCTTCTGCTTCTGCTGTGCTTTTGCATATTTGCCACAGCCATTTTTCTTTGGTATCTGGCATGGTGTGAATGGATGTGGAGAGATCCCCACTGTCTATAATATAGTGTGTTTGTCAAATGGAAACACCGCATCCCACTGGGCATTTTACCTTTGGATTATTATGAAGGTGATTTTTTTAAAGATGTACTGTCTAATTGATGATAATAATGTTACTTTAAACAGAGTTTTGATGATAAAAAAAATAAAATGAGGAAGTGTCACCCAGCTAGAACACTTGAGTTTCTATTGAGGAGCCATATAGACTTGGCTTAGGTTAATGATTAAGAAAAACATCTGAGTCCCAGTAGCCCAGCTAATTTAAATTCCTTTAATCTTAATGTTGGAAGATGTGTTTACGGGTTTCATAGTGCATCACAGCTGAAACAAAGCTTTGAAAATAACTTAAAGTTAGACTAAGATGTTTTTGTCAAATAACTTTGAGGCGAAAAACCCAAGTAGACAATCTAAAGTTTTAGAAAGGCATATAGTTGAATGAAGAACTTCTTAAGGCCAGGGAAAAAAGAACAAAGCAGCCCAATTATCATTAAATGACATACTTTTCTTGCTAGGATTGGTTGATAGCCAAAGGTGATTATTAATTCATTTTACCCATTTCTGCCCTCAATCTCCTGATATAAAAAAAAATTGCTAGGGGGTAAGTACCCTAAACATTTAAAGTAGAGGTGCCTTTTTCATATATAAAAAAATGCTTTCGGTTCTTTAAAGATTTCTCACAATATTATCTTTCAGGATCAGTAATAAAGTATTTGACCCTTTCTTTGTAACTGTAAAACACTACCTACCAGTAAAAGAATAAGACACTTTCTTTGTAACTGTAAAACGCGACCTACCAGTGAAAAAATAGCTTGCTTGTTACCTAGCTTCTCTGGGATTATGGACTATAAGGTGGTTATCCTTTGCTTTATGTCTAATATCCACTTATGAGTGAGTATATAGCATGTTTGTCTAAAGTTCTCCAAAGTCAAGTTATCTGTATATCTATAGTAAATTCTAATGAATTAGTAAAAGAAAATGACTTTATTTCTTCTCTTATTTTATTTCTGAAATATACTCTATTTGTCTATTGTTATGGTTTTTGAAGCTTCTGTTACATTTTTGTGGCCCAGGCTTTCGTTTTGATCTGTATTCTCTGTACCAAATTGTAAAAATGCCTGTATTTGAAGTGCCTGTCAGCTTGAAGTCCTAGTTGGGCTATTTGCTTAGTAATCATAACCTGTTCAATATGATCAGCAAAGCTCAGGAAATTTTCCTTGGTAGAGAGGCTCTTCATTGGCAGCTCTGTGTGGCCTGCATTGTTGTTTGTGTGTTTAGATTTTTCTTTATCTTTTTGTTCATGTTTGAAGTATACATATATACACAGTCAAAAACAGACCACATCATTTAAAATGTGAGACCTGGGCAATGGAGAAGAAGGTGCCTGTAATGTCCTTGCCCTGTAGTCATTCTGATGATTATCTTGATTATCACCATAGAACCTCCATACAACAACAGATGGAAACAGTCAGAGACCCACATCAGAGCACTGGACTGAGTTCCCAGGGTCCAGTTGAAGAGTAGAGGGAGAGGGTAAGCAGGGAAGACAAAACCATGAGGGTCACCCACTAAGATGGTTTGCCTGAGCTAATGGGAGCTCACCAACTCCAACTGGACTTGGAGTGAAGGAGCATGGGATCAAACTAGTCCCTCGGAATGTGATTGACAGTTGGGGCAGACTGAGGGGCTGATGACAGTGGCACTGGGATTTGTCTCCACTCCATGTACTTGCTTTTGGGGATCCTGTTCTCTTTGGATGTATACCTTGCTCAATCTAGATGTAGTGGGGAGGGCCTTGGACTTTCCACAGGGCAGGGTACCTGGCCCTTTCTTGGGGTTAGGAGGGTGGAGGGGAGGGTGTGTGGAGGGAGTGGGAGAGGAGGGAGAGAAGGGAGGAAGTAGGAATTTGGCTTGGTATTTTTTTAAAGTAATAAAAAATGTTTTATTTTAATCAGTATTTATTATTTTGATTATGTCTGGAAAACTAAATATAAAAGTATCACAACTGCTTTGTGGAAATTCCTTAGCATGTGGAAGCTGTCAAACAAGATTTAATAAGGTGTAAATGAAGATTTTAGTGCATAATTATATTAGAAATTTTAAATTATCTCTATAGATATGGCATCAAAGTTCCTTTTATTAGATCATTACTATGCTTTTCTCATGAATATCGTGTTGTATGCTGTAATGCAAATTATGTATGTGTTTATGTATGTATGTATGTGTTATACAAATAAATGTATGTGTTTATTAAATATATATATTTTTAATTTTTCATTTCATGACAGGAATGAAGGAGATACCAATTCCTCCCAACAACAGCATTGGACATCTGATAAGGTTTGTGTTACTCTTTGTGTGAGAAGCAGAAAAAAGCTCTACATTTTTAGGTATTTCCAAGAAGAGAGATAACTAGTATCTTTTATTTAAAAAGTGGTTAATTTGTTAAAATGTGATGTTGTTAAATGCTCAAGAAAAAAAAATTCATGCTCCATATTTTCTACAGAAGCTTAAAACGAACTTAAGAATTAAAGTTATTTTTAAAATTGAAGGATTGGTCATCATGTGATGGCATTGCATCATGGTTTTGCTTCATAGAAAATCTATTTTGACAATATTTAGATGAGCTATTATTTCCATTAGAATGATAAGCTTTTTACCAAATATTAGCTCTTTGCCCATAGATATTATGACTTTGTTAAGAACATATTATGGTATGAGGTAATTTTATATCTAATTTAGTATATTATATGCGATTAAATTATTAAGATAAAAGCACTAATGTTCACTAAAAGGCAATATTAGATTTATAAACTATGCTCATTGAAGTATTATATTAAATTTCCGTGATATAATACATATTTGACAAAGCGTTTGTGTGATCTCTGCAATGCCTGAAAGTCAGCCCTTTTTATAAACTGTACTAAAGCTAGATTAGTATTCCATGCATCTGTTAAAAATACAATACAATACAATAGTGTGCAAATGCTATGTAAATGAGAATCTGGCAGCTGCAGGATGATAGAAGCATCGCCAAACATTTAGTTCATTTCCCATGTTTTCTCTAAAATGTTTGTAAAAAAAAAAGTCACATTTTTAAAACAAAAAATTCCATGTTGCCTGACAGCATTAAGTAAAAATACTTTGAGACAAAAGTCCCTGAAATTTTCACCTCGACTATGACATTCTTTTAATGTATCCACACTGCTTGTATCTTTCAATGACATCTAGAGAGACTATAGATATGAATCTGTATAAATATTAATTAATCAGCCAATAGTTTGAAATTTACAAATGAGGTTGCATAATGCGTTTGGTTATGAGTTAAGGATCTAAAGAATTTTGAAACTGTTTAATGAAGCACAGTATTTCTTAAAGTAGAAATTCAAATTTAATCTTATATGTATTTTCCTCATTTTAAACCATAATTATAAAAGGGAACACAACTTATATCAGAGGTACTGATATCTTCTACACATATTCTGATCTCTGAGATTAATGCCTCAGGACAAGATAATAGTTCTACATGAGTCACAGAAGATTTATACAGTTGTAAGAGGTTTTAAAAGAATTAATGGTATATGAAAATATTTATAAATAATTAGGTTGGCTATAATCAAAATGCTGCTTAGAATGCTTCTAACTCTATATTTAAAACAACTGCACTTTTCTAGAATATTAATTTATTTTGGTACAATTTGAAAAACAGCAGACTTTAAAAGATATCTTATGCTTCCCATTGATTTTGTCTGTCCCTTAACTGAATCAGAGCACTTTTAAGTTTCTTTTGGGGCAGAAACAGTTTCAATGACCAGCTTATATATCTGGTTAAATAGTGCTATCATACATTTGAGGTACAGTGAATGCCAAGTAATAAATCTATTGGTGCCTATCAACAATGCAAACACATAGCTCTCACCTCAAAGGTCATAAGAGATCATTATTTCTGGAGTCAGATATGAGTGACCACAGTCAAGCAATGCAGGTTCACATTAGCCCGAAGCTCCATGTTCTAACATGATAACAGTTTGATGAAGTTTTTATAGAAAAGCAAGGAAAGGCATAAATCACGACACCTTTTAAATACATTGGTGAAAACATCAGATCCCAGAGTTGCAGCAAGACAAGAAAATCTCAGCTGTAAGCTTCAGATGCTATCACAATAGACTTTAGCCTTTTATTTGGGAGGGGTTTTGTTAAGTTAATATATTCCTGAAGGTTTTAGCAATTAGTGATAAGGATGATATGTCAGACATAGAGGTAGGAGAGGGATGTCTGTTAATATGGCTGAAGATAGCTAAGGATAAATGGTAACCAAGGCCTGAAGCTGAAGTTTTCATCAGTTAATCATCCTTGCAGAAGGCTCAGTGTAAAATGTGGTTATTTTCAGGTACTTGCTTCACATCACTGATGGTATTTTCAAAAACTGAAACAGATCTATAATCTTCAGTATGTAAATTTAGACTTTAATGCTTAAATCTTGACTTTAAAGCTTAGCCTGCTGTTTTAATACAAAAATGACTAATAATTGCAAACTTTTTGGCAAATGTATGTTGCTACTTATTGTATGATCATTTCTGAAGGCAAGTACTGAGATATGCAAGTGCCTCACATTCCAAGCAGCACCTTTCTAGCAGTGAAAAGTTGAAATGTGATGGACAAGAGGATCTTAAGATGCGGCATGCAACAGGGATAACCAACCTACCTTTGCAGTTGCTCCAACTCTGTGAAATTCTGACCATGGCTCTTCTGAGTCTTCTCCTACCTAGAATTCTGAATCTTCTTTCAAACATTTTATAATGAATGTCAGGAGTACTCTGAGAAGCTGTTTTTCCAGAATTCTGCTTTTTTCTCTAAATAAATTTTCTTGTTGGCTGTCCTTTGTATTTTATTGTAGCTGTATCTGTTGTTGAGCTGCAAAAAAAGGGGAGCGAAACCTTTACCCTTTCTATCACTTAGTTAGCATATCAATTGACATTACAGGAGGCCAACTTAAAACTTAACTTTAAGGAAAAAGATATTGAAAATCTTTGAGCCTAGATTTCAAGGTAAATAACTCAGATAAGTTCAGAAAGAATAGAAGATATTTTACCCCAAACTCAATATTTTTCATAACTTAAGAATAGACTTCAGATAAACTCAACTTAACAGACCTTCCTTGCAGACCATTCAATTAGCTAAATTTGTCCAAGGAAAAGGGCCTTTGGGATTGGATCCTAGCCTCTCTGCCATTTCCTATCTGTAGGTATGGAAACAGTTCTATCAGAAAGTTCTCATTCCAATGATCAGGAAGAATTACAACCTAATCATAAGATGTTTAACCAATACAGCCTTTAGAGAAAATTTTCTAAGAGACGACCATTATGAGAATGAAGTGCTGGTCCATAGCAACACCCCAGTGCTTGTGAGGCTAAGACAGTTCAAAACCATCCCAGATTACAGTGAGATACTGCTTCAAAATCAACAATAAAAGTGGAATTACTCTGCTAGCTTTTTACCAAAGTAAGGAAAGCTGGGAAGTTTTACAAGACTATTTTGACTGTTGATGGAAATGGAAATTAACCCAACCTCTGTGGCAATCAGAATAGATAGATGTTCCTCAAATATGTGTGTCACAGACATATTTGCCCAGCAGTATTTCCTGCAGCACTACTCACAATAGCCAGGTTTGTCTAACAACAAAGGAATAGATAAAGAAAATGTGGTGATCCTAAAGCTTGTACCAAAAACTCTTAGAACTGATACACACAGTAAAGTCACAAGAAACAAAATCAACACACACACACACAGAGATTAATATTTCTATAAAACAATAATGACTTTCCGAGAAAGAAATTGGGGAACAGATCATTCACAATAGATTTAAGATAAATAAAATAAAATACCTATGAAAATAATCTTACCTAGGAAGTAAAAGATATCAACACTGTAAACTTCCAGGTACTCTAGGAAGAATTTGAGAAAGACACTGTAATATGGAAAGAGTGTCCATGCTCATGGATTGTCAAAAATTAATATAAAATTTAGTAAAATTTATATTACTAAAAGTGATTTATGGACTAAAGCAGTATCCATAAAACTTTCAAGGGCATTCATGACAAAACTAGAAAAAAAATCTCCTAAAATTCACCTAGAGAATACAAAAGACCACAGGTAGTCAAAGCCACTCTAAGCGGAAAGAACTGTTCTGAGGTATCACAATACAAATTGTCCTACAGAGCCATACTAACAAAACCAACATGGCGCTACTGGCACAGAAGCAGACATGGAAATCAAGTTAATAGAATACTGGATCGAGAAGCAAATCCACTTAGCTATAGCCACTTAGTTTTTGAGAAAGATGTTCAGAATACATATTGAGAAAAGATAGTTTCTTCAAAATATGGGGATAAGAAAACTGGGTATCAAAATTCAGATGAGCCGGGCGGTGGTGGCACACGCCTTTAATCCCAGCACTCGGGAGGCAGAGGCAGGCGGATCTCTGTGAGTTCGAAACCCTGTCTCGAAAAAACCAAAAAAAAAATTCAGATGAATAAAATTCAATCTTTATATTCTACCCTGTACCTAAACCCCGCAAATGCGGACTCAGGGAGGAAGGAAAGGGGACCATGTGTTCCTCTTTTGGGAATTCATTTAAATACCCTGGGGGGTGGTCTTGACCAATCCCCAAGGAGGGGTCAGGACCTGGCCTGCTGGGATTTAGAGTCCAGACCAGGCCTGGGGTCTGGGGTAGATATGAGGGGCTATGCTTCCAACTTGACAGTAGTATAAAGACAAAGTATCAATTGCCAAAAGTAAAACAAAAATATCCAAGCAAATAAATAAATAAGACTTAGAAATACAAAAGCAGGCAAGAGTTAAATATCTAAAATATTTAAGGAACTAAAAGAACAAAAAACAAAAATCAAGAAAGGTCAAGATTATTGACTCAGCAAGTGGGTAATGAATTCAAGAGAGAATTCTTAAAACAAAAAAAAATACAAATGACCAGTAAATATTTGAAAAAAACTGTTCAAAATTACTTGCTTTCGGAGATTAAATTAAAACTGCTTTAGCATTCCATTCCACTGCAATCAAAATTGCTACTATCAAAAACTAAGGATAATAATTAACAAGAAACAATGACAAGAAATGCTGATGAGAATGCGAAAAAATCAAATTGTTCATACACTATGGGTGGAAATATCAACTGGTTTATCCGCTATGGACATTGGTGTGGGAATTCCTTACAAACCATCAGGAGAATTTTCATGTCACTGAGCTCTAATATTCCCAGGTATACACAGGAACAACTCCAAGTCAGCACACCATGGAGATCCTCTCACAGATCCCTGCTAATTGCTTCACTATTTACAGTACCTAAAAAATGGAACAACTACCGGGTAGTGGTGGCACATACCGTTTATCCAAGCTCTCGGGGGAAGCCAGAGGCAGGCAGATCTCTGTTAGTTCGAGGCTAACCTGGTCTATAAGAGCTAGTTCCAAGGTAGGTAACAAAGCTACACAAAGAAACCCTGTCTTGAATCACCCCCCCCCCAAAAAAAAAGAAATATAACAACTTTAAATGTCTGTAACAGGAGAATGGATAAAGAGAGATGTTGTATGCATTCATAGGGAGGTTTTCTCCTATTTGCAAAAAAATGGAAGGAACTGAAGAACATTATGTTAAATGAAATAAGACTGATTCAGTAAGACAAATACTGCATGGTTTCTCTCACATATGGAGTCTTGGTTTACTCCTCCACCTCTCTTCTCTCTTTCTGTGTGTGTGTGTGTGAGTGTGTGTGTGTGTGTGTGTGCACGTGTGTGCGTGTGCGCGCACGCATGCATGTATTCACATATGTGTTTTTAAAAGCATAATTAACTATCCTACTTACATTTTTCCAAGAGAGAATTAGGTTGGGTCATTTTACTATGTGTCTGCATATATGTATTTGCATGATCATAGTTTTCTACTCTATTGTGTATATACATACTTAGAATAATTTTATTTCTTGTAAATGTATATTTTATAACTATTTTAGTATGACTTTATGCTGATTTCTTATTTGTAATGATTACAAAAATGTCACTTCACTGAAGTATTTTACCTATAAAAACTTATTTAGGTAATTTCAGTTTGCTCATTCTTGCACAAATGTAATGTTGAGCATCCTTAGGAATGGATCTCTTGGTACCTTAAAATGGGTTCAATAAATAGAATTACTTGGTGTTCTGATAAGTCAATGATCTGAATTTCAAATTTAATGCAGTCTAATTATTACCTTAAGAAATTGTCTTAACATTTTAAAACACATAATGTGAACATTTTAGAGGACCCAGATATACTCTTGTTAATAATAATGAATGCAATCAATTCTTTAACATTGTCCAAATGTGCTAAACAATCATTATTGTTTCTCTTTGTGTTTGCTTTTGTGCACTGATGACAGTGACTATTTCTCTGCTGGATATAAAATGTAGGTATCTGAACAAACTAGTTGAGCACTCTAACTTTTCCTAGTCCTCATACTTATTACTTGTATGTTAGTCTCCAAATATTAAAACTTTTTTACTAAAAGCAATACATTTTTTCCAAAATGTCCCAGTTCACGAATATGCATTGCTTCACATTGGATGAACATCCTAGTACTGGAGAGTTGCAGCCTTTGGCTTGTGGTGCCATACATTGGGGGAACATACTAGCAATGGAGGGGTTGCATTCCTTCTGTGAGTTTCTGGGGAAAGCTCATTGTCTTACCTGACATTGATTCATGGCTCTCTCTTTCATGTTCAAAGCTGCATGAGGTAGGGTCCTTACCTGAATCATTGTGAACTCTGTTTCCTCCAGCCCATCTCAGATGCTGACTTTTCTTATAAAAGCATTTGTAATGCAATCACCAACTCACAGAATTCAGTATACATTTTCTATTAATCCACTGAGATTTTGAAAATCCCATTGATTTAAGATAAGGTCCAAAATATACAAAGAACACAATAAATTGGTCATCAAAACAACAAATAATACCATAAAAAATGGGGTACAGACCTAAATAGAGAACTCTCGACAGAGAAATCTAAAATGGCTGAAAGACAATTAAGAAAATGCTCATCATCCTTAGCCATCAGAGAAATGCAAATTGAAACAACTCTGAGATCCATCTTACACCTGTAAGAATGGTCAAGATCAAAAACACTGATGACAACTTATGCTAGACAGGAAGTTAGATAAAGGGAACACTCCTCCATTGCTGCTGGGGGTGTAAACTGGTACAGCTACTTTGGAAATCAGTATAGAGATTGCTCAGAAAATTAAGAAACAACCTACTTCAAGAACCAGCAATACCACTTTTGGGTATATAACCAAAGGATGCTCAATCATACTACAAGGACATGCGCTAGCAGCATTATTTGTCATAACCGGAACCTGGAAACAAGCTAAATGCCCCTCGACTGAAGAATGGATAAAGATGTGATACATTTGCACAACAGCGTACTACAAAGTGGAAAAAAAATAAGAATATCTTGAAATTTTTGGGAAAATCTAGAAAACATCATAGTGAGTGAGAGAATCCAGAAAAATATAATATGTACTCATTCATAAGTGGCTTTTAGGCATGAAGCAAAGAAAAACCAGCCTGCAACTCACAGTCTCAGAGAACGTAGACAATAAAGAGGACTCTAAGAGAGATATACATGGTTCTAATCTACATGGGAAATAGAAAAAGACAAGATCTCCTGAGCAAATTGGGAGCATGGGATTCATAGAAGAAGAAAAAAGGGGAAGGGTGAGAAAGAGAAGGGAGCAGAGAAAAAAATATATAGCTCAATAAAAACAATTTTAAAAAAGATAGGATCTTTTAAAAAAGATTGTTATCAAAGTTGAATTAATTATGGAATGTGCTATCAAAAGTGTTACAAAGGCCAGTGAAACACCTTAATGCTCACATATTTTTATGTTATGGTCATATTTAGAAACAAAAACATTGATTTATGTATTTATTCTAATTAAAATCTTTTGTGAAGACTTTCAAGTTACTCTAGTAATATGTTGTTTTAAGTAGTTTCAAATAGCTCTTCAGAGACACCATTGCCAATGCATCTTGTAAAAGACAGTGTTTTTTGGTGGGCACAGTTCCAGAGAGTTAGAGTCTATTGTTGAAATAGGAGCGGTGGGGCTGCATCCCAGGCACCCGGCTGCCCACATGGCTAGCTCTAGCTTATGCCCCGAAATAATTACAGGGAAACTGTATTCTTTTAAACACCGCTTGGCCCATTATATCTAGCCTTTTCTCAGCTAACTCTTGCACCTGGACTAGCCCATTTCTAATAATCTATGTAGCCCAAGAGCTGGCTTACCAGGAAAGATCTTAACCTGCGTCTGCCTGGAGTGGGAGAATCATGGCGACTCCCTGACTCAGCTTCTTTCTCCCAGCATTCTGTTCTGTTTACTCCACCTACCTAAGGTTTGGCCTATCAAATGGGTCTAGGCAGTTTCTTTATTAATAAGAAATCACTCCCACATCAGTCTATGACCCACATGGCAGCATGCATGAAAGAGAACAGAAAGGCATGGCCTGGAACAGCTGAGGGCTCACATTCTGCTACAGAAGCACAAAGCGCATGCATGCAAACACACACACACACACACATATACACACACACGGTATGGGGGAGAGAGAGAGAGAGAGAGAGAGAGAGAGAGAGAGAGAGAGAGAGGAGGGAGAGGGAGAGGGAGAAAGAGAGAGAGAGAGAGAGAGAGAGAGAGAGAGAGAGAGAGAGAGAGAGAGAGAGAGAGAGAGAGAATATGCTGGGAATAACAGGGATTTTGAAAATGCAAAGCCACCCATAGTGACACCTCCTCCAACAACATCACACACGTGTACATACATGTGTAACATTGATGGCCAGCTTATTGGGGTTTGTTTCCCGCCTGGTACCTCACAGCCAGCAAGCCCCAAAGAAAATCACACGTGTGCCACTTTTCATTCTCAGTAATATGAAGATCTAGGTGTTCTGCGTGCTCACTAACAGTTGTTTTTTCCTGTTTTTATGATGATGACTATCTAATACGATACTGCCTGTGATTGCCATCACTATTGTTGTTGTGCTCATCCTTACATCGGGACAGTGACATATTGTCATGGGTCACAATTGCATTTGCCTAATGATTATCATAATGTTTATGTTCTATGTTTTATGTATGGTTCTTGTTTTCTAAAATATTTGCTTAACATGTCCATATTTTGATTAGTTTTTTGTTCTGATTGAACTTCAAGGATTCTTTGAATATTCTATTTACAAATATTTCATAAAATGTATCACTACCCATGATTTTAGCCAACTGTGGCTTATCTTTGAAGCTACTTATAGTGTTTTTTCCAAGAGAATTATTTACTTTTTTCACAAATTATTTTTTAAGAAGAGAGAATAATGGTGCCAAAGATGGCCATGGCTTAATCCTAGAAACCTGTTAATGTGTTATGTTTTCCAGCAAAGGAGCTATAACTGAGGTAGGATTTTAAGGGAGTTTTAGCTTTGAATATCTTTCAAATTCAGATGCCATTTTCTTAGCTGTGCTGTGCAGAAGCAATAGTAGCTGTGGGAGGATAACCAGAGAATAAGAGTGCTGTAGGATTTGTTGATGAAGGAAAAGACTGTAAGTAATTGGTTGCAGACAGACTCAGATACTAAAATAGTCAAGCAATCAGAACCCTAGGGTTCAACACAGCCTGAGCTAAGCTTAATGAGATCCATGATAGGGAATTACACAATTACCTGCTAACAAATTTGTAGTATTTAAAACCACCAGATTTGTGAAAATTTGATATAGTATAAATAAAAGTTCATATACATATTAAGTCATTATGACTTTTCTTATCATATTGCATATTCAACACAGATCTTGGGACAAGGTTATATTTAATTTCTCACAGAGTAAATAAATATTTATTAACTACTTAGGAAAATTACTAATATTATGGGGTTTAGTTATGAAATATAACAATGATATTGTCCAATAACATTTAAAATATTGGGTTATATTTACCAAATTCATACATGAAAATTGCCTGCAATGCTGTCTGCTGTAAGTGGATAGCTTTTAAAAGTAATTTAAATTTTTACGCATTTTCTGTTGTTACAGTCATCATTTTGCAACATGACTAAATATATAATGAACATTTGTACTCTGGAATCTTTAAAAATATTAATCGTAGAGATGTGAGAAGACCCTCAATATCCAAATGTGATTTCATAGCTATGGAAATTGTAGCAATGATGAGTTGAGCATCTTGTAGCTTTTAAGTAGCAGATTTCAGGATATGAAATTATTCTTTTTGAGAGCATGTTCATTTGGGTTGTACAGAAAATCATTCTTTTTATGGCTTACATTTAGGAAGATTGGTGAAACAAATTGATTTCATTACATGTACTTTTGGCACAGTGATATATGACATTTTTCGCACATTTATAATGTTCTGTTTATAATGTTCTTTGAAACACTCTACTTCTCTCAAGTAACAACTAAATAATTCCCAGAACGTTCTTGTGGAAAAAAATATGATATTATCCCTATTTTACAAATGGAGAGAAAATAAGTAATTTTCATATTTTAGATACCAAGTGGTAAATCTCAGATTTGCAATGAAAAAGAAAATGGTTACAAAGTTCCTAACTATTAACTTTAACACATTTCATTAGAGGTGTAAGTAGATTTTAATGGGAAGGAATGCTGTCAACTTAACAGAGGATAATGAAGGAAGAGGGTATGAGGAAGCTCTCTGAGGTCACAGATAGACATGATCTGTCAAATCCAACAGAGGGGATATTTCAGATTTTGACTTCCATCCCGAAGGACAAGAGCTCTTTCATCCAAACTAACACTCTTCAATTTCTGTATAAAGGAACACTAACAATGAAAGTTTGGAAAACTTACTTTCTGAACAGAAATATCCAGAGAGTAAAGGAGGAAATGTAGAAAATTAAGAAGTTATGTTTAGGGGCTGGAAAGGGACCTCACGGGTTGAGAGTAAGTACTGCTCTTACTTGGGACTCAAGTACAGTTCCCAGCATCCACACCAGAGGACTTCCAACTGCCTGTAACTCCAGCTCTAGGGGATCTGACATCTCTTCTGGCCTCTGTGGCACACTGTACTCACACATACATATGCATACACAGATATACAAATAAAGTTTTGAAAATGAAGTCTTAAAAATTAGACACAAACATTTATGTTGAACACTATTCAAGTTACAATTTATACTTTATGTATCTTTACAGCAATACCAATACCCCTGACTTACATAACTGATTCAGGCTGTCTACGTTCCATGTATTTTTTTAGTCCTCAATTCATGCATCTGGAGGCTAATTATTTTTCCACAAAATTAAAGTATGTATATCTTTCACTGGCAACAATTGTACACAGGAAGTCCAAGACAAGCACAAATGAAAGGATGGGAGGTTCCCACAATTAGATGGTAAAAAATTCTTAGTTATTTCCACAGACATGAGTGGATATTATTAAAAGATTCCCATTTGAATATTTTTGCAATGGGAAGTCTAAGTAGCATATAAACGTTTCTTGAAGAAGCACAACTCCATTGTGGATTTAGTTTCAGTCATTTTTTTACAGCATCACTTTCCTCTGCAGAGCAGGATGTGTATCATGTTGGTTTGTCTCTAACCAACTGCAGGTTGAGGATGCTGTGCTGGTGTGACTCTTCCTCGGTGTATAAAGCTGTATAACTACCACCTCACCAAAGCTATTTTAGCCAGTGTGCTTACAGTAATTTTGCCTTTTCCTTCACAAAAATCCCACATCCTTTACGGGAGGTGTTTGATGAAGATACCCAAATTAGGACTTTTCCAAAGTCTCTCACTCTCTGAACATTGTTCAGTTGTGGGTCTTGGTTTTGGTTCCCATTTACTATTTTAAAAAAGCTACTGTGATGAGGGCTAAATTGAACTCTGATCTATGGGTATAGCATTATGTTATTGGAAGTGATTTTTAATGGTATGATCCCTTAGCAGAATATTAGCACTGGGTTTTATCCTAGTCCAAAGACCTTTTTGTTTTCAGATAATTGTCCACATTAACAGTGTCAGGTCTGAGCGTCATCTCATGTAGTATGCCTTAAATCCAACCCAAGAGTGGTTGGTTCCTCTTGTGCCACTATTGCTTCATTATATCTTACAAGCAAGTCAGTTTCATTAGTAGCAGGGTTTAAAGTTGAGAGCTATTAATGATTGCCTTTCCCCTTTGGCAGCATACAGAGTACCTGACAGTACTATGAACACTAGACAGTAGAGCTGAAGCTTCTAGTTGAACATCTTCGACATCTCCATTTTGACAATATAAGCAAGTGTTGTCTTTAGCAAATGGCTTTACCATCAGTTGTGCAAAGTACCTAATAACCTTGGCAATACCCTGTGATGTTTTGGGGAGGGGTCTCTAGAACTTCTGAAGCTAATGAACCAACCATAGGTATCCCATTTCTGGGGGTGTAAGTTTTACTTGGTGTATCTATTTGAAGCCTTGTCTTCCAATTATATGGTGATTCTATGTAAATCCCTTCTTGTATGTATAAGCTTTGTGAATATTATACAACTGTAGATTTCTACATGTTTTTTGAAAAAGCATTTAGTGTTAATTGCCATTTCCCACACTTCCACCTCTACTCTGCTCTCCTATCCCCATCTCTATTTGATCCTCCTAGTCTAGTTTTCTCTTTATGCTGCCATAATATTGTATTCCATTTTACCTTTCTTTGGAGATCCTCTCCTCTACTCTGATCTTTTACAATGTACCTAACCTGTGGTTATTTAGACTGCAGCAACATTGAAGCTTAAAAGTTAACTTCCAAATATAATGAAAATATGAAATATATTTTAGTGAATAAAAAATAATTTGGTACATAACTAAACAAAGTGTTTGAAAGTGAAGCACAAATGGCTGAGAAACATTTAGAGAAGTGTTTAATCACCTTAGCAATCAGAGAAATGCAAATTAAAACTACTTTGATATTTCATCTTACTTCAGGCAGACTGGCCAATATCAATTCCAAATATGTGATAGCCATGACGACGAAGATGTTGAGAAAGGGGAAAACTTATTTATTGCTGGTGGGAGTGTAAACTGATACAACTGCTATGAAAATCAGTGTGGTAGTTTCCCGGGAAACTGGGAGTCATGCTACTTCAAGAGGCAAGTATATGACTCTTGGGTTCTACGTCTGACTCCAGAGATACTTGTTCCTCTGTCTGTGTTTATTGCTGCTCTATTCATAATAGTCAGAAACTGGAAACAGTCTAGTTGTCTATCAACTAATGAGCACATAATCAAACTTGTTAGGCTTGCACAAAGGAATATTATCAGCTATTAACAAAAATGAAATTTGCAGATAAATGAATAGAGTTAGTAACAATGAATATGGCTGATGTAACACAGGACCCAAAAGACAAATATTTCTCCCTTTCCTTGATGTTATGTGAGTTTTGAAGAATCATTTATTCCAATATTAAATCATGATATATGTAGTTGACATTTTCCTTTGGACCACCAACCAGCTCCCAAGTAAAGACAAAGAGACTTATTATTAATTATGAATGCTCAGCCTTAGCTTAAGCTTGTCCAACTACCTCCTTTAACTTAATTTGACCTGTTTCAATTCATCTATATTTGCCTCAGGGCCCTTTACCTTTCTTTCATTCTGTATGTCCTTCTTTCCTCTTCCCTCCATGTCTGTCTGACTGGCCTCTGGTGTCCCTGGGCATCTCTTTTTTTTTTCTCTCTCCTTGAGCCTAAATTTCTCTTCCTACTTATTCACCCTGCCTGAAGTCCTGCCTATAACTCCTCCCCTGCTACTGGACAGTTAGCTTTTATTAGACCAATCAAGAGCCTTATGCAGGCAATTAAAATAGCAACACATCTTTACATAGTTAAATGCAACACTTCTTTGAATAGTTAAACAAATATTCAACAATAATAGTATGAACATAATAATAATTCATATATGTATATATGCATGCATATACATATCCTACTTTCAAATCTGAAAATGACTTCTGGATTTAAATGATGTTTATACAAATAATGACAGATGATCACTGTATATCAGTATTGATGAAGCATCAGAGATAGGAAATCAGCCCCCAAATTTAAGAGGCAAATGCTCTTCCAAGTCTGGGAAGAATATGGACTTTACAAACTATAAACCTGAGATTGCTATCCTGTCTTTACCTATCCTTATATGGCAAACATACCATATTAAGAAATATGACAAAATGATTTTATCCCTCATTTTTTCTAACACAAGTCACTTCAACCCCAGCAACGAATAACTAGAAAATGGAATCATCATTCTTTCCTCCATGACTGAGTACTTAAGGGAATTTCAAAGTCTCAGCCTTTTCTCAAGTGAATGGCTTTGATATGAAAGACTGAATGCATGGTTAGTAACACACACTGAGTCATGGAATATTAGAGAACAGTGAGTTAGAGGGGGAGGAGGAGAAAAGCACACAGCTTGGGTGTGTTGGTTTTAAGCTGATTTATGTGGATTAACAATGTACCATACAGTAAGATGTATATACAGTGTATACTATGTATACTTATTACTGAAAAGATCACATATAAATTTCCTAACTTTTGTAATTTGCTTATATCTATCCATTAGACTCCAGTTATGTTTATTGTTCTATCAAAATTCCTCTTACTATTATCAACTATATCTTATTGAATAAACCCAATATTTGATCTAACTTATGCTTGTTTTTGTATAGTGTGAGATATCCCTTCTCTATAAAATACTTCAACTTTCAAACAGTTCAATTTTACATATATTACCATTTATACTGTGTGCCTATGATGTCTATGGTGTGTGTATTTTTACATGCATACATGTGCACCGAAAGTATACTACATACACCCACACATGAACACACACACACAGAGACAGAGAGACAGAGAGATAGAGACAGAGAGACAGAGAAAGAGAGTCATCCTGATTTATCTCCAGTCATAGATTCAACCAACTATGTATTGAAAATATTTGGAGACAATTGCATCTATATTGTACATGCATAATAGTCTCCCTTCCTAAGAGACCCAATATATTGTCTACATTTATAGCACTTATATCATTTTAAGGATCTAGAGATTACTTAATGATAGTTCCAGTTACAAGTGAGTAGTGTGTGATGTGTGATTTTATACAAAGACTTGTGCTCACTGATATTGCTGTCTGCTTGGGGTCTTGGATGCAATATCCCACAGATACAATGGTATCTGTAAAGAATTCCCTCACCCCAGTCTCTGATGTCACTCTCCTGGCCATTGAAAACTAGAATTTCTGATCTTTTAATGTATTCTCTCTCCCCTTTGATACTTTGAATTATTTTTCCACAGTAATTTTACTCATCCTTGAAGCTCTGTATATGTTTTATAATCTGATAATATTTCAATTTTTATCTCAATACTTCTTTTAAATTAAGAAGTGTTTCCCCCAGAGCCAGTGGCATTTCTTAAATATTCACATTCTATGGAGAGCTAATGATCTTTGGTTTATCCCTCTGGGAAACTGATACAAATTTAGTAATATGTACAAGTGAGTTCCCTTTCAGATCCAAGTAATAAAACAGAGAAAGTTTTCTGTCATTTCATTCCCACTCAGTTTCATTTCCAGAAGTGGGATAGATGAGACACCAGGTCCATGCTGCTTTTCCAAACACATTAAGAGACTTTATAAGATTTACAATACTTTTAATGCATATGTAAATTCACCATAAACTGAAGTTTCTGTGATCAAAAACAAGAATGTACAGAAAGTTAAAACAGGACAAAAAATGGGAGGGCGGGACCTGCAACTCAGGCATAGAGCAGCCTGCCCCATGGCCAGGATGCTGTGGTTCTCCGTGCTCATGTGCATACTGGAGCATCTCTGAAAATCTGTTAAACTGGATTTGACTCAGGTGTCATTAGGAAGTTGTGGAGAAGGTAGCTTGTTCGTGATGGAAGTCATAAGAGAAACTTGATTCAGGGTGCTCTTGCAGTTTTCAGCCCCGTATCCTGAGCACTTCTCTGTACTAGAGGCCAAACTGTTCATAGAATAAGAATTTGATGCATGTTAGATATTGTACTGGGAAGGCCATGTGAATTTTTACATCTGCAACAGTTATGACACTGTTCTGGGAAAGACACTGCTAGTGTTTTTATTTATGTATGATAAATGTGAGGTACAAAATGGTTATGGCACTGACCCAAGGCTATATGGGTAAGAAATAAGGCCAGGAGTCAAGCTGAGGTGGTATAATATTTTTCATTTTCATTATTATGGCCATGTTCAAACATCCAGCTAGATCAAAGAGTAATGAAGACCTACCACTTATGATCAGCTTGTGCTGACCATAACATGTGCTTTGCTTGTTTATTCTTTTGTACAAACACTGTGCTTCTGTGCGTTTCATTGTTTTGTATTTTATCAAGGTGTTAGTGTATTTATCCAGGGTAAGTTAAGGCTACATTTCAGACATGTTGATAAGTTTAAATACTGGGACCTTAACAATAGTGGTTATTAACAATACTTATTCCAAATTATGAATTAGTAAGAAATCAGTTCCTTTCTTAATTTTCAGAAGTGTTCTCAAAAGCATATTGTATAAATTTTGGGGTTAAGATTCAAAGTTCTTATATTTCATTAGAGTTATGTGTCTCCCTAATGTCTTTTGAGATGGAACCATTTCCACCACTTCCCCTTTGTCTCATAATATTGACTTTTTGAAGCTTCTGGGCCCGTTTTCTTGTTGAATTTCCCAACTCCTGGATCTGTCTCATTTTCTCCTGGTGTTGTGTAAATGGGGCTGCCTGTCTATCTGAGAATGTTGGGTTTTATCTATTTTGTTCTTTTCCCTCTCCTCTAAGGCTCCAAGAATTGATTCATTTGCTAATGAAAGATTCATTTTAAAATATGATATTGTCTCCTCTTTAAATAGAATGGATAATATCTAAAATCTAAGATTGTTTTTGGCAGCTCTCAGTTACTGATACCAAGGCCTGTTATTTTTACTGTGTTGGGCACTGTTAGAGGACAGATAGGTTATTAGCCAAAAATGCACTTGTAGCAAATATTTCTGCCTGTATGAACAGCTACAAAGAAAGCACATCTGAGTATTCTCTCTAATAATTGGCTGTGAGCCTGATTATAGAAGCTGACAACTATGCAGTACTTGTACCTGTGAATACGTGTACCCCTGGATTCTTGCACTAGTTTTGTATTGTGGATATTTCCATCTCATTTAGAAGTAAGAAACATTGAACTCAATTATTAGAGATTAGTCTTGTCTTATAGCTTGTAGTATTATCGTAACCAAAAATGATAGTAATACAATCCCCATTACTTCAGACTTCTGGGCTATTAGTAGCTAAATATAGCGTGGTGGTGAGGTTAACAGGAGGAGATGCTATGCTCAGTTATGAAGGTTCTGTGTAAAAGCCTCTGCATTCACCCTGGACTCCAGGGATGAGTGCCAGAACATGTGAAATACTTTGCAGTCTGCCTGAGATGGAATAAGCAAAGTTGTACATGCAATTTCTAGCATTTTTCTATCAGGTACCACAACTTTTTTGTCCTTCAAAGACAGGTAAAGTCTCTCTGACCTATCTATATGGGGTGTGGATGTATTAGTTTTCTGAGCAGTATACACACCTACGAACTGGGGTAATTCTGTGGGGGCATGGGAGACTAAAGTGAAGTCTATACTAGTTCTCTAAACTAATTACGAGGTACTTACACCTATGATGCAAGTGATTCCACAGTGTTTCCTCTAATGATAATTCTACACAGAATTAGTGCAGAATCAGCTTCATGGACCATTTAGATGAAATCCACATTTTTATCACTGAGAAATGCTGAATGAATGCTTTCTATGTAGCTCATCTTAGAAAGACACAGATGCATGGAAAACATGGTTTAAAGTACTGTTGCAGTCCATCTTCTTCCGGCTTCATTTGTCCCTCTGGACCGTGACACTGTGGAAACAAATGACGATTAGGAGGAGAGGCAGATGATTTGATTTTGCAATTAGACAAATATTTTGATTCCTTCTAATATGGCTATTAAGTAAAAAGTCATCGACAAAACTTTGAATGCTAGCATGAAAGGATGGAGAAAATTCTGTGAATTACTCCATATCCCTTTTCCAGTTCCAATATTGTGTGCCCTTTCCCAGTGGGAAGAGTCACTTTCACAGTCATAATATTCTAAGATCTTATACTGGGACATCATTTTATAATTCTCAACATGACATTTTTAACATCTACCTAACCTGGATTAACAGTAGACTAAACCAAAAAGGAAGAAATGCTTAGCATGTTCCAATTTTACATTTGAAGAAGTAGGCATTTAGTTATGTCAAATGCTACGACTGTTAGGACTTAAATTTAAAGAACATAGCATTATTTAAAAACACACATCTTGACTTTATGATGCACATAAGAGTTAATATGGAAAATTCATAAAGTCATACTCTTGCATAACTCAGTAGAATGCATCATGTCATGTTACCATAGCAATTAATGTTGTATTCATATGCTATTTGTTATTATATTATGTCTTCTTGTAGAGCTATAACACCACTTGCCAACATTTTCTCACGTTACATATATCTTAATCTGTTACAATGGAATATTCCCTTTCATTATAGCAATCCTGGAACCAAGGCTTTGTCTCCTCATTAATTCTTCCATCATCTATATAGTCTTGTGCATCCAGGCATATTCTGTCAGTAAACAGATAAATATATGCAGTGTTTATAAACTGGTTATTTTTTTTAGTCAAAGAAAGAAATAATAACCTTTTAAACAATAATCACTTAAGAAACTTGTTAAGATTATGGATTCTTAGAAGTTGTCCACAGAGAACGAGAGGCTTTTGCTCTTTATTTAGCATCCAGGAACTTAAATTAGGGACAAGAAAAATAGAAAAGTTTAATCCAAGTTATTTTTATGCCTGAGAAACATTATAATAGAAAGAGCATAATCAGAAAAGTACAATTGTTCGTAATCTTTAAAACTTAGCAGCATGTCCCTTATCTTTCCTGTTGTTTTTTAAAAGATGTTTCGTCCTCCCAATTATGCCCCTTTAAGATCTTCTAAACTGTGGTGGTGTCCTTTTTAAGACAAACCACAAAAGTGTTTCTGATGGCTACTGTATTGGACACAACAGCTCCAGAGTCTAGGGACACACTTGTCCATTGACCACTAGGCTTCTGTTAATTACTAGGTGACCCTGTCTGAGATGTAATACTTTAGTGTGTCAGAAGTTCCCTGCTTTCTGCTATTACTGACTAATAGTTGAGTTTCAGTAGTGCCGTCTGGAATGTGATAGACTAAACCTTGTTGCCAGGGGTTCTCAGAGGATCATTTGCAACAGACATTATCTTTTAAAAATGAATTTTATTCATAGAACAATTGTAGACTGAAAGAAAAATTGAGCAGAAAGCAGACTTCCCATGTATTCCAGCCCCCCCCCCCCTTTTCTGTCACTGGATGTCCTTATTTTTCAAATCATCCACAACTGTGGTGCGTTTGTGACAACTGATGGGCCACTAATGAGGTGTTATTATTGACAAAAATAGGTGCTTTGCTTTCAAGGCTACTTGTTCTGTTGTAAAATTTTATTGGTCTTTACAAAGCCATAATGCCATGCACCCACAGATGATCGTATCATATAAAGTAATTTCACCATTCCAAATTTTCCCATACACCACTGTTAATTTATCGTTTGTCCCGTCTCCACTGACCTCATAACAACCACTGAGTTTTCTTTTGATATTGACAGTTTCCTAAATTTATATAATGAATTTTAGTTATTTTTACCCCTCATTGCTCTCTCTTTTACCCTGTTTCTTTCTCTAAAACCCTTTTTAAATCCAGTCTTCACACTATTTTCATGTCTTCTTTTTTGCATGTGACCTATTGAGTTTAATTAGGGTACTTTGTATTTGCATAAATGGGAGCTTGTTTACTGAAACATTGGCAGTTTAAAAGTGGCTAAACCACTAAAAAAAGTGGCCCTCTTCTTCCTCCCAACAGCTATTAACCAGCAATTGTACTTCAAGGAAAAGTGGAGACTCACGAAACCAATGCATGATGAAATGCTAATGCAGTCTTATTCAGGTCTTCTGTAAGTAACTCCAGCTGAAGTGAGTTCATAAGTGCAATGACATGTCATGTGCAGGGGGTAACTTTTGGTCAAAAACCTCCCTATCCTGTGGCTTTTGCTTTCTCTCTGCCCCGTCTTCTGGGATATTCCCTGTATCCTAGCTAAGATGATGTTAATGTTTATGTAGGGATAGGCACTCCCATCACTTATTCTCGGCACTTTGACCGGTTGTGAGTTAACGAGTGTGTTAACTACTGCCCATTGCACTAAGATGTTTCTCTGCTAGACTTCCATAGATCTAATCTACATGGGAAGTAGAAAAAGACAAGATCTCCTGAGTAAGTTAGGAGGATGGGGACGTTGGGAGAGGGTTGAAGAGGGGAGGAAAGAGGCAGGAAGGGGAGGAGAGACAAATGTAAACTCAATAAAAATCAATAAAAAAGGGGGGGAGATGTTTCTCTGCTGTAGTCTAAGTTTAGTACAAATCTGTGGATGTCAACATGAGTAATTAAAAGGAAGTTCATCAACAAGTTCAACAAAACAATCGTAGTAGATTCTATCCAGGGCTGATTATTCTAATAATTTTGCCTTTTGTACGATTTCGTGCAGATGCAAATGTGCCATACACAAAGGCTAGAAATTTGTTACAAGATACAGGAGAGGGAGAAATGAGAACCTTGAGTCATACTCATCTCTGCCTTGCTGCTTTCTGTGGTTACAGGCTCTCGCCTTAGATGGATACCTCCTGACATCGTGGTTGTAACAGCTATCTCAATGGAAATCAGTTTGCATTTATAACCATGTCTGTCTCGTTTGTTTCATTCTATGGGAATGTAATTACATTCCATTATCAATGAGATAATATTAGCTTTTAGAAGTTACTATAAAATAAACCGAGTAAGAATTTGGTTTGGCAATTCTCTGAAAAGATCCTTTCCATGGGACATTTAATAAAGAATATTTGAGGAGAAAATAGACTCCAAATTTACTTTGAACATATGTATATGTATATTATTCCCAGAACATTGTCTATGTTCTCTTTTGATATTCAATTTTCTCTAATGAGAAAGAAGATTTTGCAATGTGAGACATTCTCCCCCAAGACTTATATTGCAGCCCTCCCTCTCTTTCAAAGATCTGTAGAGTAGAAGGCAAAGCCAGCTCCTTTGCATTAGCTTGAGGGCAGAAATCTTGATATTGCTGGAAACGTCTTCTTTATCCCATTCACTTCAGAGGATTCACATGCTTTGGTGTGGTGTGTATAAAATACAGTAGCAATCAATTGAATTGTGGACTTGCGATGCCAATTTTACGAAGGGTTTGCTATCACTGAGAAGAGACACCATGACCATGTCAACTCTTATAAAGAAAATCATTAGTTGAGGGGGCTTGCTTCCAGTTCAGAGGTTCAGTTCATCATGGTAGGGGCATGGCTGTATACAGGCAGGCATGGTGTTGAAGAAACAGCTGAGTGTCCTACATCTTACAGGCAACAGGAAGTCAACTGACTATCACACCAAGGAAAGCTTGAGAAAAAGACCTCTAAGCCTGTTCCCCCAATGACACACTTCCCATAGAAGGTGTGGCCCAAATTAAGGGTGTGTCCTGCAGCATCAAAGTCTGGATTAAAAGCTTGTGCCATCCTGCCTCTTCCAACAAGACCACACTTCCTCCAACAAGACCACACCTCCTAATAGTGCACTCCTTTTGGGGGCCATTTGATTTCAAACCAGCACACCACAGTTACCAGCAACAGAGTGACCCCAGTACACTGATGGGTGAGGAGTACCATGGATATTAAACAGAGCACTTTGGTTGTGAAATCCATTATTTATGATCACATTCAGGAAGCTATGAGCCATTCCCACTTCCTATCATATTTTAATTCAGTGGCATACTCGTAAGCACACATATAAATCAGTGTGCATCTTTACTAGATAAATCTCATTCTAGAGCCAGAGCAAACTCCTGTATCTTGCTTTATGGGATGTATGTGACCTGACTGCAAAGCAGAGTTTTGATGAATCCAAACTATGATTTTAATAAAGAAACAGCAGGTGGGCTTTACAAAATTAAACTCCCAAACATCGCAGAGTAATAAAGTCACAAATATAAAAATGTTCAAAATTCCCCATTGGCATCTTGGAGTAATGTCCCTGTTTAACAAGGACAGGCCCATGGGCTGACCAGCAGAGGGCAGGCTCCTGGGGATGCTGTTATTTCCCGGTGTACTCTTGTAGCAGGATCATTTTCAATCTTCACTGTGTAATGGAGCAGGAACTGTGTGGTAATTAATTGCCGTCTGCAGTATGTTTCTACCAGTGATTTTACAGCCAGTCGTTCAAAAGCACAATATTGCATCGGCTGCATTTAGACACAGCCCAGAGAACAAAAATGTGCCTTTGATTTCCTAATTGTGTTTCAACAATAGGACTTTTCCCACCAGAAGCTGTGTTAGTGCAGCTCTCTTTTAGCAGTTACAACCCGAGGGTGTTTTGACCATGATGGAACAAGGTTTGAAATAAGGACTGCTGAGTAGTGGATGCATGGCCTTAGGCCAGCTTTCGAAACTGCCCTGCTCACCTCCGCTGGTGAAAAATACAAAAAACTACACCCTCTCCTAAAGCTGTGCCACCTTGCAAAGATCTTACAACTAATAGAACATACATCTGAAAATATTCCTGCTCAGACCCACGAGTGGCATGTGTACTCAGAACGTGGTATTCTGATACCTTTGCCTCAAGAGTCTATGAGCATGGAGACTATGTGCTACCCTTACTACCTCTCTGCAAGAAACACACTGTGTTCCATTTGGTGTTTTGCTGTGATTGTAAATGCAGCCCAATAATAATATCAAGTGTGTGTTATAGGTCACGACGTACTTCACAGTGTGTTCTTCTGTTCATGCTTCAGCTACTAGCTAGACTAGGCAGAGATAAGGGCTGTCCCTTTACCATGGTGAAATTGAACCTCACAAAGCAATTTGCCCAGGATAACCAGGAAAGTAAATGGTGGATAACTATAGTTGTGCCATATTTCACTTGAATGCCTAGTGGAGGGCATTTCCAATACTTTCTTTGGTTCCCCTAAGGAGTTGCTGGACTTCCTTTTTTCAGTATTATCTTTCATGTTTCTGACTAAGAAAATAAGACAATGTCAAGTGCCCTACATATTTTCTTTATCTCTGACATTACAAAAGATTTTAGGTTGATTGTTCTTGGAAAGGATGGCGCTGATACAGAAAAGCACGGCCATGCTGTTTATGCTCTCTGCATATCCTTAGAGAGTCAGGCTCTAAAGTTTAGAACCACCAAAGAAGCTTCGCAATGTGGAGTGAGAAATATGATGGAGCATTACCTATGGTTCTTAGATAACTGAATCAGTAGGATAAACATAGGCAAACTGTTTCATTCTCTTCTTTTCCAGCATTCATTAAACCTTATATATGTCATTCTAAGTGCCACCCCCACAGCAATACGATAATACAGTTTGCAAAACTCATCTCAAAACCAGCCAATTGTAACTAAGTAAATAAGCCCAGTCTCCCTCAGTGACACCCAGTGTGACACCAAATCCAGTGAAGATTACTCCATGCAACTGTCGTAGTCATAACATTAAAGCAGATAATAGTGGGGATCGTTACACTCATTCTGTTTAGTGGAACTCTATTCTGTGCTTCCCACATAGCAGCCATCAATACAATGACATCCTGGGACCATTATATTAATGAAATTTGTAAACACTTCGTTCTCTTGTTTTTTGTAACAAATCTTGTCCAGATTGTCCAATATGTATTTTATAATATATATGAATATGTATTTTGAGTGTGTGTGTGTTTGTGTGTGAAAATTTCCTAGGTCTTTTTCTGTTCTTTCAAACCACAATAGAGTATATCTGTCTATAGAGCATCTAAGCAGATATTTTAAAGTGTAAATTCCATTCTCATTTTTAAATCCTTCATGGTATTTCCATTATGCTTGAAAAGGAGTTAAACTCTTTCCAAGATCAGCAGGTACTTCCAGGCATAATACACCTTTATAATTTCCCAAAATTTCATATGCCTTTCTTTTGCAGTTGTGGCATGCCATGAACACTCAAATTCACCGTAATTACAATGGACCGAACATATTTCTTGCTCAATTTTTTTTTATCAAAGTGTTCCCTGCTCTCCCTGCTACCATCCCCTGTGGTATTATAACACATATTCCAGAATTTCCTTGTCAGAGAGGATTTGGTGGATATTTTTGTTCTAGACCAGAACACAGTCAATTCTTTTCCTCAACATCTTTCTCTTTGGTACTTAATTGGTAGTCACACATATACTTACATGTGTATTACTTTGCCTTTGGTATAAAGAGTGTGTTTATGTGTTTCTGTTTAGCTTCACATTCCTTCACACACGTATTCCTTTTTGGAGAGCACAAATAAGCTAATTAATAATATGTAAAACTCATTCTCTTAGCCCAAATTTAATCCCCTTACTCCTCCCCAAATTCTTCTTTTCAAAAATGATACAACATATCAATAAACTATCTATTAGAACTAAAATTAAAATGAAAACATGTAACCATAACAGAAGATAAAATGAAAAAATCTGCACAATGACCAAGAAAAGGCAAGAATTAAATGGGCTCACCTTAGGATGTCACTCAGAAGCTAAGCTAAGGCTGATCCAGAAATCAGGCTGGTCCTGACTTTGTGGTTATCTCCCTGCCTCAGTATTCTAGATGCTGGAAGATGGAGACATGAGTCATTATACTAAACTAATCTTTAATGCCTATGATTTTAATCTACATGTTAGCAATGATCTTTTTTTTCTATGCTATTAGATACCTGACGCTGGTATTCCAGGATTTATTGAAAAGAAGTTATATAGCATTTATTAGAGGAAGGATCTAGCAATCACTCGAAAATTAAGAAGGTATTCAGGAATGAAATTGAGAAACTGCTGAGTCTAACATTTAATTGGAAGAGACACATTATACAGGTTATAATGCATAATTACAAGGGTGAAGTGAAACCGGCTAATTAACCCAGTCCTAGGATGAGAGAACTAGTGGGGCTCCCAACACCCACAGCTTTGAATCTTGAAAGAATTATATGTTACACTGAAAGATAATAAAATCAGAAAATTAAAATTGAGCTCTATTTTAGAGATTTTATGTGAACTTGTAGATAGTATTATAATCACTAATTAAGGACAAAGATGTCACTGGGGAGGTGTCATTTAACTTTTTAGCAGGGTCCCTGGAGCAAAACAATATTTATGTTCTAAAGCATTCTCAGCATGGACTCAACACACTTTTGGGTACACTGTACTATATATTTACATTTTTTTCTATAATTTGATGTCTACTACCTTTTCCTTATATTACTGAAATTATGAGAGCCTTCCCATGGAAATGTGATTCAATAACTGTTGATTTGATAACTACAGGACTAAGTGACATTTTGTCTCTTGTCATTACATCCTAACTCTGCTGCTTGGCCATTCAGAAGTATTATCCAGAAATTGGACTCCCTCCCATCTGACCCATGGTACCCCTTGAACTTGTTAAAGAATAGAATGGACTCCAATCTCACCATTTATTCACTTGCTTATGAACGCATATTCACTGAACACTTGGTACAGACACGGTAGGTGCTAGATAAATGAAATAGAAAAGGAAACTGTGAGTATTTCTACCTCTAGCATACAACAGAAGTAAAAACACAGAAGAGATCACAGCACAAGGTCAAGAATAAGAATGCGATATAAGAGGATTGTAGGAAACACAGAGAAACTGAAGGTTGCCAGAGTCACAGAGAAAGAGGCATTTGGGTTAAGTTCTAACAGGATAATCACAGAGGAACAAATTAGAAGCAGAATTCAAACATTCACAGAAAAGAGAGGTATATGAGCATGAAGTATGTCTAGAGAAGTTCAATCTACGCATGGGGATGCGTCTGGGGAGAGAAATTCACCCAGTCCCAGCATCAAAATTAGCACACTTGTGTCAGCAAGTGTGTGAGGGTGCTACTTGATAAAGTCTAGGAAGCGTGGCCACATTTAACTTCTAATAATGAGTAGAGCATGATTGGGTTTGAGAAAATAAAAGGCAGGGTTTGCTCAAATGGTAGGATTTAGACATCCAGTACACTTAAAAGATACATTAGTATCTATGTTATCTGCTTGGTTTTTGAAATCGATAAAATATGGTGAATCAATACGATAAACATGAAGCAGCAGGCTTCAGCCAAATGATGGTAGAAAAGTAGCTCTCATGTTGCAGTCACTCGACAGCCTGGTGGCAGGCCTTATTCTTCCTTGGGAATGCTCTTGAATGTTCTTCCTTGGGACCAAGTATGGACATAAGTCATGGGAATTAGTCATTTCCCCTTCTCTGTTGATACAGTTTTATTAGATAGTGATACAGTACCTAAATCAAGATGACAGATGACAGATATCCAGGTAATTGACAATAGCGATGTGCATGAGTTCATTTTGCAAGAACCAAAGACCAAGAGTCAAAGGGGATGATCTCTTATTTTTCTCATCCAGGTCTCAATCATCCTCAATCTGCCTGCAAGGATTTAGCATTTTAATCTCTATGTCTAAGTGTATTCAAAACTATCCAAGGTTGTCCTTAGCATTGGTGACTTCATCTTAATGTTTTCTAAAATCAAATTGAGTAAAGATAAGCTTGGATGAGTGATAAGAATCTTCATAAATGCAACAGGAGGGAGTTATCGACCTCAAGAGTCTCTAGTCTTAATTTTATGCTCTTCAAACCAGAAATTGGAACTCCAGGTTTCTAAATGTTTTGATTTTTTATTATTTGTATGTGTGCGGCATGTGTGATAGTGCCTGTGTGCCATGGCATGAGTGTAGCACTCAGAGAACACTGGAGGGTCAGTTCTCTCTTTGTATACTCTTCTGTATTGAGCTTGCCTAGCAAGCACTTTGGCTTTAACTCTATGAACTGTCTAACTAACTAGCCCTTGCACCTGTGTTGTAGAATTCATTCAGCCAATAGCTTTTGAAGTACTAGTCCAGTAGAGTGTGGTCTGAGGTACCATAAGCACAGACAGGAAGTATGCTCACTGTCTTAGGTGGTGGTCAGAGATCTGATCGCCAATTGCACACAGAGCAGAGGATCACAGTGGCTCTTGACCTTGCTGTTTTTGTGTTCCCCAATAAATATTTGATACCCCCTGTAAATCTGATTCTCATGGATTCACTTATGCATGCCAATACCTGGCACTCAACTGAACCGACCACCCAACTTCCCAGAGCTTTGAGCAATCCTTCACAGCTGCTCCAGCTCCCAGCCCATGTGCCACTGTCCGCCAAGCTGGGATCCCCTTTTGAGGTCCAACTTTCTCTGCCTCTGAGTCTACTCCTACTGGCTGAGCTCTGAACCTGGGAGCTCTAACCCTTTTTGGCCAGCTAGGCAGAAGGCCAAACATTCCCAGCTCAAATGCATGGATGATAGGATCCCTTGACCATGCCTTATCCAACAACCTCACAGCTCATAGGTCACTGAAATTTCTGACTCTCTTGAGCTTCTGCCTGATGCAGGACACTGGGTGTACAAATATGTTGCTCTGAATGCTAAGATGCCTCCAACACACCCTAAGGACACTAGGTCCAAACAGAGAATAGTCACAGTGGACATGGGCAGGCATTCCCTGGCCCACAGGTTTTAAATTACTTCCTCTGGGCTGCCTGTGTATCATCAGTCTATCCCTCCTAGACAGACAGAGCTCTACCAGCCAGACACTTCCTGTTAGCCATCGAACCATGTGTGCCATGTGTGCCTACCAATGGGAGTGCCCACGGTCACTCTACATGCTGGCATCTTCACGCAGTCCCCCCTCCCAGGTTATAACCAATCTAACCAAATTTGTTAGATATAATTCATTTCAACTTTGCTAGGTCTCCCAGGTAATCGGGGTCCTGTTCACTCTAGGACCTATTTTAGACACCAGCTGGCCAACATCTTTATTACTACCTTAACTCTCAGCAACTACTTGAACCAGCCACCTGAACACTGGCTCCACCTGCTGTCAAATTGAGATTATTATACCTATGAAAATCTTCTGAGGATTTTAATAAAAGTTATTTGATAACAAATGTTGGATTAATTAATAAAGAAATAAACACCTAAATAAAAAATTACAATTTTTAAACCACTCCCAAGATAATTGTGAATAATACCAATATCCTGGAATTTAAAAACCTTTCCATTCCTACTATGAATGGAATCCTAGAAGAGGTTTATGACCTGCCTGTGATGTATACATTCTTAGCTATAGATGCTATTTGTTTAATATGTCCTATTATAGTCTTAAAGAAATAGTTCAATAACAGAGCCAAAAATGAGAAACATACAGAAATGATAGACTTTACAGACTGGTAATGAGAGGTTAGATGAAAGGATTTATACACTGAAAATGATAATCATAATTTGACAGGCAAAATATACTCCATGTCAAATGGATATGAACCTTACAGAATGGTACTGAGAAATTAGCTGAAAGAATTTATACCACTGAAAATGAAAATGATGATTTGTCAAAGAGTCATGACAAGCTAGCAGATAGAACATTGCTTCTGGAAGGCAATCTACATGCCCTTAAAATAATCTCTAAGGATTAGAAGATATTATTAGTGAAAAAAATTTAAAAGTTGGAATCATGTGTGAATGATGAGAGCAAAATTGATTGATCTAATAAAATAATTAAAAATATTCATAGGTAAAGAAGTTCAAACTCTACAAAAAAACACTGAGAAATTGATTTCAAGCCATAGGAGAACTTGTTAAAACTGATAAAGAAGAAGATGAGGTACAGATAAAAAATAATAGAAAAGATTTAACATCACCAGTACCTCTCAGAGTAGAAGATGACTTATCAAGAGTTTTAGTTAATTCTACTTCTGCTGCTAATATCTACCCTGTTACTATTTCTGAAAGTCAGGAAATAGTAAATACAAAAGGATATACAGAATGTAAATGGGAGCCTATATATATTTGAAAGATCTAAAAGATATGAAAGAAGCAGTAGTTTCTTATGGCATACATTCACCATATTGAGGCAGTTAGTAAAGAGAAGGGCTTCAAGAAATAAGATTGCTCCAGATGATTGGCATCAATTAGTCTCAGCTGTATTAGAACATGGTCCACAGATAAAATGGAAAAGATTTTTGTAGAGTGGAATCAAAGGCCCTTGAACATCTAGGTAGAGTCAAAGGTTTTGAAGCCACCCAAGATCAAATTTTTGGTAATGGCCATTAGACTGATGTTAAGCTACATACCATGAACATAACTATCCCTACACCATGTAACAGCCTTGAATGCTTGTACCGGCTAGCTCAGTCGGTAGAGCATGAGACTCTTAATCTCAGGGTCATGGGTTCGAGCCCCATGTTGTGCGCCATTTGTAGTAATATGGAGCGGCGGCGGGGCTGCGTCCCCAACACCCCAGCCACCTGCTCGGCTAGCTTTTGCCCCGAAATAACAACACACAAACTGTATTCATTTAATCACTGCTGGCCCATTTCTATCTAGCCTCTTCTAGGCTAATTCTCACATATTAATTTAGCCCATTTCTAATCATCTGTGTAGCACCCCTCGGTGCGCTTACCGGGAAGATTCTAGCCTATGTCCATCCTGGGTCAGAGCCTCATTGCTTGCGTCTGCAAGGAGCGGGGAGCATGGCGTCTCTGGGAGGCGTCTGCTCCCGAGAGGAGAGCTGTGGAGTCTGAGCTCACTTCCTCTTCCTCCCAGCTTTTTGTTCTGTTTACTCCTCCCACCTATCTTCTAACCAATGAAATGGGCCAAGGCAGTTCCTTTATTAGCCAATGACCTTCCTCCATCAACAAGATTCCAGAATAGGGGAAAGAATCGAGTCTTATGCTAAGGTTATACTCAATATCAATGGACTCAATTAACACATAAAAAGCCACAGGTTAAGAGAATGGATGTGAAAACAGAATCCAGCTTTCTGCTGTATACAAGAAACACACATCAATCTCAAAGACAGACATTACCTCAGAGTCAAGCGTTGGGAAAAGGTTATTCAATCAAATGAACCTAAGAAGCAAATGGGTGTAGCTATCCTAATATCTAACAAAATAGATTTCAAACTAAAATAAATCAGAAGAGATAGATAAGGATACTTTATACTCATAACAGTAACAGTCCATCAAGATGAAGTCTCAGTCCTAAACATTGATGCCTTTAATACAACCTATGATCATTTCATTAGATGCTGAAAAAGCATTTAACAAAATCCAGTACCTCTTCATGATAAAGGTCTTGAAGAGATCAGGGATACAAGGAACATATCTAAACATAATAAAAACAATCTAAACATAATAGCAAGCTGACAGTCAATATCAAATTAAATGGACAGAAACTCAAAGAGACTGACAAAAATCAGGAACAAGACAAGGCTGTCCACTCCATATCTCTTCAACATAGTTTTTGAAGTTCTGGATATTGAAATAAGACAACAAAAGGAGATCAAGGGGATACAAATTTGAAACGAAGAAGTCAGACTTCTATTATTTGCAGATAATATGACAGTGTATATATAAGTGACCCCAAAAACTCTACCAGGGAACCCCTACAGCTGATAAATACCTTTAGTAATATGGAAAGATAGAAGATCAACTCTAATAAATCAATAGCCCTCCTTTACACAGATGATAAATGGGCTGAGAAAGAAATCAGAGAAACATCACCACAATAACCACAAATAACATAAAATACCTTGGAGTAACTCTTACCAAATAAGTGGAACCTTGTTGGTAGTCAATGAGTCTTAGGATAAAATATAAAATAATGGGAATGGGTTAATTTAAGAAGTAAGAAGGAGCTAGAAAATACGATTAAGCTATTAGCCAAACAATATTGCAATTAATATAGTTTCTGCATAGTTTTTACAGTTCTGGGTAGCCAGGAACAAACATGTGGCCTCTGATAACAGAATGGCACCCACCATCTGGGATGCGGATCCACATATGTCCTAAAAAAGCATTTTAAAAAAGAGTACTTTTAGATCCGTACAGATGAGAGATGAGCACAGCTTCTAGGTAGCCACAAATGTTATATATATATATATATATATATATATATATATATATATATATATATATATATAGTGGGTGGACTCTAGGTGAACAGGGTTGCGACAGCTTCTTTAAGAGAGGTGCAGTAAAAAAAACCTGCATGGCTTTGAAACAGTGGCTTCCTGGTCTGTGCTACCAGCATAAACTATGGCTCGTTTATGAGGCTAAGCACTTGACTTGGGTTTGTGGGTAGTATGCTGCAGGTCACTTGGTTGTAGCATGGGCCAACTATTTACCAGAGTAGAGGATGTGAGTGTGACTCCCACACGATGTTTTCAGAGGATGAGAACCTGTAAGTTTCTTCCAGACTAATGTGATTTGATGGACCAAGACCCCCTGAAAGGACTCTGTAAACCTCCAAAAATTACTTCACTCAACTAAATGCAGGAAGCAGTTTGGAGGGAACTATGACCAAATTTCCAAATATTGTTTATAAATGTTTTTTTATATTTAATGGAGGATATGGCTATAGAGATTTTCATTGATATGGATTTTGGTCTATTGATACAAACTTAAGGTCAATTTTGTTAAATGTATATTTCTGCTCTTGATTAAGGTATTGCGTTTGTGCAGCTCATTTAAAAATGTATAATTAAGAAATACAGGTTAATAAATAGTCATCTATAATAGTCAAGCTTTTAGTCATGTTAGTTAGGTTTTCTAGATATATAGACATATATTTCAGATGAATATATATTCCTCAAATCTTTCAATGACCTACAGAATATTGCATTTAAAATGTTTTAAGAACTTAGGACTTTTTATGACAATGAGACACGTCTGCCCTGGTAGCACCAATCTACTTCAAAAGGATGATGGGCATTGAAAAAGCTCCTCATGGAGTTGGTTAGCCATTTGGGCAAAAAACTGTTCTTGCCTGGAGTACTTGATGTTATGCTATATAAACTGGACATGTAGGACCCACAGACAAATGACTGCTGAACTTGCCTAAAGGTGAGATGTTCCTTTGGGGTTCCTACTTAATAAAAGAACAAAAACAGTCTGCTAGACATTCTGCAAGACACAGAAGAAAGTTACTGACAAACTGCTAATATAGGTGGAACTGTCTTTGAAATTTCTTGCTTCATGGAAAAGTCTTCCAGATACTATGGGCCTGTAGGCTGAAGATGGGTACCCCAACATTATAGAAGAACTTTGCGTGACCATCCAGGAAGTGAGATGTTTCTGTCAATTCTTAAGTTTTGAAAGTTGCTAATAATGTACTTCCGGTTAGCTTATGTAATATTATACTCTTCTTGGGTCTTTGTTGGAATTGAAGAATAGATAGTTATAATTACAGTTTTCCTTAGTTATGATAAATGATATAGTAGATATAAATATTTTAACTGTAGTTCTTGCTTGATAACTGTTTTGTTTTATGTAATTTTACTATGTTAAAGTTAAAACCTTCCCTTTTAGTTAAACAGAAAAGAGGAAATGGTGTGGGAAGTTCTGTGTATGTGTTACTCTTATTGATTAATGAATAAAGCTGCTTTCACCCAATGGCTTCACAGTAAATTCAGGCAGGAAATTTAAAGAGAGATGTTAAGAAAGAGAGTAGGCAGAGTTGGGGAGATGCCGTGTAGCAGCCAGAGGAGAAAAACACCAGATACCATTTAGAACCTTGCCGGTAGGCCATAACCCTCATGGGAAAATGTAAAATAATAGAAATGGGTTAATTTAAGATGTAAGAGCTAGCTAGAAAATATGTTATTGCCAAGTTTTGCAATTAATATAGGTTTTGTGTAGTTATTTCAGTTCTGGGTAACCAGGAACTAAAGTACAGTCTCTGCCAACACTCATTCTCTAGAATGGTGGTCAGAGATGTGATCACAGCTCCCAGTGCACACAGAGCAGAGGACTGTGGCAGCTCTCTACCTTGTTGTTTGTGTTTTCTCCCCAATAATATTTGATAGCCCCACTTTAGCTGAGGCACTTGTGGGTTACACTTGCATGACAATACACCTCGTTTTTAAAACTTTGAGCACAGTACAGAATTAATGATCAGGGATTTAACCAAAGACTTTGAATTCCAATTACTTGAAAATTAATTAAAATCGATTGTTTTATAAATGTTTTATTGTTCTGGGACATAAGTTGTATTTGTTGATTTCCTCTTAAGCATTTTTTTTAATTAAGGCATGATTGTAGCAGAGCCCTGAGCTCATTTCATCAAAAAATATCAAAGCACTTGCATGGTCTTAATTTCTTATTAATTCTGTTAAAGTGAAACTGTGAAAAGCAGTATGCTAGATGACTGAAATTTTAAAGAGCAACATGATTTAGAAAATAAAACACTCACTTAAAGACTGGAAAAAGCAAGCAAAATTACCTGTGCCATTGACAACATCACTGTATACCATAGTGCATCATTTAGAAAGTAGCACTTTGCAACATATTCTTAGGTCCTTAGGTGGGTCTTAGAAAATTCTCTGTGATCTTCCTAATAATGCCCTCTTTGATCCCTGTTTTCTTGTGTTTAAAATGAGATGCTAAAATTTATTCTTTTAGTTTTAATATTCAATGAGTCAATACTGGAGAAGAGAGATTATGGTCATCCAAAGCAGTGGTAGATTCTATCTGGCTAATACAAAGGTTGCTGGGACACATGAAATTCAGCAAGTTTCCTATGTTTGAATGTGGAGAAAACAAGCTTATTGTTTCAATCTCAGATACTTGGAGCTGAAAATGTTTTCTGATGCAAGTAAAACTTTGAAAATTCTCATCGACCAACTACTATTACCCCCATCCTGAAACTTGCAGAAGTGAAGACTTCAGTCATACACACATGAGTGCCTGGTGCCACTGGATATTATTCCAACTGTTCCTAACTAATGATTCAGTAAAGATGGAAGTAGGAAATCTGGCATGAACAGTTAGCACATCTACTGGACTTTGCTCAAAATAACATTACCCAATCTGTGTTAAAAGCTTGTCCATGTCACTCCGACTCTTTCCTAGAACCTGAAAGTCTATACTATTAGGAGATTGTGGAAAGCTTTGTCACACACCACTTCACACACCTGTCTCTGTTTCTATAGAGACAATTAAAATGCAATTATTCTTGCACTGATTAGTGCATTCTTCTTTCTCCTTCAGTTGTTGCACCAGGCAACTCTAATGTGAACCAGCCCAGATGCCAGAACAGGTCAAATCTTTAGCTTGTAACCTCCCTAGTGAGCCTACTTTAATTTTTTAAAGATGCCTTTAAACATTATGTATGATGTTGCCTCCTAATTTCTGAGCAATAAACCAGGAGAATCAATAATGATCATAGAAGAAAATTCACAAAGCTACACTAAACACTTATAGGTGGGAAGAAAGGACAAAAGTTTAGATTAAAAGAACCACAGGTATTCCAGAAAGCATCTAAGAACTAGCTGCTTACAGATTTAATTTTATTTTCATGACATTTCTTTGTTATTGTCATTACCCTCATTTTATAGATAGGAAGAAGAAAACAATTCATAAGTCTTAGGAAGTCTCTGAGACTTGAAAGATGTGCCAGATTTCCTCCTTCATCAAAGTTACGTAATTTGTAAGGACTCCTGAGGCAAGGAGACTTTGAGACCTGTAATGCAGAGAGCATCTGTGTTTCATCACCTGTGCTAGCATTGGCATTCAGTGATCCAATTGCTTTTGAGCTGTCCACATTCCTGTGAGTAACCCTTCATCCACGTAAACTCACTGGTTCATCAAGACGTAGTTTGGGGGTGTAATTATTTTGGTCTTTCATCAGTTTCATATCTAGGGTGACTAGACATTTGCTCACACTTCCCAGGAATGGTGCCACACAACTAACATGTCATATAACTAGTTTGAAAGTTTTTCCTCTGCTATCTCCTGCATAGTCAGGAAATATGCATGAATGAAGAGAATTTACTTTCTGCCCAGGGATTGGGCTTTCTTTTATTTTTCTTGGCCATAAACCACTGGAAATTCATTGAGTCTTATTTACTGAGAATCAACTCTGTGGATATTTCAGGTCACCTGAAGTGCTTTCTGGCATGTTAAGAGGATAGGGGTAGGGAATAGAAACATAAAATCATCAGACTTATTTTTCAGAAAGATGTCTCCTGCTGCAGTGTTAACAACTAAGTGGAGGAAGGTAAGCCACGGCACAGGAAGAGGAGAAGGGTGTTGGCAGTACTCCAGGCATGAGATGATAATAGCATCAATTGATCTTGACAATGGAGAGTGGAAAGACTCCTAGAATAATAGAACTGTGGGCTTTCACAGCCCCTTTACAGTGCAAGCATCATAGTCTGTAATCATTTATAACTAATAATTTACAGTTCCTGAAGGAACTGACAATTCCCTAATTTCTATTCTGTGGATTTTGATTTTTTTCTGGTAGATTTGTCAAACATAATAGGAAAAACTGTTACTAAAAATAAAGAACATTTCCTATTTTTACATAAGAAATAATTTTAAAAAATCTAGTAGAAGAAATGAGTTCTGTGATGTCATGACCTCAATACATTGCCATAGCATTGTCTTTCATTAACTCTATTCATTGTAATATTGCTTCCTGATGAGCAGTTTTTCCAGGAATACATGAAAAAGACATGTATTCATCCCAAGTCAAGGGATGACAGATCCAAGTACTGATTCTATGTCCAAGTTAGTTGAAAAATTAATTTTTGGAGGTTACTTACAAAAGCATGGATGATCCTAAAAGAGCTGTCCCACAGCAAAGTTTCCCTCATCATAGCTGAATCATGAAGGCTCACTTTTAGTTTAGCTTTTACTTCCTGTATGCGCTCACATTTCCAAAGACTTTGCTCAGCTGTGGGTTGGAACAGAGCAAAGTAAGGGCTAGAGCTCCATTTGAAGTTTACCACTGCCCATTCCTTCTGCTAGGGCATACCCAAAGATCTACCATGATTGCCATGGACCTAGTCATCACTGTATTCTTCTGTCTTCAAAAATGCATCCAGTTTGCAAATGGATGATCATACTGTTCCTAAAGGGAAAGACCATATCACAAGAATTTCTATCATAGATACATAGCCACCAAACAGGGAATAAATTCCAAACCCTGATCCACATTCCTCATAGGGAATATTCCTTCTATTTCTTTCTAGGTCTCAAACATCTAAAATCTTTCACTAGTATAGTCTCTTAATATCATTGGCTAGTTTGATCATGAACAAGATGAATGGATTTCTCAGCACTGTTTTCAGTTTATTATAGAATTATTCTTGTAACTTGGAATACTTTGTTCATTATTGATTCAACTAAGAAGGGAATAATTATCCTTTCCCTGTCTCTGGATGTCTAGGAACACATGAATACAAGATGGGTGACAATTCCCAAAAAAGACAAAAGAGAGAGTTGTTTGTTTGTATTTTTTGTTGTTGTATGTATACATTGTTTTTTAGAGGACAGATAGCTGTTGTATCCAAACACTGGAATCCCAAAATATCATCATGAGACCATATCTTGTGACAAGAGGGCCTTCTTGTTGGGGTTTCTGTCCTGTCTAGTTCCCACAGTGTTTAGGTCCCAAAGAAAATCACACAGAGGTCTCCATAAGTTATAAACTGATTGGCCCATTAGCTCAGGATTCTTATTAACTCTTGTAACTTATATTAGCCCATTACTCTTATTTACGTTAGCCACGTGGCTCTGTACCTTTTTCAGCGAGGCAGGTCACATACTTCTTCAGTGTCTGGATAGGACTGTGGAGGAGAGCTTCTCTTTTCCCAGAATTCTCTTGTTCTCAATGACTTGCTTCTACTTCCTGTCTGGTTGTCCCGCCTATACTTCCTGCCTGGCTATTGGCCAATCAGCATTTATTTAAAATGTAATTGACAGAATACATCAATATCTAATGCCAAAAAAAGTTCTTTATTGCTACTTAACTCAGGTCCTTCTGTTTATCCAATGCAGTAGCAGCAGTTACAATGTTAGCAACAGCAGCAACAGGAACAAGACAGGAAAGACCATGAGCCGTGAGAAGAGGGGATTATATAGGGGGAGAAGCTCAAGTAATTATAAGGCTCTGGGCTTGTGATCAACTGCCTTCCAGTGGAATGAGGGGAATTCCAGGCTTTCAGGGTTGGGATTGACTTCCCACTATGATGTAAGAGGATTTCCAGGTCTGAGGGAAATCCCAACTGCCAGTAACTGCCAGACTGCTGGGGGTTATGCTAGGGCTATGGATCCACTGAATCTGCTGGGGCCTGTGACTCTCAATACCACCATGCTAAATAATCCAGAAACTGCATGGTGGGTATTGAGAGTGTAAAGGGGTCTTCAAATGGAAAAGTGATTAACCAATTTGTCACTTAAATTATAGACTATCCTCCATGATGGTCTGTTTCATAATTTTAGCAGAATGAAACCATCATAGTTGACAATTGTCATTATGCTGCTCACTCTAGAATAGATACTGGATGGCAAAAGAAGACAGACTGTTGTGTGATATTTGTACACTGTGTGAAGATGTGTTTCTGTGATTAGTGTCTTCTTATAAAGAACTGAATGGCCAATAAATAAGCGTGGAGATTTCTGGGAAAAGAGAGGAAGAGGAGGGGGAATCTAGACATGTGAATTGTGCCAGGAGATGTCAACAAGAAACTGAGGATTGCAGACATACAAAATGAAAGAAAGGTTAAGAGCTATATGGCCAAACATAGATTAATAGAAGCAGTTAATTTAAGTTAAAAGAGCTAGTAGAGAATAGGCAGGATTCCTGTGGAGAGAGAGAGGGAGCAGGAATCTAGGCAAGTGAATTTTGCCAGGAGATGCCAACAAGACACAGGAGTTGGTCGTACAGAATGAAAGAAAGGTAAAAGCCACAGGGTAAAATTTAAACTAATTGATGCAGGTTATTTTAATTGTGAGAACTAGTGGTACAAGCCTAACATTTGAATGAGCATTCATGATTAATAATAAGTCTCCATGTTGTTATCTGGGAGCTGGCTGGTGGAACAAAACTCACTACAGTGCGCCCTAAAAATACTAACAATAAATGTGCCTTACTGTTTTAACGTGTATCAAAACTTCATTTCTTTTATGGCTCAATAATAGTCCATTGTGTGTATGTAATGCATAAATCATTATCCTTCTCCACTTCCCTGATACCTCATTTTATGGGATGTTTTCTGTTCCTAATATTTCATCTTTAAGACTTTTTTTCTTGCAGTTTTAAAGATCCTTATAAGCATTGCTTTAATATACATTACCTCAAAATTGGCCTATGTTGTTTATTATTTTATTGTTAATAGGCCAGATAGTTTTATGTTTCTTAGTACTCTGAGACTATCCTGGGCATGTTGTTAGGATGTAACTGTCAATTCTGTCATGTTTCTTTCAAGAATTCCTGTTTGCTCCTGTGTTATACTTTCAGTTTGAAGTTAAATAGACTGAGAATAATTAATGTCCTCTGGAAGGCCCTGAAAACATATTCTACTCTTTTCTGTGCACTTACCATAAACCACAGTTCTGAGGTCAGGCAAAGGTCTGGAGAGAACTCATTAGATCATTCTGGACTTCTTAAATCTTCCTCTCTGTTATGAAAGACATTGCATGGAGCTGCTTGTTCGTCCTGGTTACCCAGAACTGAAATAATCACACAGAAACTGTATTAATTAAATCATTGCTTAGCCCATTAGCTCTAGCTTCTTATTGGCTAACTCTTACATCTTAATTTAACCCATCTCCATTAATCTGTGCAGTACCATGAAGTCGTGGCCTACCAGCAAAATTTTAGCATGTCTATCTCCAGTGGTGGTGACTCCATGACGTCTCTAACTCCACTCTTCTTTCTCCCAGTATTAATTTTGGTCTTCCCCACATACCTAATTTCTGCTCTATCAGCAGGCCAAAGCAGTTTCTTTATTCATTAACCAAGAAAAGCAACACACAGATAGAAGGACCTCCCACACCAAAAAGATTTATTGTTTTTCTTGGCTTTTTTGCTTCAAATGCTGGTTTTTCAAGTAAATAAAATTACATATGTTCTCCTAGTGTTCAACACTCTGCACAGCATGCATTGTGACCCAGTTTTGGGCTAAATTCTGTAAAGAGTGAATCACAGGATATAACCCAATTCCACTTTTTTCTTCAGAATTTCAACTCTCCACAAATATCTGCAGACAATGTTCATAACGTACTGCTTTGGGGTTGATAAGCTTTATTTCAGAATTTATATTTTTTACTTAAGAGATGTTAGCTGTGCTTTCTGCTTTCTGGGTCACATGGGACCTTAATGTTTTAACACAATGGAAATAGACTCCCTGAAATGAAATTTAGCATACATATGTATATTTAAATATTACCTACAAATTTTTCTTGATTACTCTGAAGAATTTTTTCAAGTTCTAGTCATAATTTTTAGTTTTAACAAATTGTCAACAGCTGTTTTATTTCATATACTTTAATGGATTTTATTTACTTTTCCAAAAATGGGGCCAAGTATTATGAATGTGTCTGGAATACTTGAAAAGATAGGGTATTTTGTTTTGGCAATTTCAGAGAAAACATTTTAAGGCAAATTTGATATTTCTTGTTAAGTATTAATTCCATCTCTTGTATGTTTATGTTTATTAAAATGTGAACACTTATTTTCTAATATGTTTGACTATATTTTCTTTTAAGAATTGTAGTATGTGATTTAAGAATGTTACCTGACACACAGGTGAGTACATAGAAACATATATTTATGAAATTAAGTATATTTCAAAATTCTTTATCTAGATAAATATTTTTCATTATTGAGTTTGAGTTGAGAATTTTCTATTCAACTTCTCTTTGATGTTATCTGCTTTGACTCTTGTATTCAAAACTTCAATTCTATTGTCATTAAATAAATTGTTTGGTTTGCATGTCTTATACAGCATGAAATTTGTCTTTCTCTGTGCTGAAACACTCTTACTTAATAAATATTATTTTTCATTTTTACATTAGTAACATAAATATTTGCTTTTATTCCTATACTATAAATATTTATTTTCTCTTTAAGTTTGATATATTTTTTCATAAAATAAATGGATTAGATTTATTGTATAATTATTTAGGTAATGAAAATCTTTGCATGCTATAATAAAAATCACAGTAAAAAGGACTATAGAGATGATGGGCCTTCTGCACTCCATCAGAACCTCAATTACAGAAACCCTTGAATGAGAAAAGTTCAGTTCCTACATCCTGAGAGGCAAGAGTCTAACTTGGTGATGGTAGCAGTGGAAGGGATAGGATGGTAGAAGTGAGCAAATCGCGGTGTCTCAGCCAAGGGAATTCTAGCAAAGCGTATTGCCATAGAAGCCCTCATTTGGAAAGACACTCTGATTTAATTTTTTTGAACTGTTGACACTAGCAGCCCTGTCACTCAATAGGAGCATGATAAACAATGCCAGTTCAGGGAGAAAACCTGTCTTCCCAATGAGAAGAAATAAAAAGGGCATAGCACCTTCCCTATCTCATGGTTGCTTCTTCTTCGATTGGTTTCTTAATTTAAAAATTTAAAATTTTATTTTATTATTTAAAGTCTTGAATTTTTTCAGTTATTGTGATTTAAATTCTGTCTCCCCATAAACATTTTTAAACCTAACCCATCTCCTACATGTTTTCTCTTCTTTATTTCTACACACACACAATAGTCTTTTAAGTACCGTCCAGATTTCTAACTCATATAGTGCTTTTCTTTCATTATTATTTTGTCTTTTTTTGCTTCTTTCCCCAGTCCTTCTTCTTTTCACTTCTTAAATATTGATATCCTTACCTCAATAAAATCTATAGACTACTTTTCCCACAATTACTGACCTGTTGCTTCTGTTTCTGAGTCTTTTCAGCAACACAGGTGGTAGATCATCGAGGAGAACCACAGCCACCTTTGCCCTAAAATAAAATTTACAAGTGAAGGCATATCACCAGAAGAGTCACATTAAATGAAATAAACAAGAAAACAAAAGTGAAAAATAAATGGGAAAAAATAAGAAAACCAAAGAAAATATACATCCCAACAGATGCATAAAACACATCAGGGAAACAAAATATGTGGGGCAAAATCCACTATTGGAAACACTTGTGATCATAAGCTGTTGACATCACAAACCAAAGGTAATGCCATGGCAATGTGAGTTTCTTTTCTGCTTTTATGCCTGGATATATAAACTCCACTTATGTGCTGTTCTATGTAATGGATAACACTTGGAATGTGCAAATGTCTCTTAGACCTGGGAGTTAAATTCTTCCACTAGATTTGGGGAAATGTCTGCTAATTTCAGTGACTGAAATGCCAAACATAGATTTCAGAGACCGACTTTTCAAGAGGATCAATAATCATACAGAGTATTCAAATATGCAGATAATGTAGTAAGGAAATCAGTTTGGGACCTTGCCCAGAAAGTTAGCAAAGCAGATAAAATACTAACTTTGAGACAAAATTAAAAAAATAAAAACATGGGAGGGAAATTTATGCAGGAAATTAAGAATTTAGAAAAGAACCAAACAAATTCTGGAGAGTAAAGAATCAATCAATCAATCAATAAAATAAAACAATAGTGGAAAGCATCATCAAAACAAAATAACTAAAAAAAACTTCAAGGAAGAAAGACACAGTTGCAATAACAAAACATTTGGACATGTATAAAGGGAAAAAATGATCTTGATCATAACTACCAAAAACTCTAGGTTGTGTTGAAGAAACCAAATCTAAGGATCCATGAGGGTAGAAAAAGGAGCTAAATTAGGCTTAGACATTTTAAGTCAATGAAGTTATATGAATTTCCTCAAATCTAGTGAAAGAAATGGACACTCAAGCATCAGAGTCATTTCCAAGTTTAGTGTGCTATCTGTTGCACAACACAGCCACGTAAGAGGTGTGCAGAAACTTGTATTAACAAGCAGAAAAAAACCCACAATGCCATATCAGTGTCAATATTTCAAAAAGTACAGTGTAAAGTATGACTACTCAAAGCTGTAAGAGAAATATTCCAAATTACATGCAGAGGCAGAAACATCAAAACAACGTGAATTTCTTATCACCAATCCTAAAAGCCAGAAAAGTATGAACTGCTATGTTTTGAGCACTGGAAGTAAACAACTAAACAATGTTGCTATACATAGCAAACATGTTTTTGTAGAGATGATGGATAAATGAGACCATCTAAAGATTAGCATACATTAATTCAGACAATTCATCATACTCAAGCCAGCACCTCAGAAAGTACTTACAAGAATACAAAATACAAAAAGATGACATTCTCGTCCGTGAAAAAATAAAAAAGAAAACATTTCATGGAAGAAATGAATGAACTGAGAACTAGAAAGGAATTTATTGTGCCTAATCCAAAACAGCAAACCAGCAAAACTCTAATACAAATGAAGAGGCAAAGGAAATCCTAACAATATAACCAACTAGAAATCACCTAAAAAACTTAGTAAATAGCAAAGATCTATTAGTAGTATCCTTAAATATAAGTAGATTCTCTCACCAATTTGAAAAAAGAGTCTAATTGGATTTAAAAACAGAACCAACTATCTATATTGTCTCTGAGAAACATACAGCCATAAAAAATAATCCAATAGCTTGGTTCAATGCCTGGAAATCCATCTACCAAGAAATTCGAAGTTATAAAAAAAGCTTGTCTAATGAGTCTCAAATATGGGATATAGTCCAACTCAAAACTTGCAAGAATAAAAAATGGCACCACATCAATAAATAGAATATTCATCAAGAAGAAATAACAATTATCAATGCTAATGGTCTGAATGTCAAGCTCTTGTCAGTGGAGATGAAACAGAGGCTTGGGTCCATTTAGCCCCACCCTCAGCCTAGAAAGTTCCTTTCATTCTTTCAGGACCTTGACTCAAGTCAAACCAGGAGTAATGGCTTTGATGGTAAAAGTATGTTCACGACTAGCCATTATGATAAAACAGAGTTGGATATTGTATTCAAGATACTTTGACATAGCCTTAAGCTTGAGAGTTAAGTGAGAAAGGCAGGACCTCAAAAAGAGAGTAAGAGAACATTCTGGGTCATTGGTGTGGACTTCTCTGAAAGAGTCACAGAAAATAAGGAATTCCCAATTATGGCTGTTCAGTCCTCAAGGGAGTCACAGAAAGTGAGTCATACTCAAGTGTAGGTATTGACACCTCAAGGGAGAGTTTCAGAGAATAAGATACAACCAAGTAGTCAGATACCCTCAGTGGAGAGTTGCAGTTACATATGTCAGTAATAGCCGTGTATACCATTTCATTGCCTCTCAGTTTACATCACCAACACTTGTTAAGAAATCTTTCTCTGATTTCTCTGTTTTGATATAGAAGTTAAGTGGGTGTGATTATCATCTGATAAAGTAACCAGAAAACTACTAATGTCACTGAAAATTTCAGGGAGCTACCTCTTAAATGGTATGTGTTGTCAGGCAAATTGGGGTCCTTTCTCAGGATTCTTAGTCTTATTAATAAAATAATTTCTGAACGTACACAAAAGAAAGCTCAGAACAATCTTAGTGGAGTTTAAAAAGAAAAGTGCCCCCATGAGAAAGGCATAATCTTGGCAGTTCCCTGAAGGAAGAAGATGGAGAAGAGGAAGAGATAAAGACATGTGACTGCATCAACCACATGGCAAAAAGAAAATGACACCAGAAAGTGAAAAGTCCAAAGTATTAGAGAAACCCTCATTATACTCAGCCTAGCATCTGAAAGAACGAGACAGAAAGGAAGACAAAGTGAAGACTCTATAAGCTAAGCAGACCCTACGGAACCTCATGCAGTTCTGTTATGACTGTATAGACAGCAGGGATTTGGGGAAGGACACATGCAGTACATCATTAAATATTATCTATTCTTCCCAGCTCTTAAGCATGGAATTAGATGCTTCCACATTCCTGAGGAGCAGTCTCCTTGACTGGTAATTAACTAACTAGATTTTAACTCTCATATTTTGGGTATATTGTAAGGTTAGGCCAGAGGTATGTTCCATTGTGTTCACCAAAAGGAAAGAACTGTCCCTTGATGGACCTGCTATGCATCTTGCACAAGAGGTTTAGTCCATGTTAGTATCCTGTAAATGGGGCTTCTGGTGAAATTACTAGAAAGGCCTTAAGCAGTAAGGTTTCTTTCCCCATTGCTGGCAAGAAGTTGGAAGATGATGAGGACTTCTTGCTCTTTCTCATGTCCTCCCATTTCAAATGTTCCCGTCTTTCTATCCAACTTTCCCTTGACTTCCCTGTCACCTGTGTTGAGTGTCTACTCATTGGATGTTAGGACTTATATTTTTATATCTTACTATAAACCACATACACCACATAATTAAATCTCTTTACTATCTCATTTACTAAAGAAAATTTCTTTAGATGAAAATTATATGCCAAAACATTATTACTTAATTTCCTTTGAATTAAGTAATTCAGTTGAATAGATGCAGTGTCTCCCACCCTTGTTCTACATGTGGTTTCCCATGATGGTGAGGCTGTGTGTGCTGGAATGTCAGTGAATGAGTGAGGCCCTACCATACTCAGAACATTTTTCTGTTTTCATGCTTTGGAAAAATAGTGGAACAACTGTAATAGCCAAATACTTTTCCACATCGTTGGCCTCCACAAGGCTTCCCTCCAGGGTGATTTCTCTTGTATATATATATGAAAGGGACCAGAGCTGCAGAAGAATTTTACTGCATTTTTTATATTCATGGGTTTTCTCTACAGTGTGAGTTCTTTTGTGCTGTTTAAAAGAACTGTGAAAGCAGAAAGATTTCCCACAATCCTTAAGTCCATTTGGTTCCGCTCTGGTATTTCTTGTATGTATTTGAAGGCACTATCAATCTAAATGGCTTACCACATTGTTTGCATTTATAGGATTCCTCTCCCATGTCATTATAGAATTTCAGATGTGCTTGAATTTTTTCTATAATGTGAAAATAAGTAAATGAGGGCACAGCACGAATATAAATGTCCAATTTAGAAGCTCTGAAAGGTCAGGCAACTCATGGCTTCCTTAAAGTGAGCAAAAACAGGTGTACTCGTTATTTACATGTTTTAACAACCTTCTACCTCTGATATTTCAGGGGTAAAAATTTAGTTACTTTTTTGTTTTCACTTATTCCTTTATCACAAGTCAAAGCAAAATCTGATTGTGGTGGTTCATGCATATAATTGCAGTAGGGAAGATTACAAGTCGAGATCAATCTAGGCTCCACAATAATGAGCCACTGTCATATAAATAATAATAACAGTAATATAGTATTTAGTGTGTATATAGTATATAATAGATTTGATGTATATATACTAACATATATTCTCATCAGTCCCTATTTCTGGCTCTCTTTTCTTGGTGTACAATCAAGCACACGTTACTAGCATCTGCAGCAATGAAAATATCTTCTTGACTTTCAGTATTTCCACTTTCTGCTTCATATATGCATTGTCTTGAAATGGCAATTGATTACCAGTCACTGTGAAAAGATTGCGAAAACCTCAACCATTTCCTTGCCCTTCGTCTTAAACTGGTTTCATTTTGTGAGATGATTCATTTTGAAATAATATCTATTTTTAAAGGTGAAAGTTAATATATTTCCTTGAATAATTTTTAAAGGCTTAAAAATGGAAAGGATCTGGGTTGTTCATTAATAAAAGATCTTGTACAGTCCACGTTGTCCTCAAACTTGCTACGTAGTCAAAGATGAGCGTGGATTTCCCATGTTGCTTCTGTCTTTCCAAGGCATGTGCCACCATGTGGAGTTACGTACTGCTAGCGATCAAGCCCAGAGTCTTATGCATGTTAATCAAACACCCTGTAGATTGGACTGAGGTACATGCCCAGCTCAAGTGCTGTTTTTTTGTTTGTTTGTTTGTTTGTTTTTTGTGGAAAAGAACAATGACTTTGCTGTTGTTGTTTGAGGCTGGGGAGGGAAATGACATAGTCTTGCTCTGTCGCTCAGACTGTCATTACACTCACTGTTGTCTTTCTTCCACATCTCAAATACGGGGACAACACGTGTAGCAGACTGCTGCATTTGGTTAAGTGACATTTTCAGAAAAGTATTCAAACATGTCTTCAAGCACAGTGACTGAAATCCTGAGAATTATAATCAGTAACTTGCTGTAGACCATCATCATAGCAAAAACACCCAGACAGCACCCAGGCAGTGAAGAAATAAAGTAGTATTTTTGGAGTCATTTTAACATTTTGTATGATGCATGTAGTGCATTTTTTCTTGTGGCTTGTTGGTGTTTAGAGATCTGCTTATGTTTATTAAAATAAATCATTTAAAACACTGAAAACTAAAAAAAATTAAAATGAACAATATGAAATTTTATCATCTGAAAAAAAGTTTGATTCAGCCTTTAGCTTGGCTTTTAAAAATTGTTCTGAATGTTTTGCTATTGCAAATACTCTTAAACGTCAAATCTCTGTAAGACCCTGATTATTTTTAATGAGATATTTGTGGTAGTTAAGGTAATAATTAATGACTATAAATAAATTCAGTAACTAAGTACTTCTAAATAGGTTTAATAAATGTGGAAACCAATTTCAGTAATTAAGTTTCAGAATTCATTGTATGTTAAGTAATTGCAGAGTATTAGCAACAAACATTGATGAAAAGTTTCTAATATTTGTGCATATTGCTTTTCACAATAATCACTTGAAATGTTCACAAAGCTTCTTTGGGCTATAGAAAAATCATGATTAGGACTGGAGGGATGGTCCAGTTGTTGAATGCACACTGTTCTTACACAAGACACAAATGTGGTTCCCAGCAGCTAAACCTGGTGGCTCACAACCACTTGTAATTCTAGGTCCAGAGTATCTGTTGTACTCTTCTGGTCTTCATAGGCAGCTGCATGCATGTGTATATATCCACACAAACACACATACATATATACATAGCCCTAAAACATAAATTCTTTTCAAAAGCAGAGATTGCTATTTAATTTTATTTTCTGTTAAATGTGTTGGGATTGACACTTCTATCTAAGATGCTTTATTGATACTACAGTAAAGTTTTCTTAAAGTTATGAAGTAAATTTGAAATGATATATGATGAATAATGAAATAAATAAAGAGAATAAAGATATCAGTACTGTGCATTTTCAAGGTATATATTAAAGGCTACTTTTTATACTGTTGGAAGGCTAATATTTATCCATTTGAAGTCTCACTGTACAAAATCAGCTGAAAATTCAGCGGCTATGAGAGCAGGGGCATGGTACATCCATGGTGCCTGTCCTTTTCACCATGTTTGTCTACGCTAAAGCTTCATTGCTCTATTTTTCTCTATATCATACATGTCGAGAGCCACTGAGCAAAGCTAATTTGACAGGTATTTACTGAATGCCTTACAGCTGCAGCTAATGGAGCTTAGATATTGTGCAGCTCCAGGTTCCGTTGCCAGCCAGGGATTCTGCTGATAATGGATTTCTTTGTGAAGAAGATGGAGTAAGGGAAAATATGGCATAAGAAAGTGTGCCATTAAATAAGAGCATTTTTAGAGCACGGGAAGGAAGATGTTTAGAGTTTTGTTGGTTCTAGGATATCAAAAGAGGCAGGAGAAAGTCAACAAAAATTACTTCAGTAGTGTCTACCTTCCATGTCACCGTAATCAAAAGGAAGAAGTTATCAGCTTTAAAGTCATGGGGTCATGGGAGGAAGGGGTTAAAAGATGGTAGCTGGAAGGGACTAGAGGGAGGAAAGGTAGGAGGAAGAATGACAGAATTTTATTTCTGTCAAAGCATATTTTGGCCTGGCGTGATAGTGCACACCATTTATCCTGGTACTCAGGAGGCAGAGGCAGGTAGATATCTGTGAGTTTGAGGCCAGCCTGGTCTACAAAGTAAGTTCCAGGGTTATTACATGGAGAAAAGAAACTGTATCTCAGAACAAAGCAAAACAAAACAAAATAAATAAATATTTTTAAAATATCATATTTTTATAGATGTCGCTTCTGATATTTCAAAAAAGAATCCTACATGAAGAACCCCTGTTCATATGGCTCTTTCAACCTTTTCCATTCTCTCTTCTCCAACAATCCCTAAATCTTGTGTTCAGAGATTGTGTTGTAGATGTTGGGGCTGAACTCCACAATTCTGCATTTTGATTGATTGTGATCTTCTGTAAAAGTTTCCATTATATGTATGTAACAATGGGAAGGGTGGAATTTTATAATTATATTATAATCTCAAAATTAGGTTAAAACATATTTTAAATGAAATGATATAACAATAATAACAAAAATTCCTTGTCATAATACCTTCAAGCCCCAGCTCCATGTGCTGTGGATGAAGTTTCTGAAGTTTGGGAATTGAAAACAGTATGTCAAGAGAATTTTAAAAGGGATGGGGGTACAGTTGGAGAGGCAAATATGACTTTGCTTTCTAAATATTTTGTTGTGCTAACTATTCTGTAACCTTTATTCTAAGTAATCTGTTTCAAAAGTGGAAAATACATTGCGTGTTTCTCCCTTAAAAAAGACGTTTGGAAAGATATCATTCACCTTTTCATCTGGACCAATTCCTGGAGATTCTGAATGCACCCAGGTTTTTGGAGTCTTTCCTCTGATGTGACCACACTAGCCATTAGGTTCCAGCTAGATGTGCTCTCTTGCTTCCAACAGCCCTGTTACTCACATGGAATCACAGACCTCCAAAACTGTGGTAGGTGAGGCTTCCTCAATAAATGTGATGTATCACACAAGTCCAGGTAAGTTCAGAAATTACATGATCATTTCAGTGAACAGCGATTGCACCTTTAATAAAGTTCAACAGTACTGTAAAAAAATATCCCCGAAAGAATTATAAATAGCAGGAACCTATCAAAATATAAAGACTGGCTTTTTTTCTGAGTAGGTTAAATAACACACGGTCACAATCTGTTACATGCCTTGGGAGATAGACCAAATGATAGTTGGAAAACTAGTAGCATAGTTCATAGGTAAGAGTGGAATGCATCAACTTTCAGTAGCAAAATAAAACAGAAAACTGCAGAAAGGATGGGAATAAAGAGTCAAATCTGTCTTGGAGAGTTAAGCCTTGTATGGTGAGTAGGCAGGTATGGAACTGTAGATTGTCAGCAGCGTTGCTTAAGCAAGGGTAAGAGGAGTTTTAAAGAGAAGATGAGGCAAGGAGGGGTTAAAAGCCGGTAAATTACCTGAAAAACCCAGAGGAAAACAACTGCCTCTGAACTCACACTTCGTGAGCCCAGACTAAACGCTGAAACCTGGGCTGCAGAATACCTTGGGGGTTGGATGCAGTGTGTACAGACATGTTTGAGCCATGCCTGGGCAGTGCTCTGTGAGGTGGGAATCTCTCCTGAGCCTTAGATTAGAGTGGAAGGCAAAAGTGCGCTCAGAACACCTGTCCCGGTCTCGGGGTGGATTATGGAGGCGTAACTAGCGTTCATGATTTAACCTGTGAGACTCTGCTCAGTGATCTGATTGACCTCGATGAGCCAGTGAAGAAAGACTACGAGATGAAACTGAGGCCAGTCCTAGAGAGACATTTGAGTCAGGATCGCGACCCATCTCAATTTCCCCCACTTCTATGGTCTCCTGTTTAATGTCTAATGCCAATTTAGTATATTCACTGCACCCTGCTCTTCTAGTTCTTCTTTTCTCTTTCCTTTGGATAGCTCTGTGAAGGACTGAGGTGAGTCCGGAGTTAGTTTCCTCACTCCCTCCAACTCCTTAGAGCTGAAATTATTTTAGCTTGTCTCTTTCCATTCTTTTTCCTCTTTATCATTTCATTTTCCCTTAGAAGGAGCTGCTTCAGATCCTTAGTTTGTCTCTATTGTTCCTCCTTTTATTTATTTTCCTTCTCTAGGCTGTTTGTTCTCTAGCATTCTAAGCTAATTACTAGTCTTATCCCACTTATTTTTGTTCTCTTCATATGTTAGTATATAACTCAGTCTGATCTCAATGCGCATAGAAATATCCATATTCCTTACTTCTTAAAGGTTTTGGATTTGAATGAACATTGTTTTCTAGTTGACTACTATTATAGTTTCACAGTAGAAATATCTGTTGATGGGTCTGCATCTGCCTCTGACGAATAATTTCAGCTAAGTAGCAGGATACTGAAGTGGCATAAAAAAATCAGTAGCTTTTCGATATATCAATTAAAAATGTATTGAGTAAGAAGTAAGGAAAACAGCTCCACTCACAATGCTTCCACAAAGATATAGATGAAAGATATAGATAGGAATTGAACAAGATGAATTTCTTACAACAAAAACACAGAGGAAAGGAACTGAAAAAGACAGAAGATAAAAAGACTCTCTACACTTCTGGACTAGAAAAAGTAATACAATATGAGTGATTGTAATACAAAAGGTGATGTGCAGACTCAAAACAATGACTCTGAAATTCCAATGGCATTCTTCCCAGAACTAAAAGAAAATCATAAAAGTCACAGGGAAACAAAATGCGTGGATAGTCAGGCAATCCTGACTACCTATGAGTGAAGCTTGCCGTACACAAAAGCTAATTTCAAGTCAACTGACAGAGACATAGTAACACAACAGCATAGAATAAGCACAAAAGTAAACATATACATCAATGGGACACAGTTCAGAAACATGGAGTAAAGCCATGGCGACCTAATTTCTGGCAAAGATGTCAAAAGCAAAGATGGTCTCTTTAACGATGGTACAAGAAAACGGAAGAGTAACCACAAGAGGAATGCAACTAAATCTGTGTCTCTTCCCCATGTCACAACAAACTAAAAACTCATCACAGGCCTTGATACAATATCTAAACCCTTATTGTTGTTTAGGAGACATTGACAGTCTGGACTCTTACTACTTAGCTGGTTGCTCTGATCAACTGAGCTTTGCACACCCACCCCTAGTGCAAGAATTACAGGTGTGCATTACCAGAGTTGGCAAAATCAGAACTTTAAAACGGCTGCAGGGAAACAGAGAAAAAACTGTACAGATGGTCAAAGACTGCCTGAGAGGGACCATAGTGACAGCAATACAGGAATTAAGCCCAAGAACTGTCAAGCAGCATGACGCGACTGTAAAAAGCTTCTGTACGATCAATTTTCTTAATAGATGTCTAATTTAGAAAGGGATGTCACAAAAAGTATGACTAAAAAAATCACAGAGGAAACTGTGCAAAAAATGGTTTAATTTCACCATAAAATAATAGAGGTACAAAGTATTAATAATTTTTTCTAAAATTTGTGAAATTGGTTTCACAATTGTTTATTAAAGTGTAGGTTAGGTGTTCTTGTGGGTCCTTCTGGTAGAGCTGAATGAAGAAGAAAAATATAACATTAGAAGAGACATTTTAGCACCAAGATCAGAACTGAGTGCAACTCCATAAGAAAGTACTTTTTAATAATGTACAAACATTGAAATCATTTCAAGCCAAAGTAGGCATCTTAGACAATGGAAAAATCATGAAAACAATAATCTTTAGTGAATCCTGTACTTTATTCCTTATGAATATTGACATTGTGACATAAGTATGTCTTTAGATTAAATAATCTATAATTTTTAACACTGTTGTGACTTTCTGAGGTACAGTTAGAATAGGATATATTTTAATGTTTACAGAAGGTAATGACTTCCCATAGATAATTAAATTGATCATATAATTCAATAAACTAAGCAGCAGCTTACTAGCTTTACATAGAGGTCGTAAAATTATAATTTACCAATCTAATGGGTGTTTTAAAAATGTCAGAATCACTCAGAAATTAATTTGCAAGTTTAGAGCATGAATAAATTACAGATGATAAGTCACCAGTGGATCTACTGTAAAAAGTGATCAATGTTGACCTTTTAACCTTTGTCTCTTAATTTTTTTAAATAAATAGGGCTTAATAGACAAACACTAAGGTTATTGTCTAGTTCTGTGCTCCTTCTTCATTTTTTTGAAAAATAAATGATGTTGTGAACTTGTTTTTCAGCATTTTGGTCCCTGTTTTTAAATGTTGTTACTACATATTATTTTCCACAATTTTATAGCTCTCTTTTTCTCATTTAATATGATGTTTATATGAATAAAAGTTGGGACAGTAGTTCTACTTCAACTATATTTATTCATTCATAAATAAAATTATCTTAACAAAGAGAGTATTTATAATTTTCCTAGTCTCTGAGCTATCTTTTATATTTCATTATTGTGTTCTTTAAAGTACATATGTGTTTAATTTTGATTGAGTCTAACTTTTGCGCACATTTGTTCTGCTGTGTTGAGACTGGGTAGGTGAGAAGTTAGACCTTAGGGAACCAAGGAAACCACAGCCGTATCTTGATAGCTGTGCTCAGAATGGCCTACAGTTAGGTGATTGCTGACGTATCAAAAATTAAGACAACAGAAAATTTTTCCAGTTCCACATGTATCAGTTATTTTTCTATTTTTTGTGACAAAACGCCATGATCTAGGCAACTTATGGAAGGGTCTACATGTGTTTATGATTCCAGAAGGATAAGAGTCCATCTTGGGGGGGGGGAGGTTGTAGCAACAGACAGCTAATATGGAGACACCAACTGAGAGCTCATATATCTAATCACAATCAAGAAGCAGAAAGAGCCAACTGAGAAAGGTAATCATCTTTGAATTCTCAAAGCCCAAGCCCAGTGACACGCTTCTTCCAGCAAGGCAATACTTACTACACCTCCCTAATAATGCCACAAGTGAGGCAACTAACAATGTGACTATGGCAAACATCATTTAACCTCCACACCACACTTGAAGACTAACAGATGGTCAGCGTCCTTAAAAGACCCAGCTTTGCTGTGTCATTGACAATGTAGGTCTAACTCTGCCTTGTAGATAATTTAATGAAATCAGTGGAGGAAACATCCTGAAAGAGAGATTTGATATATAGTGATTTGAGAAACAAATAAAAGTATTTAACTTTAATAATTTGTTACCTGTCTTAAAAATGTCTTTGAAAACTTCCTTATCACCCACAATGTAGAACCTGTAGATCTGGTCCTTATGGGTCACTCTGCCACAATATTTGTTTGGCATGTCCTATCACGTTGCTTTGCTAAGTAAAATTTTGCTCAAATTATGTCTGTCTAGTGAATTCTTTCCTTCATAGAGGTGATCTAAAGGCCCTTAGAGCAATGGTAAGGTACTTGCCTAGTACATGTAAGGCACTGGGCTCAAATCTCAGCACCACAAAAATCAAACAAGCAAAAAGCCCCATATTAAGCAACCCCAGATACAAATGAATTTGAATTATCTTTTATGTACGTTGTTTGAAATAGTTCCAAGCAAATTAATTTTTGTCATTCATGTTCTTCTAAATAAACCTATTTAATCGATGTGAAATTTGTTGACATGGATATGTGGTTACCATTCCAGATGGCATCCTTCCAATCCTGTTTCAGATCTGTTTTCCATTCAGAGCTTTGCCATGTTTTCATCTGTTGGTTTGGCTGTGATAGGTGTTTCTGTTTCCCTGGGGATCTTTCTCAAGATCCAAACATCAATTTTGTGCATCACTTGTATAGTTTTACTTTTGTTATTTTGTGTTACTCTCAGTCCTACTTTTTTCTTTATCCCTTTCTATTTTCTGGAGAAAAAAAATTGAGGACATGATGAAAATTATTTTTTTTCTCTCTTCTGGAGTTGACTGTTACAAATATTATATATTTACCTCTTTTTAGTAATGACTGAATGTAATGATGAAATCTTTGTGCATTGCTTATGCTACCGGTCAAAAGGGTTCCATATATATTGCTGTTACTACCATTTAAAACTAAATATTGTATGATTCCTGTTTCACTATCTTCTTTAAAGCCTAGAATAACCGAGCACATCTTTGTTCGGTTCACGAGCTGCATATTCAAATCACCATCCAGTTGTCAATTTCATGTTTTCTTGTGATTACATTTGTGGTCAATGTAGTATGGATTTTTTAGAAACTGGTTGAAGCTGGATTTGCAGTTTAGTTTAGAATGTTCGTTCTTAAATGTTATATTTGGTTTTTGATTCTTAATTATCTAACTGTATTTAGTGGCCAGGTTCCTCAGCTAAAGTTTCTGTGGCTTCAAAATTTATAAACTTATAAGTGAATAAACATAATCCCAAAATGACTCACCCCTGATGCTTCTGTGTTTAGCACTTCATGCCACTTACTGGCGTCTATCCTGGTTAGCAGGAATTATTACATATATAAATAGAGGAGCTTGAATAAACAATGTTTCATGTAGCTTCAATGTTTTAACATTTACCAGGAATTCATGAAAATAATATGTTTAAGAGTTGTGATTTTTTTTGTTTATTTTAACATTTTCACTACAATTTCATAGAGGTATATCCTGTTTGGATCACAGCCACCCTCCATTGCTTTTCCTTAGCCCATTCTACTCCTTCATAGGGGAAATTTTAAACTTTCCAACTATCAATGTGTGTTCCTGGGAGATGTTTTGTTTGGTTTGGCTAGTGAGACACTATTTTTTAAAAAAGTTTATAAATTGAAAATAAAGATCTCACAACTTTTGCACATATTCAAAGTATATGGAAAAGAATGTTTTTTGGTCCTTTTCAAGGCAACAGTGGACCACCCGAAACATGACAGATGACAAAGCAGAAAACTATGGAACAGTTCTTGCCCAGTGAACAGGACACCCTGGCTTTGAAACAACATTTTTTTTAACGCAAATTACAACTATGCAAACTGGGAAACATTTTCCTTTTTACTAAAAGATCAAATATCTAATCAAAATGATAAGATTTTAATAATTAATTCAATCAGGAAAATATTATAAGTAAGTAATATTCAATGAGTAAATATAAAGTATAAGGATGGGTAAACTTTGGAAATTTGATATTAGCCATTTTAGGGAAAGTTTAGCCAAAGGCAGAGCTGACGTTTTTGCCTCTCTTGGCCTCTTTCACTTATTTCCACTAATAGTGGGGACCTCATCTATTTCTTCTTTCTGTTCTCTGCTCCGAGAACCATGCCAGGCATAGTATGTAATCCTGGCACATTCAGTGACAGGGATGGAAGAACGGCCTCTTAGAGGTTTCACATGATCTCACAGCCTGCAGAGAGCTGGGGTGGGGGCTTTGGAGGCTGGAGCAGACCAGGAGTCCGCAAATGAGCAAGACAAAATGAAGGAACATCCCAGGCCAGGTGTGTCCAAGTGTTTTGTCAGCTCTCCAGGTGATATTTTCTTACCTTAACTCAAAAGCAGAAAAGCAGGGCCTTCAGGAGAAGCTACAAATGAGTCAGCAGGTCTCTAATTCAGAACAACATAGTTTGTAGGCAGTGCCTGGATTTGAACCTGAGGTTGTCCTAACAAAATAGAAACCCTGTGTCAATCCACACTAGTGCTGGTGGTAGCCACAGGAAAGAAACAGGGAAGGAAGCTGCTCCTATATGGGCCCATCTTAGAGGCTCAGCACCTGTGATCATGTGATTGTTGGTGACCAAGGTTATGCCGCTTTATGAATTCGTTCTTATTTTTCTGCTGCAACAGAGAAGTGGCAGGAAGAGAAAACAACCCTTTAGCGAGCTGCCTGAGGGAGGGCAACGGAGAGCATTTGAGTTTTTATTGCTTTTATGAATTCCTCCTGACTCCCCATTCATCTAGCCTGGGAAAACACCTGTTAAGCTCTGGAGAGCTAGCCAACCCCTTTCTTCTACATAAATAGAAATAGAATTCCCTTAAGGCTTTAGAGGGTGCGCTTGCAGGAGCATTCCCTGCTTGTTGTCCTTGTCTCTATTTCTGTTTCTAAATATTTCAGTGACTTTTTCTCTAAGAAAGCTGTGCATAAATGAATGTGTAGGAGCATTGACTCTGCATCGCAGTGCAAGGCGACACATGTCTAAGAGGTATGTGGAAGAAATCCCCCAGGGTGAAGGCAGGAACAAGCTAAAGCAAGCTCTGAAGATTAAGACCTGCTAGTGTATCATTACCACACTCAGCCCGACCCCCTGAGACCCATTCTAAAATGGAATATGCATTCAGACTGGTAGCAAGGCTTTCCCACCAGGTAGAGATTTCGGGCCAGAGAAGGCCAGCTTCAAACCTGATTTATTTGTCTTGTTTGTACATCTGCTGGGCAGGAAAGAGCTGCACTAGAGGAGGCTCTTTTTAACAATCTGAAGGGTGCGGATGGGACATGTGGAGGGTGGGCAGGAGGAGAGAAGAGTGGCATGTGGAAATTCGTCAGACCTTTTTTTCGTGTTTGTAAAACAATCCCAGGAAAAGAAATTTTTGACTCTCAGAGCACATGAAATTTATTCCTAAGACTATTGAATGAGATTTTATGCTTTCTGAGTAAGTTTGGCAATTGTCAATAAGGAAGGAAAGTATTTTGCTCCTCTCCTGACTTCATTCATATCTTGATGCGTTGTGAGTGATGATGCTACAGTTTGAACATTGTTCGATACCCTCCAAAGCCTAGTGCTATACAATCGCCACAGTGTATGGCTGAGGGCTTAGGGGGAAGGTAATGAGGTCATGGGGGCTCCAATCTTATGAATCATTGTTGTCTCCTGGAAGCAGATATAACCTCACATGATCGGTTTACTTCTATGGAGGAAGGACCAGCTCCATGCTCAGGTCCTCCGCATACGCTAGCTGTCATTGTGCTCTCAAAAAAAAAGTTCACAAGGTTCTCACCTGACCACACCTTGATTTCTAGACCTTCTGGATACTAAAATTATAGACAAAATAAAACACATTTTTAATTGCATGTCTCTTGTCCTATGAAAGTAAAATGGACTAAAACATACAAGCATATGCTACTGATCGTTTTTTTAAACTGTTCTAATTTTTTTCTATCACAAAGTCCTTATATATATTTATATAACCCAGGCAGGCCTTCAACTTGTGTCATCTAGCCTCTGATCCCTGAGTACTAGGATTATGCACCACCAGGTCTGGCTAAGTTTTCTTTATCACGTATAATTTAAATGTAACTTTCTCACAGATTGCCTATAATAAATACTCATAATTTTTAAGATATGGTCTCTGTACTACTGTTGTGCTACCTTGATGCTAGAAGGGCTAGCAAAATTTTAGTCCCTCTTTCTATTTTATGGATGAAGAGACTGGGAACCATCTCAGGGCAGTTCCCAAGAATCAGGGTTCTTTCGTGACTTCTTAAGCTTCTTAATAAAGGAATTTTAAAATGAACTCAAAAGGATGCTTGAAGGCCATTGCATGAAAATTTAAGAGAGAAACCACAGAACAGAAACTGTAAATATAAGCAGTTCCTGGGATGAGGTAGAGACACCAAAAGGAGAGAGTCATGTCATTTAAATTAGGGTTCAGGAAATTAAGGAGGTTCAGCAATGGCTTTGAGCCACAGTTGCATGGGGAGAAGGGGTGAGTCTTAGACAAAGAATGAGAATGTCAAGAGTGTTTGGGAAAGAATGCTTACTTAGCATTGCACCTGTATAAAGACATAGAAGAAAAAAAGGTACAAATTATGATTTTTGAGTCAAAGAAATAGACAGCTTTAGTAGTAAGAATCTACAACCAACTATATGTAGGAAAAGATTCCTTTGGTATATAAGTGTATTTTCTCATAAGGAAATTATCATATGATGTTTTCACCAAGAGCCAGATTCAATAAGTTCAGACGCCATCCTTTTGACCAAATAGCTTTCCCTTGATGAGTCTCAGAAAACCCCTTTACCTCGACCTTTTCATATGCTATTTTAAAACTTTAAGAGGGGGAAAGTGATGCTTCCCTTCCTGGGTTGCCAGGGAAATGGCAGATGGGAGTACAAGGATGATTAGAAGGAAAGGATCTGTCCTATTAGCCTCCAAGCCTCCTAGTGTGAGTCTAGCTGCCCAACAGTGAGGGCTCTGAGAGGGACACACAGAGAATAAGAATTCCCATTTGGCATCCTTCTCTGACCTAAATAGCAGGGGAGTCAATGATTGCAGGAGGGGAGGTTCACACTGTGCCTATACTGTGGGTTACTCAAACCATGAGCCAATACCTGAAGGTTCTCAAACCAGTCTTGGTGATGGATACTCTGAAGCAATTTTTAAATACTTAACAAAACAACCGCTCTTTATTCATGAGGTCACATCAAAGCTGCTCTTTAGGGGAAGCCCCACTGAGCAGAATAATTTTCTCCTTCATTTGCATTTCTATAACATTTTGTTCATGACTACATTATGACATTTAACACATTTATTTTAATTACCTGTTCAAATGTCATCTTCTTACTAGACTTACAATATATTAAGCAGATCAATTCTCTAATTGGTTTTTCAACTTCCACATAGTAGGTGATAAGATGTATTTGGTGAGTTGAATTGTTGCATTAAACTATGATCGGTATATGACTTTTTATAGATCTTGCAAAACTACAAATTCATTGTTGCTTTTCTAAGAGTAGTTTAATAATATGCATTCGATGCTCTTGCTTTCTCAGGCATTGTGTTAAGACTAAGGACAGAAAGATGAATAAATCATACATTAACAATATAGTCCTTTCTTGTTTCAATAACCTTTCATTTTCAAATGGTCTCTCTCTCTCTCTCTCTCTCTCTCTCTCTTCTCTCTCTCTCTCTCTCTGTGTGTGTATGAAAAAAAACACTGAAAAATTAAATGGAAAAAACACAATAAAATGAAATTATAGCAGTAAAATATAAAGTTATTGGGTCTTTCTAAGTGAACTTCTAAGGAAAAATAAGAGGCACTTCTAGGCAAACAGAATGTCATAGGTACAATTTTCCAGACAAGAGGCTGATGAGGTGGCTCAATGGGTAAGACTGTTGTCATCAAGCCTTACAACCTAAATTTGACCCCCAGTGTCTTACAATTTCTACTGTAGTGAAAAGAAACCATGACCACAGCAACTCTTACAAAGGAAAATATTTACTTGAGGTGTAGGCTTACAGTTTCAGAGGTTCAGTGATTATCATCATGGTGGGCCATGGCAGTGTGCATGTAGGCAGACATGGTGCTGGAGAGATAGCTGAAAGTTCTATATCTTGCAGACAACAAGAAGTGAACTTGGACACAGCGTGGTAATTTGAATATATATGAGACCTCATCGTCTACCTCCAGAGTCACACACTTCTGAAAAACCCACACCTACTCCAACAAGGCCACACTCCTAATAGTGTCACTCCCTTCGAGAACCATTTTTTTCAAACCACCACACCCAGTAACTGCATATCAAAAAAAAAGTTAACTTCCAAAAGTAGTCTTTGAACCTTCATATGCATACCTCAGCATGCAAATATCTATACATATACACATACGCAAAAAGTTAATATATTTTGTTTAAAAATATCCCAGATAGGAAAATGAAACACATCAACGGGATATTCTTTACTGTGTGGATTGTATAGATGGAATGAGGACCATAGGGGTTGTTCCTGTCCTCCAAGTGTTCTGTGCTGCAAGCTGTGTTCCTATGGTGATACTCTTAAGAGCAGGAGGGACCTTTACCAAGTAGAGCCCAGTGGGAAGTCCCGTGTAAATGAAAGTGCAATTCCTGAAAAGATCCAAGGTGGTTTTCCTGATATTAGCTAGTTACAAGAAGGTTTCTAAAAATAAAAACAAGATGGTCTTCTCTTCTCTCTGGTTTGTCACTCACACCATCTTGTTGATACCCACTAACTTCTACCACAGTTATCCATCTTTGCTTGATGAACTGTATTAGTCTGTGATTGAACAAAGCTGAATATCATAGGGTAGCATGTAGGGTATTTGTTCACTCCCGGGAAGCAAAGCGCAAAAAAAAGGGTCCAATAGAGCCTTCAAAAGCAACACACCAGTCATCTTCCAGCACGTCCAAAGATCTAAAGTTTCTACCACTTTACAAAATAGTGTTCAACACTTGAGTCTGTGGGAGATGTTTCAAATTCAAAGCATAGCAAGTATGCTTTTAAAAGAGTTTTGTGCTATTTTCAGTTGTTATTGTTCTTCCATTGATGTGGGATTCCCCTCTGTATGCTGTGAATACCATTGGTTAATAAAGAAACTGTCTTGGGCCTGCACAGGAACAGAGATAGGCAGGGAAAACTAAACTGAATCCTGGGAGAAAGAGTAAGGAGTTAGTGAGAAGCTATGTAGCCTTGCCGGAGACAGATGCCAGAACTTTACAGAGTAAGCCACAGCCTCGTGGCAATATAAAGATTAATAGAAATGGGTTAAATTAATATGTAAGTGTTAGCCAATAAGAAGCTAGAGCCAATGTGGCAAGAAGTGATTTAATTAATACAGTTTCTATGTGGTTATTTTGGGGTTGAGCTGCCGGGTGGCCAGTAAATAAACAAGTGACCTCCTTATTACATTCCATGGCTGTATAATATTTATAAATAGAAAGTCTGTATAATAGGTATGTATGTAGAGAAAGAAACAGTTATGGTTGGCCCTGTCCATATGCTGTAGCTGTAGAGCTTTGAATCTGTTGCAGGGGATGAAGGGAGACTGCTGCCTTCACTCATGCCTTCCTACACTGCTGAGATTTATTCTACTTCATAAATATGCTATGTAATTTTTAAATCTACTATATTATTCAAGAACATATAAGCAGATTCCACTACTGCTACTACTCTTTTGGGGAGGGGGTCTTTTTGCAAATCCACTTTTCATTTCTCTTGGAAAAATTCCTAGGAGTGAAATTACAGATCTGTGTTATAAGCACATATTAAGATTGGCAAGAAAATTCCAGTGTTATATGGAATGCTCATACCAATCTGAATTCTAATCAGAGAAGCATGAGTATCCCATTTGTTTCATGTCTCTGTTAATAATTAGAAGTATTAGTCATGACCAAACTAGTGAGTGTGGAGTGTCATGCTGGGACTCATTTTAGTTTTCCTTGATGATTAATTAGTTGGAATATCCTTTCATGTGCTTTTGGAGAATCTTGTTTGTGAAGTACTTGTTCAGGTTTTCCTTACTTTAATTGGCTTTTGGATATTTCTGTCTATGTGTTACATTCATAATCATGCTTGGTGCATAAATAGATTCACTCCATGAGCATATACAAACGTGCTATGGAAGTGATGCTAGAAATATTTAGGCCTTGTACCAAGATGAATTCTACAAACTCTATGGTCTATTCTTTATTTTCTTGGAGTGTTGCTCAAAGGGACTATTTAGTGTTAATGGTCCAATTCATGAGTTTTTTCTTTATTGTTTAATATTATGAAAGGAAATACCGCTTGTACTCCAGGCCACAAAAATTCTCATCCATGCTTTTATGGAGAACTCAGTCTTTCTATATTCAGGCTTATATCATTATTTTGAATGTGATTGCTGCAGACTGTGTGATGCACAATTTAGGCGGTTTTTCCATGTAGATAGTGATTTCACCAGCACATTCCACAAGCCTGTCCTTCCGCTTAGTACCAAGGTACCTCAGAAACTTTTTAAAGATCTATTGAACTCATGTCTGTGAAATTATTTCTCCTGTCTGTGCTACCTCCTTTCAAACTGTTCATCTAACTTTGTCTTGACCTAATCTACATGGGAAGTAGAAAAATCCAAGATTACTTTTGACCTGACTTTATCTTTTAACTTTCCTCTTTTTATTAAATAATTTTAACCATTCTAAAGCCTGTGAATTTCTCAAACAACGTTGACTTGTCAGTTCATCAAAAATAAGCCATGATTCTAACTGGACTTGTCTCACAATGTTGTGATTTATTATTTATTCATTCGTTTGTTTGTTTGTTTATTATTTTATCTCAGCATTTTATCCCAATAGTCAAATAGCTGTGTTTCTGACTGCGGATCATTTACTGCCTTTGTGCCTAAACTGGTGCTCTTGATTTTCTTCTGTTAATTAGTATTTACTTCTTTTTTTTCATGGTCCCCTTACTAATATCATGACTTATACACATTCACATGCATGTATTTTTCTCTGCTTCTCATGCTCGATTGCTTTGTTCTTGTTCTCTCCCTTCTCTTCTTTTGTCTTCTGTTTTTATTATTGAGTTTATTGAGCTATACGTTTTTCTCTGATCCCCTCTCTTCTTTTCCCCTCTCCTTCAACCCTCCCCCATGGTCCCCATGGTCCCAATTTACTCAGGAGATATTCGATTTTTCTACTACCCATGTAGATTAGATCCATATATATCTCTCTTAGGTCCTCATTGTTGTCTAGGTTCTCTGGAATTATAAATTGTAGGCTGGTGCTAGGGAGAAAGAGGAGGGGAGGGAGGGGGAACAGTGGTTGGCATGTGAAATGAATAAAAAATTTTTTTAAAAAAATGAAAGCAGAGATGTGCTAAGGTAGGTCACTTTTGACCTGAGAATGAACCTTAGCAGGCACCCTAAATTTACATTCCAAAAGTTACTCAATGTTGAAAGAATTAAGTCAATGAAAACAAAAAATGGAGTTTCTCAAAAATAAAAAGCTTAGAACTAATAAAGTATCTGTACTTTTAATCTACTTGTAGAGATAAATTTCATAATTATAATTATAGATGAAAATTATAGGAATTCCTTTTATAGCTACATTTAATGCAATGATGTTTTCAGTCTGGTTTCTTTTTTCCTCCCTCCTTTCCTTCCGCCTTTCCTTCCCTCCTCCTTCCCTTTTTCTCTTCCTCCCTCTGTCCCTCCTATCTTTTCCTACAAATTTATAAGATAAAGAGGCTAGTTTAAATGGAATGCATGAGCAGTGACAGATACATGGTTTTTAATAGTTGCTTCAGTTTTACAATTCAGCACCCCTCCCTCATCGTGGATTTCAGCGAAGGCTCAGTACAGTCGGCAATCCATCCTAACTTCTGCCTCAAGCAAACACTGATATCTCTGTATATTTGAGTTTCATACATCATTTATGTACTATGTACAGCCGCACATTAAGTATACATTTGTTTTTACAGGTGTTACAATCCTGTGTGAACCCATTCAGTCTGTTCCTAAATCTGCTTCAGCACATGGATGTGTGTGTATCTGTGTCTGTGCTCATTTGTTTTGAATGCTGGACAATATTAACTATATGATCATACTATCACTCCACTACCCATCACCAATTGACAGCTTCCTAGAGTATTTTCATGATTAAATGTAATGTCATACACAGACATTTTGTAAATTCACAGTATTGGATTGAGGACACCATCCTCTAATCCTGCTTGGTTGAAGGGCATGCATGTGTGTATGCAGGTGTGAGTGTGCCCTGTGTGTGTTTTTCTACTGTATTCTGAAGTGGTAAGATGCATTGCTTCATTTTTAAGTATTGAGCCAACTTTGAATTAGAATATAATTTACTTACTGTAGGAGCCAGCCATGATAAACTAAATAGAAACAGACCATCCAAAGGAAGTTCTTTGTTTCCAACCACTATCACCTGCCAGTGTAGGACTCAGCCATCGATAGGTTTAATGGAGGCCTGAGTCTTAGTAGTTTACCCCAAATACCTGGTTGCAGGAAGAACCACAAACTGAGATTACCCAAGCACCACCCAAGAACAGACCATCCAAAGAAAATGCCTAACATTGCAGATAGGATCACCTGCCAGCACACTGACCAGGACACCCCTAGATAAATGTCAGCCAATCAGGGGTCTTGAACCTCAGAAACCCCTCACTCCCACTTTTACTACTATAAAAACTCAACTCTAACTGAGCTCGGGGCTCTCTGTTTATTCCAATACGTTGGACACAAGGAGAGAGAAGTTTGCAAACTTGCATAAAATAAAGGTTCTTTGCTTTACATACAGTACTGAATTTCTTTAATGGCTTTAACTTCTGCTTTGTTGCTGCTTGCTTGTGTCTTTTTGGCCATGCAATATGTCTGCCCAACTGTTTTAATAAAGTGATTATTATATTTGGAATCATTTGTTGAAATATGAACATGTGATAAAATCAGTGATTTTATCTAAAGGTGGTCTTTGTCCTGAGAGAGTTTACTCATTGTGATCATCACCACTTAGTACTTTGTTTTTTATGCTTTTAGGCAATGTATTCTCTACTTGAGATATTTGGAAACTTGAATCTACAGATCATATATACCAAATTTACTTCAGTACCTGTTCTGTATGAACTAAAAAAAAAATTGCAATTTTAAAAAGTTACCCCCCACCTCTCCACCACCCCCCCAAAAAAAAGAAAAGAAAAAGACTTTAGGGATTATATGTGGCACCCCTAATTCTGAATGTCCACCAGTTCATCTTTTATAACTAACGTTTGCCAACCTCTAATCATAGCTCCAGGAGATGATGCACTAGAAGCTGGCATAAATGACTCTCGGAGATGGTGGGTAGGGTTCCATTCACCACAGTTCCTGGCTGGGGCTGGGAAAAATACATGCCTCCTGGCAATAATCCTCAACCAGGACTCTCAGCCTGCAGGGTTTTCCAGCTTGACCAAGCTCTGGATAACCACCACAGCCACATGCTGGGATTCACCTTTGTCTGACTTCTTCTCATCTCCAGTCTTCCTCTCTCCCTTTCTCCCTCTTTCCCTCTCTCCCTCTCTCCCTCTCTCCCTCTCTCCCTCTCTCCCTCCCTCCCTCCCTCCCTCCCTCCCTCCCTCCCTCCCTCCCTCCCTTCCTCCCTCCCTTCTCAATGTTTCATGGTATTATCTCCAAAAATAACACATTCAACCTATGTCTCATTTCCCGGAATATCCTTTGTAATGACTATTTCCTACTTTTTCATTCCTCCTTGGGTTGTACACAATTCCTTAATTGCATGTGCAAATTAAAGACCTATAATTTGAAATGAAAGACTGACACTTTGGGTGTTCTCAGAGAGCCAACTATATAATTTAAAATCTCTCACATATTATTCTTTTGTCACAAGTTTCAGACATAACACAAATAGTTTACACCTAATTTTTATTATTGAACATTTTCTCCTTCAATTTCTCACATGAGTTAGTTGAACATGTTTATCCAGTGACTATTCACTGCTAAAGACTCATTGCTTAAGACACACTACAACAATTTCCAATGTTAAATTTGTACACATGACTGTGGGACTGGAAAATTTATTTATTTTTCTCTCTTTCTACCTTATCATTAGCCAGGTCATAATAAAATTAGATTTTCAAATAGCTAGAGAAATAACCTTTCAGGGAAAGAAAACTGTGCATCTGCTAAAACCTATTCTTGGAGATTGGAAAAAAAAATGCTTCATGGGTTTAAGAATACTTGCTGCTTTTCCAGAGGGCTCAAGTCATTCCCCATTATTCACATCAGACAGCACACTACCAGTTATAACTACGGCTCTAGGGGACTGATGCAGTCTGTTCTCCATAAGCACACATAGACTTATGGTACGCAGATACATACAAATGAAAACAAATCAGCGAGGTGGTAGAGGTGTCTTTCCCCATCATCTGAGAGAACAACAAAATGAACCTTCCTACAGCTGAGTTCTCTTAATGCAGTTTCTCATGTTGTTGTAACTCCTAACCATAAGGTTATTCAGTTGCTATATCATAACTGCAACTTAATTAATGTTATGAGTCATAATGCAAAGTTGGTATGCAGGACAGCTGATATGCAGCCCCCACGAAAGGATCATTGGACCCCCAACAGGTCATGACTCACAGGTTGAGGGCCACTGTTTTAGACCCTGTTCCCTTCCTTACCTTCATTTCTCTGTGGAAAACGTTAATATATGTGCCTTATCTTGGGACTCAGTATGATTTTATTTGAATCAATTGTTATACTATTAAGCAAATATATGAAAGCAGATATTTCTAATATTTTCATTTCCCTAAAATCTTTACATGCCCATTGTTCTGAATAACCATATATCCTGCATTTGCAGTACCTGTAATGTCTGTGGTAATGAGCAGGGCATACACCTAAGACTTTAACTCATTGACAGATTGTTAACATGCCCCTCTTAATTCCCTTTTAGAACTAGGAAGTAAACTATGAAAGTTTTAAAACCCTCAACAGACATCAGACAATGTAACAGTCAACGGGAAAATGGAAGAATATTTCACATTATTCAATTCCGACAATTTCTGTAAACATCTTGACAAAGCCGTCATCTTCTATTGATCAGTTTAATATGTCATTCTCCGCTGGAGCAAAACGGTAATAAAATGAATGCCATTAAGTGTTCAGGGGTCCTGTTAGCATATACCACACATGACAGGCCTCTGTGCTCAGAATACATCACATTTAGAAATATAAATTCTCTTGTCCTTTCCTAAAACTGTTCTTTGTCTGACATCAGTGTGATTCTGTTTCCGATTCTCATCTTGTTCTCTTTTGTGCGTTTGCCTCCTGCTTCCACTCCTGCAAGGGTGATATATTTATATCTTCACTTTGAGTCCAGAGACAGCAGAGAGAATTGGATTAACACACCGGGGGCCTGACAAGGCTGTGACACCTCACTCTGTTCCCGCACACTGCCTCCTATTACAGAACTGGAGCCTGTCCTTGGAAAAGTTGTCTGTTTATTTCTCACTTCTGAGGACCTCAGTGTCCTTAGGATTCTCTATTACCTAAGTTCCATCAGCTAAGAAAAAAAAAAAAGCCATGAAGATGGGAAAAACAAGCAGCCTTGGTGTCTGAGGAAACCTGCTTCTTCTCAATTAGCGTGGCACATCATTATTTTATAGGTGAATAGAAACACCTGGAAAATAAGTGTTTCCTCTCACTGACCTTTGTGACAGGGAATCAAAGCTTGTAGTCAGGAGATGCTGTAGTTTGACTGCAGGTCCTGTTGTCTGATTACGTTTTCCCAATGAAAAGTAATTTACGCGTGGAGCCTTCTGTTTTGACCTTTCGTAAATCAGGAAAATAATGATGATGTTGTTGATGATGATGATAACAATAATAACCTTTGACCAGGCAGGAATGAGGTAATACATGTGAAATGAAGCCTAAAACATTTTGCAATGCATTTTGGGCTTGGGCCAAGCCAAGACATCTTTCTAAGGGGTTAGTAATGCTGTCTGCTAAGGAAAACACACACAGGATGTTATGAGACAGACCAGAGTATTTTCCATGGGAGAAATGGGCAGCATTAAACCAGGCGACTGGGTTCCCTCCACCCCACATAAGTTTCACAAACTGTTGATTTTCAAATGACCTAAGGATGGGTCTTATGTGCATAGAAGAGAGGCTATGAAGGGACTACAGTGGCACCACCCCGCTTCCTATGCATTTCAAGGCTGTGACAGAGCAGTTTCGCAAAAAAAAAAAAAAAAAAAAAAAAAACAAAAAAAAAAAACCGAAACAATGTCCTATGCATTCGTCAGAGGGAATTTCTACTTGGATTGGAGCTCACCAAGGGAGTTCTTGAGACTTTAAAGAAAGCATTTTAGAATTGATTGTAGGCAAGCTTGGCAACCTGCCGTAAGAGGTCATTAGAAAGGCAGCTGTGGTTCTCAAGTACAAACACCCAGTGTGTCATTCATCTTCTCTACACCCTACGAAGGCTCCCCATAGGGGACGCATTTCTGCTGGACATCATCCAAATCTTTCCCAGATGGTTCTTCCTCTTTCATCCATGCCATCATTGCCCCTTACCTGCTTTTGGCCGGCTTTCCTGAATTCCTGCTCAGCTGTGGTCTGAGTAGTGTGTGGAGAGTGATATTTTTTAGTGTGTGAGCCACACAGATTGTGTGTTCAGCATCTCTAACGTTGCCTCTCCCAGTAGGAAGTAAGTGCTGATCAAGCAGCCTGAAATGAAAGTACTGTGTGAAAAGAACAGTCTCCTAAGACAACTGAAAGGCAGGCGAGGGGCACCTTTGTGCTTTTCTTATGCGATGTGAATGTCAGAAAGGTCACGTGGGCTCTCTAACTTTCAGCAGAGAGTGACTTCAGCTTGCAAGTCTCCAGGGAGTCGTCTTTGACTTTCAGATCCTTTCTTGTGTCATAATTTTAATCATCTTCTTGCTGCAAAAGTCAGGGACTCAGATGTGTTTAACCATTTCATAGCAGGGCAAGCTACGCAGTCATTTACCAAACATGAAAGACTGAAAATAGCAGGATATCATTCGGGAAAACACAAAACTTGGGTTCATGGTTAGAAGTATGTCATATTTTTGTCATGTTTTCAAAAGATATTATTTCATTGTAGATTATTGACAATTTTTTCTAGTGTTTTAGAGCAGATAATGTCATACACAAATGAATGTTTCACAAAATGAAGAAATGCATTTCATTAGAGGTAAAAAGAACTTAAGGAGTCACTGAAAATGTTATTTGAATTGTGTGCACTAATGTTCAGGTCTGTGTGCTTAAGTGTAGAGGCTCTGGGCAACTTCATCCAGTGTTTCCTCAGATACTATCTTTTTTTTTTTATTGAGAAAAGATTTCTTTTGTCTTTTTTTGTGTGTTCCACTCTATGAATATGAAAATACCATGCCACAAATGAGTACTGTGACATTTTCCTGGCTTGTCCCCTTGTCATGTCCTGGATTGCTGGGGATCAGAAGGAGAAGCATCTTCAACAGTTTAGGTGAAATGATTGCATCTGAGAATTACACTTTACATGGCTGACATAATCCTTTGAGTGTAAAAAAAAAATAGGTATAACTTTTTTTTAAGTGCCAGAGGACCCAGAGAAATGGCTCAATGGTTATGAGTTCTGGCTGTAGATCTTGAGAACCTGAGTTCGAATCCCAACACTAGTGTGATGGTTCACAATCATCTGTAGCTGCAGTTGCAGGGCATCTGAGGCCCTCTTCTGGACGCTATAGGCTTTATACACAAGTAATGAACAGACATGCACATGGGCAAAATATTCATAGATAAAGAATAACAAAATACACTTTAATTGCTACAGAATATGTTCTTGACAAAAGAAAGAATGACCTTAGGAAATGAAAGCAGGGGAATTATCTTCAATAAAAAAAGAAAGCAGGCCTTATCTACAATATTCTCAACCTAGGCAGTTGAACCCAGCCCATATTTGGACCAGAAGAGGATCACTTGCTTCTGCAACTCAGTAAAAGAAGAAAATCTACCATGTAAAAAAGCTACAAACCCTTCTTCATGTCAAGTCCACTAGCATCCTACCTCTCTGATTCTGTACAGGATCAGTTTGTTTTTTTCTCTAGGACATATTGGACAATATATGGTGATATTTTGAGGTGCCACAATTTGGGGAAGATGCACAGGTATTGCTAGTATCTGTTGAAGAATATTCATCAAAGATGTGTTTCGTCCTTTTATCCTGTGGAATATTTATTTAATGATGCAAAGATGTGTTGCATTTTTTCATGCCGCATTTGTTTAACTCTGTTTTTCAAGTTGAGTGCATCTGGAATCTATTAAGATTCAAGCTCCTTGGCGTTCCAATGAGAAATTTTCTTGATCAAATTATCTGATGCGGGATTATTCACTCCAAATGATGGTGGTACTATCTGCAGTCTACCAAGATGATTGTCATTAGCAAAGTTTTATTATGTAGTTGTGGTATTCCTTCAATGGTATAAAAACCAACTTCTTAAGGATTTCAACAGAGATTTAAGGAAAACAGTTCTCCAGGAACCCCTTAGGCTTTCACTACCAGAATGGACCTATAGTGACTCTTAATGTTGGAGATTGAGGAGCTATTGGTTTCCCGGCCTCTTCATTGTAAGAAAATCATTTTTGGACTACCTAGAAGCATGTTATGTAAGTCAATCTAATAAATCTCCCTAAAATATCTATTCATTCTATCAAAATATCTTTATTTAGAAAGTCCTGACCAATACACTTTATATATATATATATCAACTACTCCACAGAGCATAGAATTAGAATTATCCAATCAAAATTCAGCTTGGTGTTGAAGGAGGAGAGCCCTGCATTGACCTAGTCAACTACTCATTGCCCTTCCTCTTTCCCATGGAGATGTGCAGTGTCTTGTGTAGATGATGGATTTGACAAGAAATTAGGATAAACATCTAGCTGTATAGCACTGCCAGATCATGAAGGCTGGAACAGATAATTTGTTACAATATTTAAGGGTATAATTGATTTAAAATTCTTCCAACAAACATAGCCAACTCTTTTATAAGAAATGGGTGTGCCCTTCATTTCCTAGAAAGAAAATTATCAATTTACTTTTTTCACTGATTTTAATATTCATACAATTTTTTACATTCTAACACTAATAAAATAGAAATTTATCTTATTATCAGCATAATAAAGTATTGTATGCTGTTTAATTGTCAGTTAAAATTATTGTAATATGAAATCATACTGTCTCTTACTCTTGCTGGAGCGTCACTAAATGTTGATCTACTGTTCCAGGATAGGCAGTAAGTAAAACAAAAATCTTTAATGCATTTAAATAGTAAATTTTGTAGAAATGAGAATCAGTACCTTCTGTCTACTCATAAAGTTTCTCCTTTTTACTCAGCAGGAAAAGGCTGGGTAGCGAGAAAACATTAGATTATCAAATTACATTTAATAGTAACCAGGGATGCACAACACAGTAGGAAACATATATGGACTTTGGCCTCTGAGCTTAAATAACATAATGAATTTAAATATACAGACTAGCATCTGCAATGCAAAAACACACAGTAACTGCTTCCTATCACTACAGTATACATGGCACTCTGACAATCATTTCATACAATTGAATCCATCACACTTTTCCAATCTGTGATGAGACTCATGGATGAGCTGACGCCAAGATAGCATCTAGATAGTAATCTATTAAATAACCCATTAGCACAGCTGAAAGTTCTGCATGTCTCTGTGTGATGGAAGCTGTCTTTGAAACCCACATCTAGAATCTTAATATGGCTGCACTCTTGTCCTTTCTTGATGGTAGGATGTCTGTACTTGAAGCCCACTAGCATGAATAACAAATATGGGGAAAACATTTCACTTATTCACATAAGGCAGTTGTCAAACTTTTGTTTCAATAATTTCATGGGTAGATTCTGTTACAGACAGCAACAAAAACATTAAGAGCAATAGAAGTCGTCATACAGAGATACATTTCACTAGATACATTACACACACTGTAAATACTCAGAAAAATTCTGCATTCTCAGAAGAAGTGACATTTACACAATTGCTGTTCCTCCTTCTGAACTTAGTGAAATGCACAGTCAACTACGGAAGTATACATTAAAACAAACCATGAGGCAGGTGATACGTGATCTAAGAAACGTTTTATCAAAACAAAAAATTGCATTGGCTACTTATCAATATTAATTTGATTCTAAATAAATTAATAAGTAAGCAATCTTAGGTAAATTAGATATTTCTGTTCCCTCAAGGTAAAATGAAGCACTTCATTGCTTTGATAATCTGAATTTTGATGGTTTTAGGTTGATAACACTGGAAAGCAGAAATGAGTTTTAAATTTGCTATATTTATTAGATATCTTTTGGTTCAAAAAATATTGTCAAAATTTAAATTATATTTTTATAAAACTAAAAGGCTGCTAATTATTGAATACATAACAGAAAAGTGATAGAATTTCTCTAAGTTTTATCATACTAAAAATGACAATATGAGTTTCTATGCTGATAGTGTAGTCTACATATTTTATGCAAAAACACTTACAAAGGGGGTCACCAAATCTACATAAGAATATCCTTGTTAAAGCCTATAACACTTCCCCATGGTGGTAGATTTTTGACAACTGGGTGATATATTCAAGAACCTAATATTTTGCGTCCATATAAAGCACACACATATTGAACCCCTTCTTTCACATATATAGGTACGGTAGTTGATCAGTTGGTACTGCACTTACAGAATTCTGAAACACAGAACAATGAAGTCAGATCCTTTTCCCCCCCACACCCTTTTTGAGACAGTGTTACTCTGTGTAGCTTTAGAGCTTGTTCTGGAACTTGCTCAGTAGACCAGGCTGGCCTCAAACTCACAGAGGTCCACCTGCCTCTGCCTCCCAAGTGCTAGGATTAAAGGCATGCACCAACCAGTAATGAAGTCTGCTTTTATAAAAGAAAGCTAAGAAGAAACACTTTAAAAATACTCATAAAAATATTTAAAGTAATGGGTAAACTTTATCTGGTTTCTGTGTTTTTTTCATCTAGAGCAAATCCTACATCAGAGCACTTATCAAAACAGTAACCTCCATGATTACTGTGTAGAAAAGAAACTCTCGAGCTATTGTGCTAAAAGAGCAAATGAGTATTTATCAGTGAAAGATAGGCAAAATCAGAGAATCGCTGGAGGGAGTGTGCACAGTGCTTCTTTGACGGATGCTGCAGCTACACTGTAGATTGTGCCTTCACAAGCAGTTCTCACTCGTCTACATCACATTTTTATTTCTGAGTTCACATGCTATGAATGTGATTTGGATCATCTATCTCTCCAACTAGATCTGGATGCGTGCAGATGCATAGCAATGAGGAACTGTGAGCCATAGACAAGCTCAGTAAGGACCGTAGCACAAAAGACCAAGTTGTCACAGAGAGTGCCTATCCCCATTATGATCATCCTCCAATTGGCTTTACAATATTTTATCTTTTTACTACTTCCCTCAGACATGATGCACGATCCTAGAATTGCAGGAAAATAAAGAAAGAAAAGACTGGTACCAAATCACCTCAAGATCTGGATGTAAGATTTTAGATTTATTTATTTGGGGTGACAAAGCAGTTTTCTAGCTTAAGGATGTTGTTCTTATGAATAAATGGTGACCCTAGGAATATCTCAAGTTCATAGAGTTCTTTCAAATTCAATTGCTTCAGTAGTGCAATGGCAATCTAGCTTTGGGCATTTATTCACGGTTGAGCATTCTGGTTGGATGGGAAGACAGTGTTACTGAAGGAGAAGTCACACATTTAAAGTAGCTTGTAGTCTTGACCCTGCATGGTTCTAGACCAGATACTTTATTTCTCTTGGATTCCACAGCTATGCTGTTGCTTTGCTTCTCCACCCTGGCTGCTCCTTTCAGTCACTACAGCAGTTTATAAATTCTGCCAGTGTCTGCCCTCTACTCCCAAACCCCAGAGTGAACATCTCCATGGAGGAAGCCTGAGCTTTCGTGTATTTCACACCTGGAAGTGTTCTCGTGGAGGTAAGGGCTCATATCAATATACTTCCTGATGCTTCTGACTTGATGCAAAGAAAATTTAAAATGTCCTTCTTTTTCTTCCTTTTTCTTTCAGCTATCTCACTTTTATCTTTTGTGGTGGAGATGGAACCTGGAGCTTGGTGCTTTAATATCCAACTTCTATACCACTGATCCTCAGCCTAGAGCTCCTTCATTTCAACCTTAAATCCTGAAGTTCTCAGGTAGCTAATATTACAAGCCTGTGTTAGCAGATCCAGTCAGCATACCTTTAACAATCTCTCGGATGAGCAATAGCTGTACATCAGCCTTCCTTGATCTATAGTTCATCTGTAGACTTTAGTTTCATTAGGGCAAGCAACCGGTCCTTGGAAATAGGTATTACATTTTCTTGGTAGTTTCTCAGAATTTTCAGAATGAAAGAGCAGTTCCTTACTAAAGACTACAGACCTTTATTCCGTCCCCTCATTAACCATATGGCCGTCACTTCTAAGACCCAGTTCTTCATCATGTCTTTACAGTTATGCCAGCTACCTTGTTGTTCTGCACATATCATAAACTCTGCCTTAGGACATTGTCCTTTCACTCATCACTGCTTTGATTTTTTTTTTTTTACAATTGCTACTTGCTTGCTTTTAAGCATTCCCAGACAACATTTGTAAGAAAATTAACCTTACTGTACATATGGAAGAGCAAGTTTGCCACTGTATTGCCATCCGTGACTTCTTTAGTTCCTTCTAGAGTATCGAATACTACCTGACCTCTGTCATCTATATCCCAGAAGGCTTTTATTACATTTCTTATTCCTAGGATGTATGACAGTGACTGACACATAGAGAACATACAATTTGTTAAATGAAGGAGTGAATGAAAGCATGAGATAATGAATCCATACTGTGTGAAGGTATAGAAACAAGTAATAGAATTGATCAATTTGATTTTTATTGATGCCTCCATGAAACACTGGGGGAATGTTGAAGCAATAAATATGTGAGGTTCTCAAGGCTAACTGGGCAAAATCCTAATCAGCTTCCTAATAATTCATACAGCTAATGAATGAAACTTTGTCCTTCCTATAAACTTCCCAGAGGCACCGAAGCAATGTAGAACTGCCTGTGTGGAACACGTGCCTGCTAATGACAGCACATCTTCAGGAGTCCAGTGCTCAGCCCTCCTTAAAGGAACTGAGAAGAATGAAAAATACACTTCCTGGAATTAAAGAATTTCTAATCAGTTGATTAACTTGGACTCATTCACTATGAGCTCTGAAGAGATAAATGAAGCAGATAATGACTGCAGAAAGGAAACTTGGTGATGTTAAGCCAAAAAGTTATAACAGAGTAAGTTACTTATTAGAGATTTTATCTGTGAGAATTTTATAAGCCATGACATCAGGGAAATTTTTTTCCAGCAGATGTCTATTTGGCAACATGGAATAGCAGCATTTTATGCAACAATCACAGCTTCCCGACAAGAGGCTAATCTCTTGAGATGGATTCTGAAAGCACTATTACTGCAGACTGTCAACTGGGACTAAGCATCTGAATGTAAAGTGGTCCATACTTCAGGACTTCTGTAACAGAAAGAATGAAGATCTCTCTCCTGGGTGAGGATCTGTGGAATTCACAAGCACAGTTCGTAAAAGAACATTATAATAAAAAGGAGTTCGCTTTATTAACAACAGAAGAAAAGAGTTTTCAGTCGGAAATAATTGTTTGATCAAGCAGTTTTATTATCTTTTTCTTCAAAAAATTTTCCCTTGAGAAGATGCAGAATACAGTCTCACAGAATGATGGTCAGCTCTTTACATTGGTCAGAAACTGAGGAAAGTTTAAGACTTTGCTTTCATATGAAGAAAATAGTAAAAGTGAAGGTGTTTATGCTGATTGGATCTGGTGATACAGATATGTAGTATTAGCCTTTGGATGGTTGAGATTAGAGAACTGCAAACTCAACTCCTGCATTAGGTCAACAGAGTGAGTTTTCAGACAACTTCAGCAAATGAATGAGACCGTGTCTCAACTTAAAAAGTAAAAAGAGGGCTGAGGATTTAGCTAAGTAACTAGAGCATTTACATAGCAAACTCAAGTCTCTGGACATTTGTGATGTGTGTGTATGTGTGTGCAACATGTGTATATGTATGCATGTATGTGTATATATACATATATACATATTGTACACATCCATTTGTAAAAATGATATTTTATAACACATTTATTTTGATACTACTACATATCAGTAAAATGGACTCGAAACTTCTCCTTTTGTATTGTTTATAAAATGAGCTGCTTTTCATTGGACTTAAGAGACAGTAACAGCTTAGCTTTAGGAAGTATCATGGATGCAGGAACAAGTAATGAGGTTCTGAGTTGATTTTGGAGCTACAACATACAATTTACTGATGACTGGAGATTTTGTGAAAAGAGTATGAAGTCAGGGATAGCTCTCATTATTCCATGGACCATTGTCATCAGTCTGCCACAGAACACCTTTAGCTTAGTAATGAAATAAGGAGAAAGGTTTCACATTTTCTTCTACCAGATGAGTGACTGTAGATTATTTCTGTGGATGTGATATGGATCAGTTTCCTCAAAAGAGTATTAGTGTATTTACCACACTGGTGTATCTTGAGGGCCTGAATTTAGTAATAGCCTCGATCCCTGGAAGCTCTATTTTCCTCCCTAATTTTCAGAATGGATAATGGGATGGATGATGCTTACTGTTTATGGGTGAAGTAACTAATTCATGAAAAAACCTCAAACTTTTCTCAGGTTCACACAGAAAAAGACCTGCGATTTAGAACTAAATTGATGTGATGGCAAAATCACCCTTTAAACAGGTTAACTAGAAAAGTTAAAAACTACGTTTAGTGACTTTTATAGTGCAAAAGGCCAACACCGTACCTCCTGTCTTCGCTTGTCTTAAATAGTTCTCATATCTTACTGAAAACTTCCCATCAGGTTCCAGTTATATCTTTATTTTAGAAAGTATATAAACCAAGATGTCACATAACTGTTGGGTCCCATTAAGGCTATCAACCAGACACCTTGAAACAAGTTTAAAATTGGGCCAACAACAAAATAAGTTATGCCCTTGACTAATGCCAAGATGTCTCTATACTAAGAAAGGAAATGTCCGTGTTTTCCCTGTTAATGTAGCCTGAAGAAGGGGGAATCCCTGAGGTTCAGTGTAAATTCATATAAGTCCTTAGAACTCCATAAATGGAAAGTAAAGTCACACCTAGCTTCTAGGAAATGAAGCATGGACCAGTCACTTCCCCTTCCTGGGTCACACTCCCACAGGACTCTGGGTCACATATCAGGTATCTTTTATATCAGATATTTACATGACGGTTCATAACAGAACCAAAATTAAAGTTACGAAGTAGCAACAAAAATCATTTTATGGTCGGGGGTCACTACAACATGAAGAACTCAATTAGAGGGTCACCGCATGGGGAAGGTTGAGAACCACTACAAGTTAATATTGCAAGATGCTAACCTGCTTCTTTCTCTCCACACAGAAATGATTACATTTTCATTTTGGTTTTCCATAGGTGACGACAGGTTTGTCGGAAGGCGTGCATTCTCAGGCCCTAAGCGCTCCCATTTCACAGCCAAACCAGCTCTTTCCTGCCCAGAGTGGGGGAAAAGCACAAGTAAGAATCTTGTTTTTGTGACTAGATCTTTTTATTCCCTTCAGAGTAATGAAAATGGAAAATCACCAAGTATTTCACAGATAAAATCTGACTGAATTTGTTGGATAATAAATAAGAAAAATGTAATTCATTAGTAACTAGCAGGGACAGATTAGTTTTCCTTTCCTTTAATCAATCATTATAAAACCTGATATAAGTGCAACAGACTGTCTTTTTCATATACCTGGTAATGTGTTCTTGCCATTATTTGAACTAAATTAAAGTTCTCCTTTATTGAAGAGTCTTTTTAGAAAATAGAGATTAAAATAATTCTAGAAATAGCAGAAGACTCTGCTTCTTATAGAATGCCTTGGTCTTTTGAGACAGGGAAAACTCTGTTTCCCATGATGAAGTGAAAATTCAGGACACAAGGCACTTGGCAATTTGTGTGTCCTATGAAATTCAGATAGGCCTGATGAGGAAGCAAGCAGAGAAACAGAAAAATACAGGTCGTTATACAAGTTCTTCGTGTCTAGAACACTGAGCAAGCACTCGTTGTACTTGAACTCAGAGTGTCTGACAAATGGCTGAGTATCTGTACAGGTTGATTCATCATAGTGCCTCCCAGGAGAGTGAGATAGATCTTGTCATTCTCCTCTCCAGAAACCCCATCTCACAAGATGCCTGCTAGGGACTGGATGTGCTCCTGAAAGTTCATATGCGAAATGATTATGGCAATCCTGGGAGTTTGGAAGATCTTCGAGAGGCGGGGCCTAATGGGAGGTATTGTCTTCAATGAAAAGGTAACCTTGAAAGGAATATTGAAATTCTGGCTCTCCCTCTTCTTTCTTTCACATCCCAGCTGCCATAAGCTCACTACTCCACTCTACTGTGTGCTCTCTGTCATGATGTATTGCCTTGCCTCAGGCTCAAGAAGGGACCAAAGACTGATCCTTGAAAACTGTAAGCACAGATGAACTTTACCTCTATTAAAGTTGAGTATCCCAGGCATTTTGTTGCATTACTGAAAATCTAATGTCTACAACATGTTCCTAGCATAGAGAGCTGGTATATCTCCATCCATATCCCATGATACCTCTGCAAGTCTACTCTAAATGGGATGTTTCTTCTTGTTCTCACTGTACTGAATATCTTCCTTTGAGGCACAGGGGTGTGTTTTCTAAAAGAGTTAATTATGTGTAACACACATGAACATGTAAACATGTAGTATGATGCCTGACAACTTCTAGAAGCATATACATTCCATATGTTATTTCCACACATCACATCCAGAGACCCAAGGCCATCAGCATTCAAAAAGAATGTTGACTCACCCCAGGCGTTAGCACTTCTAGGTCTCACAGCCCACACATGTGCCATCAGCATTCAGGCAAACTGCCTAGTCACCCTTGGGCCTTATGCCGTATGTAGTCTACACACAGTGGGGTCACGTAATCTTCATAGGATGTGGCTACACAAGACCTTATGTACATGCGCTAGATGGCGTTTAAAAAGCAAACACATCCACAGCTCCACTCTCTCACCACATTGCTTTCAAACAGGCCTGTGCACCTCCCTCTTCCCCCCACTTCCGTCTGTTAATGAAACTCTTAAAGTGGGTTTTGTTCTATATCGTGCGGTCTGTTCTCATGCCTGGTAATACCACCATGAATGCACATATATAAATAAAATTTTTCCTTTTCCAGGAAGCATTTGTTTTTTTTTTCCCTTGCATGGCTATCTGATCAGGAAGCTGAGAATAATTCCTAATGGTCTTTTTTGTTTTTTTATTAAATGTTCTTTTAAAAACATTTAAAAAGCATTTTAATTGCTATTTTGGGTGTATGCATTTGTTTGCTGTGCACATACCTATGAGTGCAAGCACATGTGTCTGGCACAGCACACATGTGGAAGCCAGAGGACATTTCCTTCCATCACATAGGTGACAGAGATTGACCTGGGGCACTGTGGCAAGTGCCCTTATCTGCTAAGTCATCTCATAGACCCTCAGTTACCTCTTTGTCCTGGGAAGAAAGTGTGACTTTTAAACACTATATCACACACACACATACCACCACCACCACCATCACATATTCATAGAATTTTTTATATGCGTGTATTCACACATGAAAATGTATGACTATGGGGGCTGACCAGATGGTACAGAGACTAGGAGGCCTCCTGCTCTCCTGAAGAACATTTAGGTTCCCAGCATCTATGTCAGTTCCTTCCAATCTCCTGTAACCATGGTCTAGGGCCATTTGAGGTCCTCTGTGCTGTATCTGAATGAACACAACTGGCATGTATTCACAAAACCCACCTAAGTAAAGACAAATCTTTAAAAATGCTCCCCCACATTCCTTTTATTATCTGAAGATTTAATTAGGTATGCATGCCAATCTGATTATTTTCTGGTAGACCTTCAATTTATACATAAATGTGTGTGTTTGTGTGTATGTTTATATATACACGTGTGTAAGAGACACATAGAATATGCACACACACAGAGAGACAGAGAGAATATTTATTTTCAGCAAAGCTAAAATAAATGGAGACTCCATAGTGGAAGCTGGAAACTCCCAGCAGGAGCTGAAGCTGCTGTCTGGACAGATTTTCTTCCTCGGGGAACCCTCACTTTTCTCTACTGAGGCCTCACAGCTAACTGGAATAGCACTCTGCAAGGATAATCTTCATTTAAGAATAACTGAGTGTAATTGTAAACCATAGCTACAGAATACTGTCTCAGCAACACCTAGATTAATATGCGATCAGATAGCTGGGTTCCACAGTACAGTCAAATACTGCATATGACTGTCAGGCACAGCACTGACACGCTGCTCCACACAGCAGCAGAAAATGGGCTGAATCATTTCATCCTATCTGTTAATCAAAGACCCAGTGTTGCGCATTCCTTTGCTTAGCTCCAGGGGGAGTGAGAGACTGAAGAGTTTGGAAAAGCATGGAGCTTTCCTTTAGGTCTGAGCAGTTCCCCTGAAAAGTAAGTATTGTAGTATTTGTTCTTGTTTATTGAATTATTTGCAAAATGCTCTGAATTCAATATTTTCTTGAAGGCAAACACTTGTTAAATTATTCACAGTGCTGCTTTCTACGAATAATTAGATTACCCGCTGCCTACATAAGCTGGGAGACTGTAGCACCAACAGTTAAGGCTTTACAATGTTTTGTATGCAGCTTTTTCCCTCCTGAACTAATGTAGCCCAGAGTTGAGAAAGGAAACAGGTTCCACTCTGAAAGGAATTTATGGAGCATGCTTTCTGCTGACAGAGATTGTGATTTCAGAACAGGTGATCAAGGAAACGCTGTCAACAGGATGGCTTTCTATAAATATCATAAGGAAGTGAGGAGACACCTGAGCATTTTTTCTATATGTGCCACCTTTTTTTGTAATTTATTTATTTATTTTTACTTAAAAAATTTCACCTCCTCCCCTCCTCCCATTTCCCTCCCCCTCCCCCACCCTGCCCCCTCCCTCTCCAGTTCAAAGAGCAGTCAGGGTTCCCTGCCCTGTGGGAAGTCCATGGTCCTCCCCCCTCCATCCAGGTATAGGAAGGTGAACATCCAAACAGACTAGGACCCCCCAAAGCCAGTACATGCAGTAGGATCAAAACCCAGTGCCATTGTCCTTGGCTTCTCAGTCAGCCCTCCTTGTCGGACACATTCACAGAGTCCAGATTGATCACATGCTCCATCAGTCCCAGTTCATCTTGCTTTGGTAAGATCCCATTAGATCAGCCCCACCATCATTGAGCCTATAATCTGTGATCCTAGAGAAGCTAAATAAGAAGGTAAACTCAAAGAAAAACATATAGTTATCCTCCTGGATATTGGAAGGAGACAACATTGCCAGGAAAAATTGGAAACTTGGGGGTGGGGGTGGGGTGAGGGTAAGGGGAGCTGGGGAGAAAAAAGTGAGAAGTGGGATAGGAAGAGCTTGGGGGAATGGGACGGTTGGGATGGAGGAAGGGTGGATATGGGAGCAGGGAAGTATATGTCTTAAATTAAGGGAGCCATTTTAGGATTGACAAGAGAATTCACTCAATAGGTGTCCGCAGGTGTCCATGGAGATGTCCCCAGCTAGATCCTTGGGCAGCTGAGGAGAGGGAGCCTGAAATGGCCCTATCCTATAGCCATACTGATGAATATCTTGCTTACCACCATAGAACCTTCATCCGGTGATGGATGAAGCTAGAGACAGAGACCCACACTGGAGCACTGGACTGAGCTCCCAAGGTCCAAATGAGGAGCAGAAGGAGGGAGGACATGAGCAAGGAAGTCAGGACCCCGAGGAATGCGCCCACACTTTTTTTTTTTAATGTGTAAAGACAAAATGGTAGCACGGATCTCGAAAGCATTCAAGGCGCAATGTTCCCGTGGCAGGGGTGTACCGGTGTACTCTGTGAGTAACGCTAGAGAGAAATCCGTGAGGAATACTGATGACAAATTAAATCAGAAAGATCTACTTTTAGTTTCTACGAGACAGGGTGCCAGGAAGCCCATACTGGCCCGAAATATGTCATGGAGCCCAAGGAGGACTTGAACTCCTGATCTTCCTGCTTCCATTTCTCAGTTTCTAGCACTGCAGACATGCACAACCATATGCAGCTGGGAGGAAAGATGGATTTGCATAAAACACGTTTACTGTAGTTAAGTCCATTGTTTGTCAATGCTGTTAAATTTGCTGGCTCCGTGGGAGGACACACTTTCTAGGTCTCAGGGTTAGCCTATCTCCCAAAGTAGTCTCTGTCGCAGCTAAGTAAATGTGCCACTCCCATCTTTCCCATCTTCTTCAAAGGAATCTGCCTTAAGGAGTGAAGTTAGACTGAAAGAGTCCCTGCCAGGTTGATCCGTCGCCACAACCCCCAGATGTTACCCTTTGTTGCCACTGCACCCTTCATTCAGACCATTACTCTGACACTAGCACCACTGTGTTTCTAGGGATTTCAAGTCCACTCTCATGAGGCTGTCAGACCCTACATTGATCTGGCCAACACTGCCTTAAAATACGCCAAAGTCTTTAATTCTTCATGCTCATTTCTTTTTCTCACTATTCTCCCTTCGCTTTTGTCAAACCTGTATTGAAACTTGGCACACGCTGAAAATTCCTGGTTGGCGGGTAGGGGTGTGCCTGGAAAGAGTAAGGCTGAAGAGTGGGTGTTGTATCTGATTAAAATATATTGAATGACATTCTAAAAGAATTTATAAAAATATTTTGTTAAAAAATACTATAGGGACTTACAAAATGGACTTTAACAGCCACATATTTTGGTGTTTGGGTTCTAACTCTCTTTGGATACTATAAGACAGTTAATGTATGCTCGATCAATCTCTATAGATTTTCCTATCCTGTAACTTTCATATATATATATATGTTCTCATAAAAAATTTACTCATTTTCATCTAGCTTTTGTTTAATAACTTAACAATAATTTTAAGGTTTATCTAAATTGGAGCATCTATCAGGCTGTCATATTTATTCATTATTCAATACCAATTCCATAGATTGGAAATACCAGAAATTATTTTTTCACATGTGTTGATGGTCATTTAAATTGCTTCTACCTTTTGTCTATTAATAGCAATGGTTTTATGAAGAGTATATATATATATATAATAATGTCGAATACTCTACTATTTTTAGAATGGTTTATTGCTATCAATTCTTTAATTCTCACCTCTGCACTCCAATTTTATGCTGTAGAAACCATATGAGGAATATTCACACACTTGGAAAACAATTCTTATCTTTTATTGTTAAAGACTTATTTTTAAATTTTATGTGCATGGATATTTTACTTGCATGCATGTATTTAAGTATGACACATGCAAGTCTAGTCTCTTGAAGGCCAGAAGAGGATGCCAGAATTCTTGAAACCAGAGTTACAGATAATTACTAGACACTGTGTGGGTTCTGGGAAACAAATATAAGAGTTTTAGCAAATGCAGTGACTATTTTTAGCCCATGGGCCATCTATCTAGTCCTAATCTGATCAATTTTATTGCTTTCATTTGAGACTGCTCTTCTCAAGTCCACTCTTCCTCCTATTACTACTTTTCATCAGAGTCTCCCGTTCCTGCCTTACTACGAAATTATTTCCACCAAACAAATGCATTTTGACAGATCTTCTAAATCCACATGAAACATCTGCTCATCTTTCTGCCACCCAAATCGTCTTAGATGGGGACAGCAGGGAACTAATTGCAGGGAGGTTGACTCCCAACAGGCAGAAGCCTGGATTCCATAAATTTTGCTTAAGGATTGTCCCTTCTCACAGAGCAGTGATGGTGCACACCTTTAATCCCAGCACTCGGGAGGCAGAGGCAGGCGGATCCCTGTGAGTTCGAGGCCAGCCTGGTCCACAAGAGCTAGTTCCAGGACAGGAACCAAAAGCTACAGAGAAACCCTGTCTCGAAAATAAAATAAAATAAAATAAAAAATAAAAGATTGTCCCTTCTCTTATTTGCAGTTTCTGGATCACTGATGTCCAATGTCCCAATGATGATACCCTTAGCACTTTGGGATTGCATCATTCAGATCAACTCACATCACTGAGTGACTGGCCTTGGATACAGAGTGGAGTTAAGGGTGGCACTGTGTCAAAGGTTGTAGGGGCTTCAGCTGTTCTTTCAGTATGATGAAAATGCTGCACACATGCCATTCGGAAGATTGTCATGAAGATTGTCTAGTGTTCAATGAAAACACTACTTTATTTCAGGAAAATGATATGCTATATATATGTTTCATTTGGACACAAAGCCAAAAGCCACAGTGATCATGCAAACAATACATGTAACTTGGGAATACACACTAAAATCAATAAGGAAAGAAAGAGGTAAAGAGAGCTAAAGAACTGGACATGTACAAAGAGAAAAGTAGATATTTCTAAACAAGAACCATGTTATCCAAAAAATATCTTATATGTAATCCAACTGAAATAAGTTTGTGTGTCTTAACAGGAATTTGTGTCTGTTATGAAACACAACATAAAAATGCATGAATATCCTAGCCAACAGATGAGAGTCCCAGCATGTAGAAATTTTATGACCAATAAAATAAAACAAAATAATCAGGCACAGAAGGCTTGTGATCCTGACTTATTACCAAGCTGGATTGATTTGAGTTATGGAAATATTATTTAAAATTGTAAATGAATTAATAAAATTCTTCCCATTATTAAGATAATAATAGAATTAAAAATAATGGAATATTTTAATATATCTATCAATATGTACAGGAACAACATTCATTAACGTGGGGCTGGGGTGCATGACTGTAATTAATCCCAGCTATTCAGGATGCTAAGGAAAGAGAATCGCAAATTTAATGTCTGTCTGGGATTTAGAATGAGTTCAAGACTAGTCAGAGTAAGTTATTATTACTCTGTCTGCAGTTAACAAAGTGTCTGTGGCTGTATCTCAGTGGTAAGGCACTTATCCAGCACGAATGAGGGAATAAGTAAGATTTCTAGCATTACAAAATAAAAATGAAAACTTCCCAATCCTAGCTTAATTAGAAACAGAGCAGAATTTCTTTTAGCATCATGACACATCAACTAAAATTCATTATAAACTTGATACCTAGTTTGCTACTACAGACTCATTGCCTTTGGAACTTTAGCAATATCATTAAGAGTAAAAGTGTATGTTGCCTAAATCCCCCTAAAACAATCACCATCACCCCTTAATATTCTGCAAAAGATAATTTAAGGTAGCAAGATCATATGTTAGGGTATGAAAAATCTTAAGGGAAATAAATTTCAAAACATAGCTCTGGGGAAGGCAAGAAATGTAATAGAATAAGTCCCAGAACAGTGAAAATATATATTTCCTGGATTTTAAGAGTTAAAAGATTGCTTTAGCAGTGACATAAAATTAATAATTTAAAGTTTGATGTTTGTACTGAGGATTCTGATCAATCAGTAGTGTTGTGTATAAACCCAAATATGGAAATATTTAAATAATGCAAAAGTGGATACTGTGGAAAATTTTAATGTATAATATTTGAGAGCAAATGTTAGCACACTTTTCCTCTAGTAAAGATATTTTAAGCATTTTTTGAGATTATAATTCCATTATTTCCCCTCTCCTTTCACTTTCTCTAAATCATATCATGCAAACACTTACTTTTTTCAAATTCATAGCCTGTTCATAATTGTTAATCAGTGTCCTATTGCTGTGAAGAGATATCATGACTGAGGCAACTTTTATCAAAGAAAGTATTTAATTGAGGCATGCTTACAGTTCAGAGATTAAGCCCAATATCCACATGGTAGCACGCAGGCAGACTTTTTTCTGGAGAGATATGTAATAGTTTGCCATCTGGATCTACAGGCAGCAAGGAGAGAGAGAGGGGGGGGAGAGAGAGAGAGAGAGAGAGAGAGAGAGAGAGAGAGAGAACTGGGCCTGGTTTAAGCATCTGAAACAACCAGTGACACACTTCCTTCAAGAAAGTCAAACCTTCTAATCCCTGCCAAGTAATGCCACTGCCTTGACCAGACATTCAAATCTATGAGCCTATGGGGATCATTCTTTTTCATTCACAGATGTACAAACACCCATACATATATTTATTTATAAACTGGCTAAAAATCTTATAAAAATAACTTAGTCACCTAGGCATGACAGTGCACACCTTTAATCCCAGTGCTTGGGAGGCAGAGGTAGGAGGAACTTCTTGAGTTCAAGGAGAGTCTGGTCTACATAGTGAGTTCCAGGCCAGCCAGGGCTATAGAGTGAGACCCTGCCTTAATAAACAAACAAAAAAATAAGTAAACCAATAAATTCATAATTGTTTGTAAACCTAAATGCAGTTTTACAGCTATATTAACAGCATAAGTTTAGAAAACAATTTTAAAATGCTTTTTAATGTTATTAAAATCTGTTCTTATTAAAATTATGGATTCTTTGTTTTTAGCTAATAATGTTAGGTGTATGTCCTCAAGGCTCAGTAAGTACATCATCCGTTTTGGACCTTAAGAAGACTCAGAAATAGGTTATGTCACTTCTTAATGAGCAGTGACCTTACAAATCCAACAGGAACTTTGTTAAAGTAAGTGGAGTTTAAAATTCAGCTTTCAATAACCATGTTAGCTTGTAAGTAATGAAAACTACACAATAGTGACAGAGAAATACTTTGAACTACAGGTTGCAGTTCATTTTCCCTTTAACTTTCTAAACTAAATCGAAGAGATATAATCATGGCTGTTAAAAGCTTGCCACAATAACACTTAGCATGCTTTTCAAAATAGCCTCAAAATCTCTTGGTGAAATTATAGACTTAATTTTGAAACACTAAGATTCAGGCCACCCACTGGGAACTCCATGGATTAAAGACCAATAACAGAGTTTAGCACAAGAACTTAGAGAGTCTAGAACAACATGAGATAAGGCAGAATAGATTCTAAAGGAATGAAACATTATTTAATCAAAATATAAAAGGGAACACTGGAATATTTGAGTAAGTCTGTAGGACACATCTTAGTTTCAGGCCAGTTCAATAAAAAACAATTGTTACATAATTCATCAACTTCAACTATTATTTTTTATAATAAAATGAACTTTTTAAGCAATAAACTTCATGGAAAAGAAAATACCATGTCTTCCTTCTTACTTTTAACAGCATCAGATAAAAGCCAGAGTTGACCAAAAGTTAATCTGGTTAAAACAGATTTATTCAGGAGTATTGAGTTGGGGGAACCCAGTATGGGAATGATTCTATGTTCTGAGTACACAGGGTTAATTTGGCATTCACAGTAGAGGGACAATGTGGGGTCAGTGGGTAAAAAACTGCTAACAGAATCTGTAGATGCTGGTTGAAGTGGCCCACCAGGATCCTTGCTGCAGACAAGCAAAAGTGACCAGGCATCTTAAGGCAGCTCTTGAAAGGCAAGGAAATCAAACAAATATCAGTGTGGAGGTCCTTCTTAAACTGATGGAGCAGGGTGGGTGCTGACAAGAGTACGTAAGTCCAAAAGTAGAATTCCAAGTTGAAAAGTTCAGGGGGAACCAGAGGGAATTTCAGATGAGGAAAGAAATCTTCGTGGTTAAGATGCGAGGTTTGTAGTAGCGACTGCGATTGCAGAGAGAGTTCCCAAGCCAACTGTGCATCAGAGACATGATTGAAGGTGATGCTCTGTCTTTCCTGACCTTGGTTAGAGAATCCCGAGCCATAAGAGAGCAATTGCTTTTGTTTCCCCTGTGTTCAAACATGCAGTGTTTGAACATACTGTTTGTTTGAATATAAGCTACATACCGATCAGTTCATCACAGAGGCAGTTTAAATATTTACAAAGAGCTATTTCACATCACGGCAATTTCCTTCATGAATTCATTCTCTACATGTGAACTGAAAAACTATTGTGTCCCAGACATTATTCTAGGTTCAAGCCAAAACTCTAACATTCTAGTGATCAGAAACGCAATGAACACAGAAAGGGAGAATGTGGGTTTGTTGGTGAGTAATCTCTGCCACTGCATAAACAGTTCCATAACCCACTCCTGTCCCCACGTTGTGTCACACATTGTCACCGTGTGATTGGACTTCATAAAAACCCAGTCACCTTGAGCTAAATCACCTAAGTTATACATATATTCTTTCCTTTCAACATTCAGTAACTAAAATGCCAGGAACCTTATATAAGCACTGTGGATGATTAATTTTAAATTTTATTTAGTTCATGCCTAATACTTAAGTAAATTTGAAACCATGACCAAATTGCCCATGGGGAAGGAGTAATTTGGTGAGGGCACACTAAAATGGAGATAAAAAGAGACAACATATAGGGGCTGCGAGTAATATAAGTTCCCTCGGTTATAAAGTTCATGTAGGAGAGGAAAGCATATCAATTATGGGTTTGTTTGTTTTGCGTCTGTTCTAATTAGACAGGGCACTGTCTGTTTTGAGGAGTTTGGCTCCTGGTTATAACCATCCCTCTTCCAGGGCAATTATAGTGGGGCCATACTGTGAAAGAAAGGTACTTTTTGTGTTAGATTTGGTGCGCAGGGAGCCAAGTGATACGATCAGGTTCTTTGGGCTATTTATGGCTTTAGTATATCTGAATTCTGAACCTTGATTTCTCTGTACTTTTTATTCCTGGGTCTCTTTATCTGAGACTTTTGCAGAGGTCTTCAGGTAGCCTTACGGAGTCCTGTGGATGTCATTATTATCCTCCAAGGCTAACGTCGAGCAGTAAACTGCTGTATTAATCCACTTTCACAGTGTCTGCCCCTTATTTTCAGCTAAATCTTAACGACACAAGCTGAGCATGTCTGGAGGCAGTCCTATTTATTCCTTCCATCTTTTAAATCAATGGTTCTCAACCTGTGGGTTGCAACCCCTTTGGCAAATCTCCATCTCCAAAATGTTTACATTATGATTCATAACATTAGCAAAATTAAAGTTATGAAGTAGCAACAAAAATATTGTTTGGGGGTTGCCACAACAAGAGGAACTGCATTAAAGAGTTGTAGCATCAGGAAATATTATTTAAATACTTGTGTCATGATCTGAAGCTAAAAATGCCTCAAAATGTGTCAGCTGTCTTTTCTTCTTAAACTTTTACCTCAAATTTATCATGTTCAGGAACACACCCCCTAACTTAGCATGCAAAGGAACTGATTCTGATTAAAACCCCCAAGATTTCTTGACTGGAGGAGGATATCAGATTGGACATAACTCCAATTCTTTTTGTCTGCTTTAATTGGTGTTCCTTGTGTTCACTTTGGCTTCACTCAGAAGCCCATGAATCCACTGTGTACAGTTCTAATACAGTAGAGGAACCTTGTAGACTGTTGTCCCATTCTGCCTGGTGTCTGCTACTTCCCCTAGTCTTTACACCTTTCTCTTTTCCATGGCCCCCTTGTCTCTGAAACTGGAAAAGCTTGTGTCTGGAGCTAAGTCTACGTTTGACAACCCCTACATGAGCTGGCACAAAGAAACAGCGGGAAGTTGGTGCTTTCCTCCCCTCAGCTCCTTGCTTGTACTGTTGCCCTAAGTGATTTGAAGCTTGTCCCATTAGGCTTGCTTTGCCATGCGGATTTAATTGGCTCCTCTAACACCAGACAGCCTCTGCAGGTCAAGAATCCTGAACATGATGAGAGAAAGGGAGATCTAGAACCCCAGGGTGCTCAGCAACTCCCTAAACGAAGCCTGGGTAGACAAGTCTAATCCCAGCACGTTCAACCTCATGAACCTCATGGGCAGCATAGGATTAACGGTTTCCTCCCATGCTTTACATTTTTGTCTAAATTCTTTTCCTTTAATGGAAATTATCCTACATGTAGATTCAAACTCGACTATCTTCAAAGTCGTAGCCTTTATCATTTGGAATAACTTGTCAGAGAAAATAAGTTCAATTATTCAGTTCCAGCAGTGTGTGTGTGTGTGTGTGTGTGTGTGTGTGTGTGTGTGTGTGTATGAGTGTGTGTATGAGTGTGTGTGGGGGGGGGAAGAGCCAGCCTGAAGCAGAAGCAGTGCTGTTGATCCCAGTTAAGACAATAGCATAGTACTCAAGATAATTTTCAACTCACTAAGCCATGGGCAATCATTGATGGTAGCTTTAAAATGAGCTAAGTTTTCATTGATTGAAATGTAGTTGGTTCCTGTGGGTCACTTACTATCCTGAAAGAAGAAAAGCAGGCACAGCATATGTATTAGTTTTCTGTCATAGCGATAAAACCGCCATGACCAAAGCAATGTCTAGAAGGGAACCTTCATTTGGACTTAAAGTTTCAGGGCAATGGAAGACCATGATGGCAGAGCAGTAATAGTAGTGAAGAGCAGTTGAGGAAACAGGAAAGTTAAAAGTCATTATCTTCAACCTCAACCACAAAGCAAAAGAAGCAACTGGACATAGTGTGAGTCTTTAAAATTCTAAAGTGAAGTATTGCCTCCAACAAGGTCAAATCTCCTAAACCTCTCTTATACTTTACCACCAGACTAGGTATTCAAATACGGGAGCCTCTGGGAAACTTTCTCATTTAAACCGCCACAGTGAGGCTGACCGTTTCCTTTTTATATGCCTTGGTTTCTTCATAGACAAGAATTGTTAGCATGTGGAGTTCATAGATGAGGCTTCTGTAATTGCTGCCCCAGGACTAAGAGAGAAGAGAATGCCCTCATTAAGGGAAGACTATTGACTTTGGAGTCAAACACATTCAAACTAAATTCCATGCTCCATCCCTGGGGAGTAGCATATGGCTTAGAAAAACTACTCTTTCATATATGACTTGAAGTTCACAGAAAAAAGTCCCACCCATACCCTATGATGAAAATTCTACAAGTCGCTTGAATGATTAGAAGTTCATTTCTGTCTTGCAGATAGGGTCTCACACTGCTACCCATGTGGAGCTATAATTCTCAATCCTCCAGCCTCATCCTCCCAAGTATATGGAATGCCAGGTATTCACACAACCACACACAGCTCAACTTTATTTTCCTGAGATCTTAACTCCATGAATTTCTCTTAGCATTTTAAGTAAGACGACTTTCTCAAGCAGTGCCAACACAGTTTTGCTCAACCCCACAGGAAAGGGAAACTGGACTGGATAAGCAGTCAATTAACCTAAATTATCAGTTCCATCTGATTGATTCAGCTTGGGTCAGATGCCCGTGCCTGGACCAATCAATTTGCCTTAAGTAGTTGCAGCTGCAGCTTTGGCTGGGGTTCCAGAATGGAGAGGTCATGGAAATATTCTTACAAAATGAATATATTTGAGGCAAAGAGAAAAATGAGCATGTCTACCAGAGAAGGAAAATTGTCATTATTCGATTTGCTCCTAGCCTAATTAAGTAAGTGCTTTATCACGGCTCCAATGAAGGGCAATATTTTTGACCAAGTTTGTAATACACTGAACAAAACAAACAAAAGTAACCAAAGCACAAATGTAAAAATCTATACAGGATCCTGGAGCTGCTAGCTGGTTAGAAGGAAGCCACTTCAGCTACATCTGTATACTACAAAGAAGCAAGGAGATGCTGGCTGTACATTTTAAGGAAGACTGGTTTGTTACTGAAGCAAATCTCATCTAATATGCTTGTTGACAAAGCCAGCACTATTGGAAAACTCATGCCAGAAAATCATAGCCAAAGAGTTTTAAAACTTCCCATCCCCTGTGTCTGTATACCTCCGGGCACTTCCGAAACCATGGCTCCCAAGTGCCTTGGCCCTTGTGCAGACTGTGGCATTGCTCTCTGGCTGCCCGCGGAGTCTTGCTGACTCTAACGCCACAGTACCATCTGGCCAGCCCGAGGCCTGAATGCAGCCTGCAGCCCTTCTCTCTACTATGCTCAATAATCCACCGTTTTTCTCTTCCTGGAAAGCCACCACCCATAGTGTGGCCTTTGGCTGGCCCAAGACAGGAAGATGACCTGGTCTTTGCTCCTGACAGTCTGCTGAGGCCTTGCCATTCATTCCACACTGCTCCAGCTCAGCTTTTCTTTTCACCTTGGCAAAGGTGTCTCAGTCTAACTATAAGAACCCCCAAATACATAAACTATTAATAGGCCCTGTTATTTGAAAATTCTATAGAATATATATATGTGTGTGATATGGATATATATGTAAAATATATGAGATATGATACACACATGAGAATACAAACACTTTACTTAAAAACCTTTACACTTTTTTTTTTTGAGAAAAGGAAAATAAAACAAGTTTCCGCCTCCTACCAGTCTCCCATTTCCCTCCCCCTCCTCCCACCCTTCTCCCCCTCCTCCCACTCCTCTCCCCCTCCCTCACCAGTCCAAAGAGAAGACAGGGTTCCCTGCCTGTGGTAAGTCCTAGGTCCTCCCCCCTCCATCCAGGTCTAGGAAGGTAAACATCCAAACTGGCTAGGCTCCCACAAAGCCAGCACATTAAGTAGGATCAAAACCCAGTGCCATTGTCCTTGGCTTCTCATCAGCCCTCATTGTTCGCCATGTTCAGAGAGACCGGTTTTATCCCATGCTTTTTCAGTCACAGTCCAGCTGGCCTTGGTGAGCTCCCAATAGATCAGCTCCACTGTCTCAGTGGGTAGGTGCACCCCTCGTGGTCCCGACTTCTTTGCTCATGTTCTCCCTCATTCTGCTCCTCATTGGGACCTTGGGAGCTCAGTCCAGTGCTCCAGTGTGGGTCTCTGTCTCTATCTCCATCCATCACCAGATGAAGGTTCTATGGTGATATGCAAGATATTCATCAGTATTGTTATAGGATAGGGTCATTTCAGGTTCCCTATCCTCAGCTGCCCAAGGAACTAACTGGGGACATCTCCTTGGGCTCCTGGGAGCCACTCTAGGTTCAAGTCTCTTGCCAACCCTAAGGTGGCTCCCTTAACTAAGAATTGTGCTTCCGTGCTCCCCTATCCAACCTTCCTTTATCCCAATCATCCTTTTTCTCCAAGTTCCCCCCATCCTCCCCTTCTCCCTTTTCTCTGCCCATCTCCCCTTACCCCCATCCCACCTCACCCCCAAGATCCCAATTTTCTCCCCAGCAATTTTGTCTACTTCCATAGCCAAGAGGATAACTATATGTTTTTCCTTGGGTTCACTTTCTTACTTAGCTTCTTTAGGTTCACCAATTGTAGACTCTGTGACCCTTATTTATGGCTAGAAACCAATTATGAGTGAGTACTTCCCATGTTCATCTTTTTGGGTCTGGGTTACCTCACTCAGTATAGTGTTTTCTATTTCCATCCATTTGCATGCAAAATTCGAGAAGTCATTGTTTTTTACCACAGCGTAGTACTCTAATGTGTATATATTCCACACTTTCTTCATCCATTCTTCCATTGAAGGGCATCTAGTTTGTTTCCAGGTTCTGACTATTACAAATAATACTGCTATGAACATAGTTGAACAAATGCTCTTGTCATATGATAGGGCATCTCTATGGTTTATTCCCAGGAGTGGTATTGCAGGGTCCAATGGTAGGTTGATCCCAAATTTCCTGAGGAACCGAAACACTGATTTCCAAAGTGGTTGCACAAGATTGCATTCCCACCAGCAATGGATGAGGGTACCCCTTCCTCCACAGCCTCTCCAGAAAAGGCTATCATTGGAGATTTTTATTTTAGCCATTCTGACAGGTGTAAGATGATAACTCAAAGTTGTTTTGATTTGCATTTCCCTGATCGCTAAGGAGGTTGAGCATGACGTTAAGTGTCTTTTGGCCATTTGAACTTCTTCTGTTGAGAATTCTCTGTTCAGTTCAGTGCCCCATTTTTTAATTGGGTTAAATAGCATTTTAAAGTCTAGTTTCCTGAGTTCTCTATATATTTTGGAGATCAGACCTTTGTCTGTTGCAGGGTTGGTGAAGATCTTCTCCCAGTCAGTAGGTTGCCTTTTTGTCTTAGTGAGGGTGTCCTTTGCTTTACAGAAGCTTCTCAGTTTTAGTAGGTCCCATTTATTCAATGTTGTCCTTAATGTCTGTGCTGCTGGAATTACACATAGAAAGCGATCTCCTGTTCCCATCTGTTGTAGGATACTTCCCACTTTCTCTTCTAATAGGTTCAATGTGTTCTGACTGATAGTGAGGTCTTTAATCAATTTGGACTTGAGTTTTGTGCATCGTGATAGATATGGGTCTATTTTCATTCTTCTACAGGTTGACATCCAGTTATGCCAGCACCATTTGTTGAAGATGCTTTCTTTCTTCCATTGTGTACTTTTAGTTCCTTTATCAAAAATGAGATGTTCATAGGTTTGTGGGTTAAAATTCAGGTCTTCTATACGATTCCATTGGTCGACTTCTCTGTTTTTATGCCAGTATCACACTGTTTTCATCACTGTAGCTCTGTAATGGAGTTTGAAGTCAGGGATGGTAATGCCTCCAGAAGATCCTTTATTGTATAGGATTGTTTTGGCTATCCTGGGTTTTTTGTTTTTCCATATAAAGTTGATTATTGTCCTCTCAAGATCTGTGAAGAATTTTGATGGGACCTTGATGGGGATTGTATTGAATCTATAAATTGCCTTTGGTAGAATTGCCATTTTTACTATGTTGATCCTCCCAATCCAAGAGCAAGGGAGGTCCTTCCATTTTCTGGTATCCTCCTCAATTTCTTTCTTCAATGCCTTAAAGTTCTTGTCAAATAGATCTTTCACTTCCTTGGTTAGAGTTACCCCAAGATATTTTATGCTGTTTATGGCTATCGTGAAAGGTGAAGCTTCTCTGATTTCCCACTCTGCTTCCATATCCTTTGTGTATAAGAGGGCGACTTTTTTTTTTAGAGTTGATCTTGTATCCTGCCACATTACTAAAGGTGTTTATCAGCTGTAGGAGTTCTTTGGTGGAGTTTTGGGGGTTGCTTATGTACACTATCATATCATCTGCAAATAACGAAAGTTTCACTTCTTCCTTTCCAATTTGAATCTTCTTGATCCCCTTATCTTGTCTTATTGCTATTGCTAGAACTTCAAGCACTATATTGAAGAGGTATGGAGAGAGTGGACAGCCTTGTGTTGTTCCTGAGTTTAGTGGGATGGCTTTGAGTTTCTCTCTGTATAATTTGATGTTAGCTGTCGACTTGCTGTATATAGCTTTTATTATATTTAGGTATGACCCTTGTATCCCTAATTTCTCCAATACTTTTATCATAAAGGGATGTTGAATTTTGTCAAATGCTTTTTCAGCATCTAATGAAATGATCATATGGTTTTTTCTTTCAGTTTATTTATATGATGGATTACATTGATAGATTATCATATGTTGAACCAGCCCTGCATCTCTGGGATGAAGCCTACTTGATCATAATGGATACTTTTTCTAATGTGTTCTTGGATTCGGTTTGCCAGTATTTTGTTGAGGATTTTTGCATCGATGTTCATGAGTGAGATTGGTCTGTAATTCTCTTTCTTGGTTGAGTCTTTTTGCGGTTTTGGTATCAAGTAACTGTAGCTTCATAAAAGGAATTTGGCAATGCCTCTTCTGTTTCTATATTGTGAAATACATTAAGGAGTATAGGTATTAGGTCTTCTTGGAAGTTCTGGTAGAATTCCGCATTGAAACCATCTGGTCCTGGGCTTTTTTTGGTAGGGAGGTTTTTGATAACCGCTTCTAATTCTTCGCGACTAACAGGTCTATTTAGATTGTCACCTGGTCCTGGTTTAATTTGGTATATGGTATTTATCTAAAAAAGAGTCGATATCCTTTACATTTTCCAGTTTTGTGGCATATAGGCTTTTGTAGTAAGATCTAATGATTCTCTGAATTTCATCTTTGTCTGTGGTTATGTCCCCCTTTTCATTTCTGATCTTATTAATTTGCAAATTCTCTCTCTGCCGTTTGACTAGTTTGGATAGGGGTTTGTCAATCTTGTTGATTTTCTCCAGGAACCAGCTTTTTGTTTCATTGATTCTTTGTATTGTTTTCTGTGTTTCTATTTTGTTGATTTCAGCCCTCAGTTTGATTATTTCCAGTCTTCTACTCCTCCTAGGTGAGTCTGCTTCTTTTTTTTTTCTAGAGCTTTCAGGTGGGCTGTTAAGTCTCCAATGTGAGCTTTCTCTGTTTTCTTTAAGTGGGCACTTAGTGCTATGAACTTTCCTCTTAGGACTGATTTCATAGTGTCCCCTAAGTTTGAGTATGTTGTTTCTTTATTTTCATTGAATTCCACGAAGACTTTAATTTCTTTCTTCATTTCTTCCTTAATCCAGGTATGGTTCAGTAGTTGACTGTTCAGTTTCCATGAATTTGTAGGCTTTCTGGGGGTAGCATTGTTGTTGAATTCTAACTTTAATCCATGGTGATCTGATAAGACACAGGTGGTTAGTAATATTTTTTTGTAACTGTGGATGTTTGCTTTGTTACCGACTATGTGGTCAATTTTCGAGAAGGTTCCATGAGCTGCAGAGAAGAAGGTATATTCTTTCCTATTTGGGTGGAATGTTCTATAGATGTCTGTTAAGTCCATTTGATTCATTACCTCCATTAATTCTCTTGTTTCTCTGTTAGGATTCTGTCTGATTGACTTGTCCATTGGTGAGAGAGAAGTGTTGAAGTCTCCTACTATTAGTGTGTGCGGTTTAATGGCTGCCTTGAGTTTTAGTAATGTTTCTTTTATGTACTTGGGTGCTTTTATATTAGGGGCATAGATGTTCAGGATTGAGACTTCATCCTGATGAACTGTTCCTGTTATGAGTATAAAATGCCCCTCTCCATCTCTTCTGATTGATTTAAGTTTAAAGTCAACTTTGTTAGAAATTAGTATGGCCATACCTGCTTGTTTCTTAGGTCCATTTGCTTGATAAGCCTTTTCCCAGCCCTTTACTCTGAGTAGGTGCCTGTCTTTGTGGTTGAGGTGTGTTTCTTGTAAACATCAGAATGTTAGATCCTGTTTTCTTATCCAATCTCTTAGCCTGTGCCTTTTTATAGGTGAGTTGAGTCCATTGACATTAAATGATATTAATGACCAGTGGTTGTTAACTCCGGTCACGTTTTTAGTCGTAGAATTTGTGTGTTTCCCTTCTTTGAGTTGTGTTGGTGAAAGGTCTCTAGATGTCTGAGTTATTGTGGTCATTGTTGGACTCCTTGGTTAGTGATTTTCCTTCTATTACTTTCTGTAAGGCTGGATTTGTGGCTGTGTATTGTTTAAATTTGTTTTTATCCTGGAAAATTTTATTTTCTCCATTTATAGTGAACAAAAGCTTTGCTGGGTATAGTAGTCTGGGCTTTCATCCATAGTCTCTCAGTTTCTGCAGTACATCTATCCAGGACCTTCTGGCTTTCATGGTTTCCATGAAGAAGTCAGGTGTGAGTCTGATAGGTTTACCTTTATAAGTGACTTGGCCTTTTTCCTTTGCAGCTCTTAAAATTCTTTCCTTATTCTGTATGCTTTGTGTTTTGATTATTATATGGCGAGGGGATTTTTTTTTTTTGATTCAGCCTATTCGGTGTTCTGTATGCTTCTTGAACCTTCATAGGTATATCTTTCTTTAGGTTGGGAAAGTTTTCACCTATAATTTTATTAAATATATTTTCTGGACCATTGAGATGCACTTCTTTTCCTTCTTCTTAGGTTTGGTCTTTTTATTGTGTCCCATATTTTCTGAATGTTTTGTGATGAGAGTTTGTTGGACTTGCTGTTTTCTTTGATCAGTGTGTTTATTTTCTCTATGGTATCTTCAGAATCTGAGATTCTTTCTTTTAACTCTTGTATTCTGTTGGTTATGCTTGTTTCTGTAGACTCTGTTTGTTTACTTAAATTTTCCATGTCCAGCCGGCCCTCTGTTTGTGTTTTCTTCCTTGCCTCCATTTCAGTTTTCAAGTCTTGAACTGTTTCCATTATCTGTTTGATTGTTTTTCCTTGGTTTTCTAGGGTATCATTCACTGATTTATTCAATTCTTCAAATTTTCTGTTATATTTCTCATCCATTTCTATAAGGGCATTTTTTACATGCTGTTTAAGGGCATCAATCACTTTCATGAAATCAATCTTTTCTACTTCTTCTTGATTAAGTTGTTCATGTCCTCCCATTGTGAGGTCACTGGTTTCTGGTGGCTTTATGTTGCTTTTCAGCTTGTTGGATGAATTCTTGCCTTGGCGTCTGCCCATCTCTTCTTTCAAATGCTCCCTTATGGATCTTCTTTTACTGAACCAGGTCTCCTTGCCTACTGATGTACCTTCCCAGTGATGGCTCTCCCCAGTGATGGCTCTCCCAATGTTGGCTCTCCTGGCGCGGAGAGATCAGGTCTCCGTGCTGGTTGGGTAGCTTGTAAACAAAGCGCCTACCTTGCTTGGTGCAGGCAGGCTATAGAAACAAAGGAAATCCCGCCCGCTTGGGTGCCCTGAGGATTTGGACCGAGTGCCCAGACAGCCTGGGCTGGGTGATGTTATGTGTCGAAAGAGGGCAGTGGGGCCGAAGTGGGGAGGGTTCTGGATGCAAGCTGGGTGGGATAGGAAGAAAGAGGCAGTATGCAGGGAGTAGAGAACACCTTTACTCTTTAAATAAAAGATCAGAATATATCTACCTGAATTTAAAATGTAGCTGTCTTTTTCATTTCCTGAAGCAGGTAGGTAAAACAGCCTCCCTTTGTAGCATAAGCCACCCGCTATGCTCCCGAATTGCCTATGAGATCTACCTACTTAGGATAGTCAAGTCTCAGAACTGGGTACTGGGACTGGCCTTTGTGTCATCTGTAATAAGTAATTGTGAACTTGAGGTGAGTTGGAAGCAGTCTTCACTGGACTGGGGCTGTGGAGATTCCTTGATTTCCCAGATTGCTGAGGCTGGACTCATATACTCTAGGTAGCACCATTCCCTAGGTAGGTAGCAGTGATTTTATGAGTGGAAAATCTAATCTGAGGCATCGACTGTGGTTATAACCAACTTCCCAAAGTTCCTGACACACTGACTTTCCACATTATGGATCTTATGAGAGAGAGCAAATACTTTTATAAGTTGATATTTGTCAGGACTTTAAAAAATAATTCCATTTGGAAAAGGAGGCTTTATGGTTCAGGTAAGTTTCTTTGTGTGCAATATCCTGAAATGTAATGCACACCACGTTAAGACTGGTCTGGTATGTAATTTGGAGAAGTTAGCATGAGATACTGTGCCTGCCATTTCTATCCGAGAAATCCCTGCCATGCAAACTGACACAAAAACAACAAACAAGAAGGATGCCCTGGTTGATCCTGATAAAGTCTGCTCCAGATTGAAGGTTTGAGTCACAGGATGGCTGTAGTGACTCTTTCATGTCAGGAAACAAAATTAGTAGGGTAGCAGTCTGGGGGTTGTGGACACTGCTTACAAAATTTCTTAACAGTATAATTCCATTTCCTTGTATTTTATTAATTACCTGCTCTCTGCCTTAATTATGTGCTATGTTCTGAAGTCCAAAGAATGAATGAGTTTGTGGCCCTCTTACTTGACATAGTTCAGGCCCTTGGATTTTTTTGACACCATCTTCTTTCATGAGAAACCTTTAAAGTGGTATTCTCTGTGTAGTTATTTTTTACTATATATCTTTGATTACATTGGTTCTTTCCCATTTCTTTAGGTAGACTCTCCCTATCCTTTTACCTTGCTATTACTGAAGTATTGGATGGCATTGAGAATTGCTATTAGGCTTCTTCTGGGACCCATTAAGGGAAAGTTATTTTTTTTCTGTAAAGAAAAAAACTTATCTCTGGCTTTGGGTGAAGACAGAGCATTCTGATGTATTCTAAAATTAAGAAATTATGTACTATTGCCTCCCCATAAGAGGCCACTTACGTGGGCCTGCCGGTCACCAGCCACGAAGAACAGAGACTACCTTTCAAGAAGACTGATTCACCTAGTACATGTTATGGAGATAGGTGGTGCACTTATCTTTTCTAGCAACCCTTTCTTCTGTACAAACAGTACTGCAGAACCTTTGCCTTATACCCTGCCTACTTTCTGCATCCGAACTCAGAAAAACATAAATTTTCTTTTACCTTTTTTTTTTTGTATCTGCGTGTGTGTGAAGCTTCCACCACTTCTGCACTCGTCTTCTTCTGTGTGGCTACTTACAAATGACATGGTTTTCTCTTTTATCCTCTTTTTTCTGGGTGGCATCAAATTTGATAGTTTTTCTACCCTGTTGTTTTCTCTCATATGCTAATAAGATTGTCCCTGAGCTTCTTTCAAGCCCACTTGTAAATTTTTTTTTTTGATGAAACTAAGAGGCTGAATAAGAAATCTCAATTTCTCTAGATAATCATATTTTCCCCAATACTGGGCTCCCCAAGGCTTCTTTCCCATATCACCATTGAATGATCCACTTATTATCAGATCAATTATTTAATAACAATTCTCATTCTAGATGGTAATAAGAATAAGGGCACTGTTTGAATTTTCTCCATATTGAATCCCATAATCTAGAAAAAAATTCTCCTATATTATGTATAGTTTCTTATGTAGTTCCATCAAGGAAACAGGGAAGGGAGGAGGAAGATGCCATGGTATAATCATGATATCCAAGAATCATATAGGCATTAAAAATGAGAAAATATAACACAGGCGTAATGAATCCAAGATTTATCTTGTAATTGTCCTTGGTATCAAAACTGCCAAAAACTTGCTAAAGATATCATTGGGTATTAGGTATAGATTTTCTTAATCTATGATTTATAATTGTGCTACTTACACTGCAGAGCTGAGAAATGACACAAAGTCAATACAGCCTAGATCTCGTCTTCAAATATTAAAGCGTCTCGGTTATGCGGATAGCTCAGTGGGTAAAACAGGTACTGTGCAAGCATGAACATTTGAGTTTAGATGTGTAGGGCCTCTGTAAATGATATGAGAACCTGTTGTAGTACTCATACATATTTCTGTACTTATATGGCAAGATGAACCACAGAGATAGGAGAATGCCCATAAGCTCTCAGGACAGCTAGCCTGACGAACACGGAAATGAAGAGGAAAGAACCCTTTTTCAAACAATGTGCAAAGTCGGGATCAAACTCAAGATTGTCCTTTCATTGTGACATAGGCAAAGTAGCACACATGTACCCTTGTTCACACACATGAACACACACACTCACATACATATAAACACCACACACATCCGTTACACATCCATGTATCTGTGTGTTACACATCCGTAACACACAGAAGATGATTTCCAAATACTAAAAATGCCTCTAAAAGTGGAATTTCCTTACACATGTTAGCCAAATGCAGACTTTCTTTCTCTGTCTCAAAATAACTCTAGCATGGTCAAACTTGCCATCTGAAGTCAGTAGTTAGTTGAAGAAGTTTGGTTTGCTTTTCCCAGAGCTGACTGTGCCCTCTGTGTCCTGCTGTATAATTTACCCTCTGTAGTAAGGCTGGAATTTGAAGGCTGATTTGCACCTTCTGTCTCTTTCATTTCCCAGTTGCTACATCCCATTTCCAGAATGAATTCTATTTGATCTGAAAACACTGGGAGTTTGAGTTGTGCTGGCCGATGTGCTATTTGGGTGGTGGAGGACATGGTCAGTTTTCCAGGTTGGACAGCAGCTGCCCAAGATGCCGAATTGCCCTGATGCCATCTGCTTGGCTGACCCACTAATCTACCAGCTGGTTTCCATGAACACCAGGATGATTTCCCATTGGAGAATCTTGAAACATCCCTTACATCCATTAAAGGCAAGAACAGATGGTGGTTTCTTGAGACAGTGAAGGATTTAACTGATTCATTACTCATGTTGGGAACAGTGAGATCAACCAATTGGACTCTTATGCATTGGCTTACCTTTCCTTTAAGTTATCAACTCCCAGTGTGGGAAGAGAGTCAAGTTTTAGAAGTGGAAATAAGCTTCTCTGCATCTGATGCAAGCATGTCTCAGGAAGCAAGCTAGCAAAAGAATAAATTTCAATAGCGTCAAGGTTAAGTCTTAGACCAATTGTAATGGTGTTCATTACCATGCAGGTACCAAAGGAGCTTCAAGGACACGAGGAAAACTAGAGAATGTGACAGATTTGAGAGTGCCTGTCAAAGTGTAGCACTGTTCCTCAAATAAGACTATCTGAAAAAACAATAGGTGGCATTATCCTACTGCTGACAGAAATTCTAAGAGCTTAACAAAAGTTTTATAATATTAGTGATCTGCTCTGAATATGAAATTTACCCCAGAGGCTCAAGGGTGATGTTTTGCTCCATAGCTGGTGGCTGGCTGGCTCTATTTGGTGAAGATATTAAAAAATCTTATAGGTTGGTGATAGCTACAGGCCAACAGCGACAGCCTTTTGAGCATTTCTTGCTTTAGCTCTTCCTAATTAGCCTCTTCCCTTTGATTCCTGAGTACCATGAAGCATCCTTGGTCACACCCTTCCACAGGCCTTGTCACAGGCCTGAAAACAATGGACTGAGACTCTGAGCCCAAACAAACTTTCGCATCTTTCAATTAATTGTCTTCAATAATTGTCACAGTGACTAAAAGTCTGACTGACACACTACCTACTACTTTAAAACCTGTCTCTATATATCTTACTATTTTTTTCTGTTCTATTTCCCACTGACCTTGCCATTCCAGTGTTTTTCTTCCTTTGCTCTCTACCCACTCTCCATTTTTTTTTTTTTAATAACCAGAATTCTTACAGACAGTAAACTCGATAAGGCATGATAATCACCATCATTTTCCTGGCCCACCTTGTGAGCATCTTCATGCCAATCTATCTCTTCATTTGTCTCTTAAATAATAGCCCATCACTATTTGTCTTCAGCTTAACTATATTCCCAATGAAATCCATACTGACTGGTTAAAGCGTTTTGTAAAACTGAAACCATGTAGAAATATATATGAGGGTCACCCTGAGGGCTCCTGCTGAGGAAATCAGGGCATAGGACACATTGAGATTCTTGAAGTATTTGAACAGTAACGATTCATTTTTTTACCCCAGGAAGCTGGTAATAACATATTTTTTTTTAGTTTGGTTTCAAATCTTTAAGAATCTGTCAATGAAAACAGCCTCCCCTCCTGCACACATAAACACACACACACACACACACACACACACACACACACACACACACACACACCACACACACACACACACACACACACACACACACACACTTGTCCAGAAAGTAGTTGAATGATGACTTTTGCCGAGCTTAGGGAGCTGTTTGGAAAATTTGCAGTGGTTCACAAAGAATCTTCCATTACATATGCCTCTAGGTCCTTGGGGCCCACTGAACCACACCAGCTCATTCTGGAAGCAATCTCCTGACTAAGTAAATTCTCCTTGGCTCTTGGCAGGGTAACAGAAGGCATGGGGAAAATTAGAAGGTAGATCGACCTCAGTTTAAATCAGTGTTCTGTCAGCAACTAAATGACACATCACTCAGCCTCTCTGAGGTACAGTTTGCTTACCTGCAGAAAGGATATGGGTATATAGTTTATTCAGGATAATATATACACAGCATCTAGCATATAACATGAATCAATATATATTAGTTCTTTATCCCTATGAGGCATATTCTAAACTCACGAGATACTTCTTTTAGCCTTCCTCTAAGAGCTTTTTGAATTTGCCTGGTTCAGCCACTGTGGGTACTCTGTAAAGATATGTTGCCACACTTCAAGAGATGATGGCGGTACAGTTTCTGCTGGGCAAAATTCAGCAGGCTGAACTCCAATGAGCAAGACAAGAACTCAGGGAAGGCCATGTATAGGGGATTCAGATACTGGGCCATGCATAATCTTCCCTGTCTTAAGGTTTTCCAGAAAAGTATGACTGGTAAGAAGTGCATTTCCTCATATATATAATGAGATTAGCATATATATATATATATATACATATGTGTGTATATATATATAACAATATCTAGTTATCTTCATAATTTCATAAACAAATTCTTAAGAGTAATATTCATGTATAGATATAGAAACATGAACTTTATATATTCAGATACAAATATTTGTACCAAGACAATTACTTTTGGATTATATTTTATATAGAAATATCTGTACATATATGTATGATGATTTACCACGGGATTTGTTCACAGGATTATGGAAATCAATATGCCCATGATTTCTTTCCTTGATGCTGGTGGTATAACTTGAGGATAGTGACAGGGTATGCTGATAGTGTAAATCTAGGATTGGGTCTGAAGGCCTGAGAACAAAGTTTGCTCATGTCTCAGGGCTAGGAAGATGGGTGCCCCAGTTCAGAAAGAATAATACTTTCCATCTTCCTCCTTTTTTGTTCTATTAAGTGTTTAAGGGTACCCAAAGGGCTGATCTTTCTATTGACTCTCCTGCATCAAATTCCAATCTCTTTTACAGACAAAGGGATAATGTTTTACCAGTTATCTGGGCATTACAGTATCCAGTAAAGGTGACATATAAAACTAACCAACTAACTAAGCAGTGCTGTTCACATGAGTTCAGTGCCAGTGGTGGTCAGAATAAAGCCTCAGAGCTCTGAAGCTGGAAATATAGACAGTTGTGAGACATGGGATATGAGTACTAGAAGCCGCATTCCTGGAAGAACATGATATGGACTCTCTAGACTATAGACTCGATAGGCACATCCCTTGCCCCAACCCCACCTATGAGAGCTCAGCAGACCAGGGAGCAGCCTCACCACACCTCAGCCACTTTCTACCACATCTGCAACGACATTAGCCTTGATTTGGCCTACACCTATACCTCTAGGGGCTTCTAACCCACACCAGTGTCCACCATAGGCATAGGCCTGCCTACACTTGGAGGAAGAGCAACCACCTAAGTCACAGGCTCAGTTTACACCAATTGGAGGAAGAGGGACCCCCTAAAGCATAAACCCCACCTTCACCCACTGAAGAAAAAGATAGTCAGATGGTAGTGTCAAAACACATTGAACAGCATAAAGAGCAATCTGACACCACCAGAAACCAATGGTTCTACATCAGCAAGACATGAACATCCTAATGCAGATGAAGTAGAAGAAAATGATCTTAAATATACCTTTATGAAGATGATAGAGACTCTTAAAGAGGAAACTAAAAATTATCTTAAGGAAATGGAGGAAAAGACAAACAAAAAATTGGAAAAAATCAATAAACCTCTCTTTTTTAAGGTTTAATTCTTTATTTTATTTTTGCACAAACACAAAGCAGAGAATGAACTGGAAGTGGTAAGAGTTTTTAATCTTTTTTAATTACCATTTTATTTTCATTTTTAAAAAAGAAAACAAACTATCTTTTTTCATTATACATACCAATCCAAGTTACCACCTCCTCCCCTTTTCCTATTCCCTCCACATACCCTCCCACCCCACCCCCATCCAATCTTCAGAGAGGGTAAGGCATATTGTTTGGGGAAGGTCCAAGGTTCTCCCTACTATAGCTAGGCTGAGCAAGGTATCCATCCAAAGAGAAAGGGTTTCCAAAAAGCCAGTACATGCAGAATGGATAAATCCTGGTGCCAGTGCCCTTCAGTCTGTCCCAGCCATGCAACCGTCAATCATATTCAGAGGGTAAAATTTGGTCCTATGATTGCTTCTTACCATTACAACTGGAGTTGGTAAGCTCCCATTAGGACATGTAGACTCTTTCAGTGGGTGAAAACCAAGAAAAAAAAAAAACAATCAAACATGTGAAACAAACAGTTAAAACAGTTCAAGACTTGAAAACTGAAATAGAGGCAATAAGGAAAACACAAACCAAGGAACATCTAGAAATGGAAAATCTTGGTAAGCGATCAGGAACTACAAATGCAAGCGTAACCAACAGAATACAACAGATGGAAGAGAGAATCTCAGGTGTTAAAGATACAATAAAGGAAATAAAATCGTTGATCAAATAAAATGTTACTTCCAACAAACTCTTAAAACAAACTATCAAGAAAATCTGGGATACCATGAAAATACTAAACCTAAGAATAATGGAAATAGAAGAAGGAGAAGTCCAGGTTAAAAGTACAGAAAATATATTCACCAAAATTGTAGAAAAAAACTTTCCCAACTTAAAGAAGAACATGCCTATGAAAATAAAAGAAACTTACAGAATATCAATAGACCAGACTCTCCTCCAAAACAATTCCCTTGACGCATAATAAAACACTAAACATACTGAATAAAGAAAGAATACTAAGAACTGCAAAAGAAAAAGGCGAAGTATCATACAAAAGCAGACCTTTCAGAATTACACCTGACTTCTCAATGGAAAATATGAATTCCAGAAGGTCCTGGATGGATTGTCTACAGATGCTAAGAGACCGTGGATGCAAGCCCAGACTGTCATACCCAGCAAAATTTTCAATCACCCTAGATGGAGAAAAAAAGTATTCCATGATAAAAACCAGATTTAAACAATGTCTATCTACAAATCTAGCCCTGCAGAAAGTATTAGAAAGAAAACTTCAACCAAAGGAAAGTATCTACATCCACAAAAATACAGGCAATAGATAAACCTACAACAACAAATCACAAAGGGAAACACACTCACACTACTACCACTACAAACAAAACAAAAAATAACAGGTACTAAAATCACTGGTCATTAATTTCTCTTAATTTCAGTGATCTCAATTCACCTATAAAAAGACACAGGCTAACAGAATGGATACAGAATCAGGATCCATCATTCAGCTGCATACATGAAACATACCTCAACTTCAAAGACAGCCATTAACTCAGAGTAGAGATTTGGGGAAAGATTTTTCAATCAAATGGACCTAAAAAACAAGCTGGTGTAGCTATTATAATATCTAACAAAATAGACTTCAAACTAAAATTAATCAAGAGATGAAGAAGGACATTTCATATTTGTCACAGAAAAAAATCTATGAAGATGGAATCTCAGTTCTGAACATCTATGCTTCAAATACCAGGGAATTCACAGTTGTAAAAGAAACACGTACTAAATCTCAAATCACAATCAAACCCCACACAGTAATAGTAGGAGACTTCATCACACTACTTTCACCACTGGACTTCACTGCCAGACAGAAACAACAAAGAAATAAAGGAATTAACAGAAGTTATGACTCAAATAGATTTAACAGACATATATAAAACATTCCACACAAGCACAAAAGAATACAGATTTTTTTAGCACCTCATGGAACCTTCTCAATAGTTGACCACATATTCAGTAACAAAGCAAACTTCAACAGACACAAAAAAAATTGGGATAACCCCCATATCTTGTTGGTTCACCACAGTTTAAAATTAGAATTCAACAACCACATAAATTGCAGAAAGCCCACAATCTCATGATAATTGAACAATGCTCAACTGAGTCACCCCTGGGTCAAGAAAGGAAAAAAAACTTAAAGACTTCCCAGAATTCAATGAAAATGAATACACAATATACAGAAACGAATGGGACACTTTGAAAGGAGTGCTAAGAGGAAAGTTCATAGCATTAAAGCATAGCATCATAGCATAAAGAACTTGGACAAATCATACACTAGTGACTTAACAGCACACCTGAAAGTTCTAGAACAAAAAGAAGGTCCAGTTACTTTGAACCTTCTAGAAGAAAAAGCAGGAAGTAGGCTTCAATGCATTAGAACAGGAGATCACTTCCTAAATATAATACCAGCAACACAGGCACAGAGATAATCAATTAATAAATGGGACCTCATGAAACTGAGAAGCTTTTGTAAGACAAACGACACAGTCAACTAGACAAAGCAGAAACCTACAGAATGAGAAAAAAATCTTTACCAACCCCAGTTCAGACAGAGGGTTGATCTCCAGAATATACAAAACACTCAAGAAACTAGATATCTAAATACCAAATAATCTAATTTAAAATGGGGTGCATATTTAAACAGAGAATTTTCAACAGATGAATCTCTAATTGCTGAAAGGCACTTAAGGAACTGCTCAACATCCTTAGCTATCAGGGAAATGCACATTAAAATGACTCTGAGATTACACCAGCCAGGAGGGCTAAGATCAAAAACACTAATGACAGCTTATGCTGAAGAGGATGTGGAGTATAGTGAACACTCCTTCATTGCTGGTGGGGGTGCAAACTTGTACAGACATTTAGCAAGAAACCAGGCACTAGGGAAACACCTAGGAACCAAGAAGGATGACCCTAGCTAAAAATCTAAGTGGTAGTTGAGAGGGTGACTGAATTGACCATTCCCTTTAATAAGATTGATGACTACCTGAATTGTCATCAATGAACCTTCATTCAGTAACTGATAATAGCAGGTGCAGAGATCCACTGCTAAGCACTGGGCCAGGCTCTTGGAGCCCAGTTGTAGGGAGGGAGGAGTAATAATATTAACAAAGGGGTCAAAACCATTACGGGGAAACTTATAGAAACATCTGACCTGAGTTTGTGGGAGCTCACTGACTCTGGACTGACAGCTGGGGAACCTGCATAGTACCAAACTATGCCCTCTGAATGTGGGTGATAATTGTGCAGTTTGTAGGGTTACTGGCAATGGAACCAACATTTATCCTGAGTGCATAAATTGGCTTTTTCGAGCTTATTCCCTATGGAGGGATACCTTACTCAGCCTAGATACAGGGGGAAAGCCTTGGTACTGCCTCAAGTGATATGACAGACTTTGTTGACTCCCCATGGGAGGCTTTACTCTCTCTGAGGAGTAGATGGGGTATGTGGTAAGGGCAAGATGGGGGAAGTGAGAGGGAACTGGGATTGGTATGTAAAAGGAGAAACGATTGTTTTGTAAAAAAAGTAAAATTAAAAAAAACGAGATAAAAGAAAAAAGAAAAAAGAACACGATGTGTTCGTAACTGCTGAGCAGCAAGCAGTGTTACTTTCATCTTCAAATGTTTATGCAGTCCCAACTATCAATACCTGATGTCAAGATTCTCGTATGTAAACAGAAAGCCTATGTGGGCTCAGTTTTCACTATTGTAAACTTCTAGTATAGTGTGGGATATAAATATTTCAGTCTAGGTTTTGTCTGTGTATAAGCTGATAACAAATAACTGGGCATTTTCTGGTGATATGGTTTCTAATTTACTTATTAAAATAAATAATTAATTTAAATCAGGAACTATTTCTTATTTGTTTGGATCTTTTTGTTGTTGTTGTTGTTCACAAATTCTGAACATTTGCGGTACATAGTATATTTTTGCTTACTGAGACAGCCTTGGTTATTTCATCACTATGTGACAATTTTGTTTATTAATCACTACCCAGAGTATTAATTCTGATGAGAGCAGGGGAAACAAATGAGTCAGGCAGTTTCCTCTCTGGGAGCTTGAAGATGAGCAGCTCTCCCTCCTGTCCTTGAAAACCAGTCTCATCCTTGTTAGAAGCCAAAAATACCCTCTGTTCTTTCAGCAGTTCTGTCCAAGAGGTCAGAAATGCCAAAAAATGAACACTGGTTATGTCTGGTTTCTTATTTGTGTCTTTCTTTTTCATCTACACAAGTTAATAAACACAGCTTCCTAGATTTCCCTGTGTTCTCAGATAGTTCACTAGCCCTAGAAGGTGTATCCAAAAAAGCAGTCCAGACCCTGGAATGGAAGGCACATGAACACCTTTGTGTGACAACTGGGTTTGCCACTTCACCCCCGTACCTCAACCCAAGAACGCCTTGGCAACCCATCCTTAGGAACTGCCCTTGCTGTAGAACAGTTCTTTTCCATTTCTTTTGCTTAAGCTCCTGCCACAAAATTCCTTTTTGAAACTTAGATTTCAAGTTACATGTCAAGTTTACAAAACAGAAGATCTGGAATTCACTGATCTGGAGTGGTATTAGTACTGGTCGATTTTCTCATTTCTTAATCTCCTGTATTATATTTACCTGAAATGAGAAAACTCTGTCATCCTCAAGGTATGCATTCATGACCCTCTAATTTCACTTTTACATATTAGTACCTGCTCTCATGAAAATTGTTCTCATTATATTACCCTGGGTATTTTACCCTCTTACATATTAAATAGTTTGTTTTGTTCCAAATTTAGCTATTCCTATTTTTACCTCCTCTCTGGACTCAAAGCTGTAACTCATGCTATGTAGAATCCTGAAACAGAAGATTGGACTCAGTACAATGGATGGAATTCAATAACACACTTTAAATGAAGGATGTCTTAACATGTGCAGTAGTTATAACCAAATATAATTGCTACTCGTTTGCAAAAGTGAATAAATGGGTTCTATGCAAGTCATTTAGAAACAAACAACAACAGAGAAAGAAACAAAAACATCATAAATTCTCCACGGCAAAATTAGTAAGAAAACACAAAATTAATAAGAAAGGAGAATTTTTCAATCATGGCTAACTTTCTAAGTGAGGTGAAAAAGAGGACAAAATAAGAAAATCAAGATTAATGTTCTTTGGTATCAAAATATCAAATTCTAAATTATATAATATCAAAGGTTGTTGAGCATTTTACATAATGAAAAATAACAAGTTTATTCAAAGACTGAACATACACTTTGATACTTGGCTGTTCTATTAATATACTTCCATCATAGTTTTGGGTTTAAAAAGCTAAATATGTGGCACTATCAAGAAGGAAGTAAGTTTCACATTAGAAAATAAAATCCTTTAAATATCTTAAGAAGTTAGAACAGTAATAAAGTGTTGGGAGCTGTGAACCCCCAGATCCTAAATTTCTTGTAAACCACTTGTCTTCCTCTGATCTGAGTGCCTACAGCTGCTCTGAGCAGGAGACCCTCGGGAGTTCCTGATGGCAGGGGAATGGTTTCTGACGCGTTTGGCTGGGGCGTGGCTATCCCTACATAAGCTGCCCTTGAACACAATAAAGGGGGCATTCTTGGGGCATTCCTGTTTCAAGGATGACCCCTGTCTCTGTCTGTGTGTCTTTGTGTGTTTCAATCTCCAGCCCCTTGCTCGGTTCACGAATGGAATGGCGGCGCACAGAGCGCAGACGGGCGAGATGCGCTGCAATAAACGCCACTTGGAGAAAATTAAGAGAATACAATCCTTAGTTTGGGTGGCGATTTAATACTGCAGTTGGATTAGGTAAGTTACCTGCTCAAGGATTATCGTTGAGGTGACAAGCTTTTCTCAAGTTCTACTGAAGTGACAGACAAAGCAATTAGTCCTTCAATGACATTCTGTAATTTACGTTTCCAGAACTCCCAACCCGTGCAGAGTAGTTTACAGGATCATTGCCATGAGACTTCCTACATCTGTTCACTTTTCTGAATTACTAAAGAAGGCTTAACTATCCTCTTTCTTCTTTTTTTTTCCTAAGCATGTTTTACTTCGCTTTCTGTGTTTCACCAACCTTTTGAGCTTTACTGCTTATATGATGCCTCCTTTGTCATGTGGCTGCTTATCTGCCATGTGGCTGCCCTCCATCACAAATTAAGTAACATAGGTTAGGTTCTCTCTCTCTCTCCGCCCTCTCTCTGTCTGTGTCTCTCTCTATCCTGTATTTGCCTCTGGACAGCTGCTAAGATTTGTGCTTTGTCCTATTTTTTAAAATATCCTTTAAACAAAAGTTTCATTGAGAGTTTTAGTTTATCCTTAAATTATTTTTATTAATGAAACTAAGAACCCCAAGAGGGGATGCCAATTTCCCCTGAATCATCTGGCGTTGATGAAGGTACTGCCCCCAAATCCAATAACATTCAGACTCAGCTGGACACTCTTCCATAGAACCTCAGTTTGAATTCCAGCACCCACATAGTGTTTAACAATCACATGTGATCAGGTCCTGGGACTCAGATGCCCTCTTCTGGACTCACAGGGCACCAGGCACACCTATGGTGCATACATAAACTACATGAAGCCAAAGCATACAGGTACATAAAATAAAATTTTAATGAAAGAGGCATTTGGATAAAAAGAAGTAGCTATTTAGCAGAAGTGTTGTAAGAAAAACTCTTTTATCATCGTCATGAAATCTTGAAGAAATTCAGCATTCCTGTGAGACAAAAAAAAAAAAAAAAAATGTCTTATAAGCCAGGAAGAAAAAGGAATCCTTAAAGCATGTATATCATGAAAATCCTGTTTGAGGATAAAATAATTCATGAATTCCCATCAGAACTTATTTGAGATAAGAAAGACCTTCACCATTCTCAGGGTATTAATGGACAGGATATAGGGTCTTTCCTAACTCCATCTGAAGTGCTAACGGACCACAATTTACACAGATTGCTTCCACTGCCAGTTTGATTAGCATGTGATGGAGATTCCCCAAAGGATCAGTTACTAGCAACATTCCAAAAACAGAGGAAGGTCTTGGGCATTGGTTTTGGCAACAAAAGAGAATTTAACAATATGGAGAGATTGCTCAGTGGTTAAGAACATTGCTTGTTCTTCCAAAAGTCCTGAGTTCAATTCCCAGCAACCACATGGTGGCTCACAACCATCTGTAATGAGGTTTGGTGCCCTCTACTGGCCTTCAGGCACACACGCAGGAAGAATATTGTATACATAATAAATAAATAAATAAATAAATAAATAAATAAATAAATATTTTTTAAAAAAAACAGTATTGGTGCAGTTTTTTCCAAGGGTTGGTATATGCTGTAAACAGAACATTAGTTACTTAAATGCTAACGATCCTGATTTAGTATATGACATCAAAGCAAGTCTGGAATGAATTTCTGTTGAACAGACAACAGCTGACATTTTTATTTATACTATTGCAAATGCAGGTTAAAATGTCCTACATTTGAGTAAAGATAATTGGTTGGGTGAGATGCAGTATGATGAGAGATAGAAACCAGTTCAGACTTAATTAAGAAACTTTTGAAATAAAGCAATATTTGAAACTGGCACAGGCCACATATAACTCATAATTGCACACAAATTAGCCGAAAACTTGTAGCAATCCATATTGAAGTTTTAACAACAGAGGATTGCATATGTTATATATACACAAACTTAGAATAACTGTAAAACTTTTATGATGCTGTAATAATAATTTGGAATTCTATAATTACATAATGGTTTAATTCAGATATTGAAGATACTGTCTTGTTTGATTGCTTTCTTACTTGCTTTTTCTTCTCCTTCCCTTTATACATTATCTTTGTCTTCCTCATCTTCTTTGTTTTGAGACAAAGTTTAACTTTGCAATCCAAGTTGCCCAGGCTGCTCTAAAATTTAAAAAACTCTTGTTCTATCCTTACACCATCCTGAAATTATAGGTGTTAGCCAATATTCTTGCTTAGAAAGAATATCTGATGTCATTGTAATGTTTATTAAATCAATTTTGATGCTGTATTAAAGAGGGATGAGTTTAAAATACTGACAATTTATATGCATTATAATTTGATAAAATATTCACAATAATAATTTATATTAATACAATATTGAATTTGTTGAAGAATGCAAACCTGACTAGAGACAAGGAAGTAATCACTTTTTGAAATAATTAAAGGAATATGTTACACTTAACAATATAATTAAAATTAAAAATATTTCACTGGGTTTAAATACAACTAATAACATTCCTAGGCACATATGCAGAATATTTTTTCCCTTAAAAATATTAAGATCCTCAGATAAAAGTTCAGGCAATGTCCTGCGAATTTAATAGATACACAGATAAATAGACAGACAGACAGATGGATAGATAGATAGAAATAAACAAAAAGACTTTAAGAAGACTTCACAAGAATCATAATTTAACCATTGTAGCCATACTGAAAGTATTTCTCAGAAACATTTCAAGAACACATTACATGTTTGTTGGTGTTAGGTTGGAAGCATAGGCCTGTAGCAGCATAAACGAATGCAGACAGATTGTAAATATATATATATATATATATATATATATATATATATATATATATATATCTTTAATGGAGAAATAGACTTACAGAACCACCGTTCCTTCGGAGACCAGGAAAGCAGAAGCAGTGGCTGGGAGCAAGCTCGCCAAATTTATAGGCAAACATTAGCCCGAGGCGAACACTCCCCCTAAGGGGCGGGACTTATCCCTACATAGGCCCCAGTCCCTCGCATCTATCCCAGGCCTGGTCTGGACTTCAAATCCCAGCAGGCCAGGCCCTGACCCCTTTCTGGGGGTGGGGTCAGGACCTCTCCCCAGGGTACTTAAGTGACCCCCCCAAAAGAAAAACAGGTGGTCTCCCTTTCTTCCTCCCGGGGGTCGCGTTTCTGCGGCTTCCCATTTTCCCCTCAGGGGCACCCGAGAGCACAGATCTCCCGTTCTACTTGGATATTTCTTAATTTGGCTTGTTTTGATTTGGCTTGATTGGAAATTTTTGCCTCATCAGAGAGCTCGCTTAGGAAATATTCCTAACAGTTGGAAATATTTAGGAAAAATATTTCCTTAACGTTAAAGATAGGTATATCAAACAAATACTGAAATTCCATGGTGTTCATTACAAAAAACAGAACCACCTGTCAATCTTCATTTGTTTGTCTGTTTTTCAAGACAGAATTTTTCTGTGTAGTCCTTGCTGTTCTGGAACTCACTCTGTAGACCAGACTGTCCTGGAAGTCAGAGATCCACCTGCCTCTCCCTTCAAAATGCTGGTATTAAAGTGTTCCACCACTGTCCTGATACCTGCAATTCTTAAGCTCCCTGTAATCAATATAAAATGCTGTTAAGAAAATTCCATTAAGATATAGAATTTTAGGCCAGACGCACAGAGGCGGAGCGGCGGCGCCAGACGCACAGAGGCGGAGCGGCGGCGCCAGACGCACAGAGGCGGAGCGGCGGCGCCAGACGCACAGAGGCGGAGCGGCGGCGCCAGACGCACAGAGGCGGAGCGGCGGCGCCAGACGCACAGAGGCGGAGCGGCGGCGCCAGACGCACAGAGGCGGAGCGGCGGCGCCAGACGCACAGAGGCGGAGCGGCGGCGCCAGACGCACAGAGGCGGAGCGGCGGCGCCAGACGCACAGAGGCGGAGCGGCGGCGCCAGACGCACAGAGGCGGAGCGGCGGCGCCAGACGCGGCGGAGCGGCGGCGCCAGACGCGGCGGAGCGGCGGCGCCAGACGCGGCGGAGCGGCGGCGCCAGACGCGGCGGAGCGGCGGCGCCAGACGCGGCGGAGCGGCGGCGCCAGACGCGGCGGAGCGGCGGCGCCAGACGCGGCGGAGCGGCGGCGCCAGACGCGGCGGAGCGGCGGCGCCAGACGCGGCGGAGCGACACCGCACACCGCATTCAGGAAGAGGCTTTGGGAGACCAGCGCGGCAGCAGACGCAAGCGGCAGGGTCAGGCATGCAATAAGGAGAGCAGATCGCCCTACTACAATCAAATCAAAGAGGTAGGCCTTTGGTTGGCCAGGTCACTGGCAAACGGGGAGCCTGGTCCTGTCCGGAAGACCCTTCGGAGGGGTGAGAGGGTTCTTGGCAGGCGGCAGGAACCAGGAAACAGAGCGAGGGCATTTTGTAAGCGGAGCCCTGGGCCAGCAGGGAAACCTGATCCGGTTTTTATAAGACCCATTAGATAGGATTAATAGGAGGAGATGGGCAGACGCCAAGGCAAGAACTCACCCAATAATCTGAAAAACAACATGAAAACACCAGAACCCAAGGATCTTACAACAGAAGTATTTGAACAATCTAACACAGAAGAAGTGGAAAAAATTGACTTTATGAACGCAATAGAGTCCCTTAAACAACATGTAAAAAATGCCCTTATAGATATGGATGAGAAGTATAACAAAAAGTTTGAAGAAATGAGTAAATATGTACATGATACCCTGGGAAACCAAGATAAAACGATCAAACAGGTAATGGAAACCGTTCAAGAATTGAAAACTGAAATGAAGGCAAGGAAGAAAATACAAACTGAGAACCAGCCGGATATGGAAAACCTAGGTCAACGAGCAGAGTCTACAGAAACAAGCATAATCAATAGAATACAAGAGATAGAAGAAAGAATCTCAGATGCTGAGGACACCATAGAGAAAATAAATGAACAGATCAAAGAAAACAGCAAAGCCAACAAATTCTCAACACAAAACATTCAGGAAATATGGGACACAATAAAAAAACCAAACTTAAGAATAATAGGAATAGAAGAAGGAGAAGAGTCACAGCTCAAAGGCCCAGAAAATATATTCAACAAAATTATGGAAGAAAACTTTCCCAACTTAAAGAAAGATATTCATTTAAATATTCAAGAAGCATACAGAACACCAAACAGACTGGATCAAAGAAAAACATCTCCTCGCCATATAATAATTAAAACACAAAATATACAGGTTAAAGAAAGAATATTAAAAGCTGCAAAGGAAAAAGGGCAAGTAACTTATAAAGGTAAACCGATCAGACTTACACCTGACTTCTCTATGGAAACTATGAAAGCCAGAAGGTCCTGGATAGATGTACTGCAGAAGCTAAGAGACCATGGATGCAAGCCCAGACTACTATACCCAGCCAAGCTATCGTTCATTATCAATGGAGAAAACAAGACATTCCAGGATAAGAATAAATTTAAACAATACGTAGCCACAAATCCAGCCCTACAGAAAGTAATAGAAGGAAAATTACAACCCAAGGAATCCAACACTGCCAACACTGCCTACAATAACCCAGGCATCTAGTGACCCTTCACCAGCACATCTCAAAGAAGGGAGACACACAATCTCTACTACCAAAAGCAATAAGAATAACCGGAGTAAACAACCACTGGTCATTAATATCACTTAATATTAATGGGCTCAATTCACCTATAAAAAGGCACAGGCTAAAAGATTGGATACGAAAACAGGATCCAACATTCTGCTGTTTGCAAGAAACACATCTCAACCACAAAGACAGGCACCTACTCAGAGTAAAGGGTTGGGAAAAGGTGTTTCAAGCAAATGGTCCTAAGAAAAAAGCAGGTGTGGCCATATTAATTTCTAACAAAACTGACTTCAAACTAAAATCAATCAGAAGAGACCGAGATGGTCACTTTATACTCATAACAGGAACAATTCATCAGGATGACGTCTCAATTCTCAATATCTACGCCCCCAATATAAAAGCACCTACTTATGTAAAAGAAATATTACTAGAACTCAAAGCAGACATCAAACCACACACACTAGTAGTAGGAGACTTCAACACACCTCTCTCTCCAAGGGACAGGTCAATCAGACAGAAACCTAATAGAGAATTAAGAGAATTATTGGAGGTAATGAAGCAAATGGACTTAACAGACATCTATAGAACATTCCACCCAAATAGGAAAGAATATACCTTCTTCTCTGCAGCTCATGGAACCTTCTCAAAAATTGACCACATACTTGGAAACAAAGGAAACCTCCACAGATACAAAAAAATATCAGTGTCCACCGGCGTCCTATCTGATCACCACGGATTAAAGTTAGAAGGCAACAACAATGCTACCCACAGAAAGCCGACAAACTCATGGAAACTGAACAGTCAACTACTGAACCACACCTGGGTCAAGGAAGAAATTAAGAAAGAAATTAAAGTCTTCCTTGAATTTAATGAAAATAAAGGGACAACATACTCAAACCTATGGGACACCATGAAAGCAGTGCTAAGAGGAAAGTTCATAGCACTAAGTGCCCACTTAAAGAAAACGGAGAATGCATACATTGGGGACTTAACAACACACCTGAAAGCTCTAGAAAAAAAAGAAGCAGACGCGCCCAGGAGAAGTAGAAGACTGGAAATAATAAAACTGAGGGCCGAAATCAACAAAATAGAAACACAGAAAACAGTCCAAAGAATCAATGAAACAAAAAGCTGGTTCTTGGAGAAAGTCAACAAGATCGACAAACCCCTATCCAAACTAATTAAACGACAGAGAGAGAACACACAAATAAATAAGATCAGAAATGAAAAGGGGGACATAACCACAGACACAGAGGAAATTCAGAGAATCATTAGATCTTACTACAAAAGCCTGTATAACACAAAATTGGAAAATATAAAAGAAATGGACACTTTTTTAGATAAATACCATATACCAAAGTTGAACCAGGACCAGGTGAACAATCTAAACAGACCTGTTAGTCACGAAGAATTAGAAGAGGTTATCAAAAACCTCCCTACCAAAAAGAGCCCAGGACCAGATGGTTTCAATGCGGAATTCTACCAGAACTTCCAAGAAGAGCTAATACCTATACTCCTTAATGTATTCCACAATATAGAAACAGAAGGGTCACTACCAAACTCCTTCTATGAAGCTACAGTTACTTTGATACCAAAACCACACAAAGACTCAACCAGGAAAGAGAATTACAGGCCAATCTCACTCATGAACATCGACGCAAAAATCCTCAACAAAATACTGGCAAACCGAATCCAAGAACACATTAGAAATATTATCCTTTATGATCAAGTAGGCTTCATCCCAGAGATGCAGGGCTGGTTCAACATACGAAAATCTATCAATGTAATCCACCATATAAATAAACTGAAAGAAAAAAAATCATATGATCATTTCATTAGATGCTGAAAAAGCATTCGACAAAATTCAACACCCCTTTATGATAAAGGTCTTGGAGAGAATAGGGATACAAGGATCCTACCTAAATATAATAAAAGCTATTTACAGCAAGCCAACAGCTAACATTAAACTGAACAGAGAAAAACTCAAAGCCATCCCACTAAAATCAGGAACACGACAAGGATGTCCACTCTCTCCATACCTCTTCAATATAGTGCTTGAAGTTCTAGCAATAGCAATAAGACAACATAAGGAGATCAAGGGGATTTGTATTGGAAAGGAAGAAGTTAAGCTTTCCTTATTTGCAGATGATATGATAGTATACATAAGTGACCCCAAAAATTCTACCAAAGAACTCCTACAGCTGATAAACACCTTTAGTAATGTGGCAGGATACAAGATCAACTCCAAAAAATCAGTTGCCTTCCTTTACACTAAGGATAAGGAAGCAGAGAGGGAAATCAGAGAAGCATCACCTTTCACGATAGCCACAAATAGCATAAAATATCTTGGGGTAACCCTGACCAAGGAAGTGAAAGACCTATTCGACAAGAACTATAAGTCTTTGAAGAAAGAAATTGAAGAAGACACCAGAAAATAGAAGGACCTCCCTTGCTCTTGGATTGGGAGGATCAACATAGTAAAAATGGCAATTCTACCAAAAGCAATCTATAGATTCAATGCAATCCCCATCAAAATCCCATCAAAATTCTTCACAGATCTGGAGAAGACAATAATCAACTTTATATGGAGGAACAAAAAACCCAGGATAGCCAGAACAATCTTATACAATAAAGGATTGTCTGGAGGCATTACCATCCCTGACTTCAAACTCTATTATAGAGCTACAGTATTGAAAACAGCCTGGTATTGGCATAAAAACAGAGAAGTCGACCAATGGAATCGAATAGAAGACCCTGACTTTAACCCACAAACCTATGAGCACCTGATTTTCGATAAAGGAGCTAAAAGTATACAATGGAAAAAAGATAGCATTTTCAACAAATTGTGCTGGCAAAACTGGATGTCACTCTGTAAAAGAATGAAAATAGATCCATATCTATCACCATGCACAAAACTCAAGTCCAAATGGATTAAAGACCTCAATATCAGTCCGAACACACTGAACCGGATAGAAGAGGAAGTGGGAAGTACTTTACAGCACATGGGCACAGGAGACCTCTTCCTACGTATAACCCCAGCAGCACAGACACTAAGGGCATCATTGAATAAATGGGACCTCCTGCGGCTGAGAAGCTTCTGTAAAGCAAAGGACACTGTCACTAAGACAAAAAGGCAACCCACTTACTGGGAGAAGATTTTCACCAACCCCGCAACTGACAAAGGTCTGATCTCCAAAATATATAAAGAAATCAAGAAACTAGACCGTAAAAGGCTAATCAATCCAATTATAAAATGGGGCACTGAGCTGAACAGAGAATTCTCAACAGAAGAACTTCAAATGGCCAAAAGACACTTAAGGTCATGCTCAACTTCCCTAGCGATCAGGGAAATGCAAATCAAGACAACTCTAAGATACCATCTTACACCTGTCAGAATGGCTAAAATAAAAAACACCAATGATAGCCTTTGCTGGAGAGGTTGTGGAGAAAGGGGGACACTCACCCATTGCTGGTGGGAATGCAAACTTGTGCAACCACTCTGGAAAGCAGTGTTTCGGTTTCTCAGGAAATTCGGAATCAACCTACCCCTTGATCCAGCAATACCACTCTTGGGAATATACCCAAGAGAGGCCCTATCATACAACAAAAGTATATGTTCAACTATGTTCATGGCAGCATTGTTTGTAATACCCAGAACCTGGAAACAACCTAGATGCCCTTCAACGGAAGAATGGATGAAGAAAGTATGGAATATATACATATTAGAGTATTACTCAGCAGTAAAAAACAAGGACTTCTTGAATTTTGCATACAAATGGATGGAAATAGAAAACACTATCCTGAGTGAGGTAAGCCAGACCCAAAAAGAGGAACATGGGATGTACTCACTCATATTTGGTTTCTAGCCATAAGTAAAGGACAATGAGCTTATAATGCATGTTCCTAGAGAAGCTAAGTAAGAAGGTGAACCCAAAGACAAACACATAGTCATCCTCATGAATATTAACCTTCATCAGGTGATGAAAGGAGACAGTGACAGAGGAGCACGGGACAGAAATCTCAAGGTCCAAATCAGGAGCAGAAGGAGACGGAGCACGAGCAAGGACCACAGGACCGTGAGGGGTGCACCCACACACTGAGACAATGGGGATGTTCTTTCGGGAACTCACCAAGGCCAGCTGGCCTGGGCCTGAAAAAGCATGGGATAAATCCGGACTAGCTGAACATAGAGGACAATGAGGAATACTGAGAACTCAGGAACAATCGCAGTGGGTTTTTGATCCTACTGCACATACTGGCTTTGGGGGAGCCTAGGCAGTTTGGATGCTCACCTTTGGAGACCTGGATAGAGGTGGGCGGTCCTCGGGCTTCCCACAGGTCAGGGAACCCAGATTGCTCTTTGAGCAGATGAGGGAGGGTGACTTGATCGGGAGAGGGGGAGGGAAATGGGAGGCGGATGAGGGGGGGGGGAGGCAGAAATCCTTAATAAATAAATAAAAGAAAAAAAAGAAAAAAAAAGATATAGAATTTTAAATTCTATGTGATAATTATTAATAGTCTTATTCCAAAAGATATAGATGTCTAAATGATAGTCATTAATTTGTTGGGTTGTTTGAAACAGTGTCTAAGTATACAACACAAGTTGGCCTCAGACTCATCTTGTGGGGGACTCACCAAAGTAGGAATTACATTGTCTGCTCCCCTTGTCTCATTAAAGATAACTTTTGAATAGAATATTATTTTGTTTGACAATGTAGTAAAAATGTTGGTCATTCTATAAGTACATGGTTCAAAGTTCAACTATTTTATGTTTCAATCTCCTAATTTTTAATTTGTTTTTATACAAAAGAATAATCCCATTGTTATGGTACCTAGACTGCCAAACTATAATTAAACAATACTGAATTAATTTACAACAGGTACCAAAATGAAAATCACTATCTTATGGATGACTCCAACAACAAGAAGTAGAAACTGTGAGTTCTTAGAATTATTTGGGTTTTAATAGTTCAGCTAGGTTTATTTAAATTAGTAAGATGGGTTAGTTGGTAAAGGTTCTTGCTGCCAAACCTGCATTCTGAGTTCAATCCCTAGAACCTACAGAGTGAAAGGAGAGAACATTTTTTTAAAAGTTGTTCTCTCTCTTGTACACAGGCCCCATGGATTGAACACCTCACCTCTTCACATAAATAAAAACTAAATACACATTTAATGTATTATATAGAACTATATATAATTTCCATATATTTTAATACACTTTAATATATAAATATATAATATACAACATATGATATTTTCATGTATATATAATCAAAGGGGAAATCATTGATAACTTTGATCTGAAATATTTCCAAGAAGGCTAAGTGTGAAAGTGAATACTTAGCTACACAGATTTTAGGGCATAGGGAATAGAAAGAGCCGATACTATTGTAAACAGCAGACAAGTTCATGGAATTTTGCTTTAGAAGGGTGGAGACAAACTGGGGAAGTAGGTAAGGGTGCTCAAAAGTGTATCAGTTTTTAAAATTTTGAAAAAAAAAAAGTCATACAGCACAACCAAAAGGCAGAGAAAAAAAATCAATGGAATTGGGTAATGCGAAAGGAGAAAATCTACAAAAATGGCCTCTCAGGTCCAATTGTAAAGATCTAGCTTTGGGAAGGTGGTACGTCATTTCAGTAAGAAAGGACAAGCCCAGTGTGTGGACACACATGTCTGTGGGGAACACAAGTTGAGGTGGGGATTTTCACACACTCTCTTCTTGTGATACGGGAAGGAATGTCTCTTGTCAGGGTGAAGACAGGAGTCACACAGATGCTCTCTCAGCTACAGCGACAGTATTTAAAAATGCTCTGCGTGTATTTCACTTTCCTGTCCCCTCCACAGCATCTTTTACATATCTATTAGGGCAAGATTCATAATTAGACTTGGTCTTATCACTGATATACTGAACACTTTCAGCTCATTCTGTGTCTTTTTGTATCTGGAATATGAGGAGAAAATTGTTGCAATGCGTGAAGCTAATTTAAATGGAAGATAAAAATTCTTAGAATTTAGGTTGAACATAATAGGGAGATTTTTTTTCATCTTCAAAATGTTTTTTTTTCAATTCCACTGAAGTAAAATGAGGATTCCTCTATTATGAGATTCATCTTGTCTTATGGACTCTCTACTGTAGACTCCCGTGCGTCAAGAGGACCCATCCTGGCACATAATTAGTGATACGCAGCAGGTAAAATGTAATTGAAGGTGTCCTCCCTGTCGTTTGCAGGTCAAGTAAATGGTTCATGGAGTCAAACAGGAGGCTACACTGTATGAATTATGCTTCCAAATGCAGTCTGGTTCATAATGTAAATTTATTGCTGGGAAGATATAATTTCTAGGTGCATAATTACAGGCCAGAAAGAAATGAGAAGGCTAACAGCTCAGTGGAGAGTTTATACCTTATTGACAAAATCTGAAGGTAACATCCTGCCAAGAACCCATAAGGATATGACTGGAATCCTGTGACTTAAAATGCTAGCTTTATCTCTCTTAAAGTTATCCCACCAGTGGCAGTGGGATAATTGATTTCTTCCCCCATGGGCAAACGACCTTGCTCTTAGAATAAGAATCCTACATTGAAGAATGTGAGACTTAAATCCTCACAGATTCGTTTTAGAAAGAATGTTATTAGGGCTCTATGTCTAACAGAATGCCAATCCCTCAGCTCTAGTGGCACAAGCTATTTGAGAACTAGCAGTTGGAGACGAGAAAAGCACGTGGTAGGAGAGTCTCTTGCATCATTCTGCAGCTGTTGGGAATAGAGCTTGTGGTAGTAATCAACCAATATCTAATTTGACTTAAGGCTCACTCCATAAGATGGAACCCACACTCAGCACTGTTTGGGTGACTAAGAACCAGAGACTAGAAAGACCAGGAACCTAGGGTAACACTGTTCTTTTTAAATTAAAAAGTAACAATAAAATTGCTACTAACAATATTTTGCTATGCTCATAGATCAGTGCCTTGCTCAGTCATCATCTGTAAAGCTTCCTCTTGAAGGAGATGGGAACAAATACAGAGATCCACAGCCAGATAATAGGCAGAGAGTGGGAGGTTTAAATTTGATATCTCCATCAAATCTCTCCCTTAGTGCTCAGGGAACCATTTGGAAGAGAAGGCAGAAAGTATCTCAGAGTTAGGGAGGATGAAGGACATCAAGGAAACAAGGCCTTCTAAATCAACTGAACTGATACACATGTGAACTCATAGAAACTAAGGCTATATGCACAGGGCCTGTGTGGGTCTGTGCTAGATAAAGCCCAAGAACTGAAATGAAAAGGTAACAGTTAGGATGGGAATCACTAACCCAGAAGCTCTCTCCAATTGTTATTTTTTTATAAGTTAATTTTCACAAGGATTTAGACTTTTAAGAAGTTCTTTGTTATTATCATATGCATATGTGATGTGTATGTTGGAGTACTCTCATGTGTATACATGATGTGTATATGTTGGTATGATGTAAGAAGATAGTCTTTAGAAGCTGGTTCTTAAACAGTGGTCACAGGGACTTAACTCAGATCATCAGAATTGCAGGGCAAGTGATTTTACCCCTTGAGTCATTTCAAACAATCATCTCAATGAGTCAAATAACAAAGTTTGAGAATTTCAGAACTTCCTCAGAAGTTATCATAAATGAGACACAGCTTTTTATTGAAAGTATAGACACATAAGATAGAAGAATGCAGAGATCTCTAAGGGATGTACTGACATATAGATGTCAAATCTTCATTGAAAGAGCAAGAGTAATTCAGTAGAGAAAGAATAGTGTGTTTAACTATTGTTCATAAAGACTGTGATGTTCCTGGGAGGAATCAACAACAATGAACTTTTAATTTTGACATAATATCTTTTGCAGAAATGAACTAAAATATATATCTAAATGCAAATCACTACATACAAAAGTTATCAGAGAAAATGTGTGAGCTTGGGTTTGAGAATTAGTTTTCAGATTAAAATCAAATACATGCTTCATGAAATAAAACATCAATGAGTTGGAATTTATTAAAATTCAATAGTTCTGCACTGAGAAATTCACTGTTAAGAGAATGACAAGACATGAACAGATACAGAAAGATATTTCTGGAATATATATCGAAATAACAGGTATGTGCCTGAAATATACAAAACATTCTTAAAAAGAAAATAAATCACCCCATTTGAAAAGTTCCTCATATTAACTTTAGATCAAGGTAATGAAGTCCCTAGCCCTGGCTGTCTGTAAGGAAAAGAAAGGTTCAGCTGCTTCATGTTCTATAGGCTTAAGTTCAAGACTGGGCAACTGCCTGCTCTGGGCCTTTGATGAGTGTGTCTCCTCATGGAAGGATTGAGTACCAGCATCACATCTCAAGCGGTAAGAAGAAAGAAGGGTCAGTCTATCCTCTCATTGTTAAGATGACCTAAAGACATCCCATAATGCTCTAGCTTAATCTAAAATCCCAAACACTTCTCAATAGCACTACCCCGAGAACCAAGCCACTCATGAATTTGCCTCTGGTAAGCTCACCAAAGAAAATACAAATCTGAGGTATTTCTCTGTGTGAGTCAGAGGAAATTACAAATTAAAACAAGCAGGTAGGACCTCCCTCCCATCAGAATGACTAAAATCCAAAACTTCAGCAGACCAAACAACCAAGAATGAGAAGTTCAAGGGGCTGCATGGCTTCTCTTTGACCCCAACTTCTTTACTCCTATTCATGAATAAAGAGCCTTTGTGGCCTTCATGACCTCAGACAGGTCCACATCTTAGTGTTTTGCTAAAGAACTGAGTTTTAGAAGAGAATCATTAAGCCCATATGTCTTAGGGTTTTAATTGCTGTGAAGAGACACCATGGCCATGGCAACTCCATTAAAGGAAAGCATTGAATTGTGACTGGCTTACATTTTAGAGGTTTGGTCCATTGTTGTTGTGGCAGGAAGTCTGGCTACATGCAAACAGACAGGGTACTGGAGAAGCAGCTTAGAAGAGTTCTACCTCCGGATCTACTGATAGCATGAAAAGGGAATAACACAGGGTCTGACATGAGCATTTGAAGCCTTAAAGTCCACCTCCATTACACACTTCCTTCAGCAAGGCTCCACCTATTCTAACAAGGTCACACCTCCTAATAGTGCCATGCCCTATGAGCCTATGGGAGTCATTTTCATTCAAAGCACCATGCCATAGCACTGCTGATCTAGGACCCACCATTTGTACTCTTAGGGCACTTTCAAGAAAGAATGAACACATACAAAACTGTAGATGAGTGTTTCTGTTAATGGCTGTACTAATATAATCATACACTCAAAACAACCAAGATACCGCTTAAGCAGTAAATGGAGAAACAGACTTTTTTACATCTGAATGACAGAATATTTTCAACAATAAAGGGAAATGAGTTTTGATGCCACAAAAAAAAGAGCTGTATTAAACTTTAGCATAGATTTTTCCAATGGAAGAAGCCACTCTAAAGTAGCTCAATTCTACCACAGAGTGGCAGCTAAATTCAATTTCGAGTCCCACAGGCTAGTGAGAAGTATTTATATTGTTGTATGGTACTGAGAAATGAATGATATATCACAAAATTCACTATATGTGTGAGTGTATGTAGGATGGAGAAAGACTTTCCCATCGCCTAGACCACAAAATCGGATAAGTGAAAGAAAAGATGAATTATAGATTAGCTTGTGCTAACATCACTAGATTACATGTTTGTATCGTTTTCTTCTATTACCAGAGATGTTGGGGAGTATGCATAGGTTTAGCACATGTTACTGAAAAAAGCTGGGGTATCGTTAGAATTCTGTCTCATTAATATAACAATTTAAGAAGGGACTAAAAAAAGATCTCAAGTGTAATTTTGTTTGAATTTAAAATATAAACCCCAGTGTGACTGTCAATCAGAGCAACTGCCTTGAGGAGAGAGATGTAAACCAGAAAAGGCCATGGCACTTATGGTAAGCAGTCATGGCAGTTAGCCACATGGTGGACAAGATCCACATGGTGGAGAGGGGGCCATTACAGAAAGACAGAAGCTCAGTGCTAGGAGGAAGCATGCTTAGAACAGAGATGAAAAGAGCAGGAAAATATCCACTTTTCTGAGTAATTCAGAACAGCTAGTAGACTCAAGAAACTGATTATAGTAGAAAATGTAGGAAGGGAAAGTGATTTTATTTTATGAAAAGGATTACTATTTTTCTGTAACTTCAGCAGGGTTTTAGGTGTGTTTGCCATCCTGAGTGGTGAGAGGTGGACCCTCAGTCAGGTGATTTACCTGTCCAGCTGAAATGTATAGGACTCCACTCTGGACCCTTAATGGGCATTCAATGTTCTTTAATCCTTTCTATCTCACCCTTTTTCTTCCTTTCTCTAGCTCTTTCCTTCTTTCAGACAGAGAATAAGGTAGTTCAGGTTGACTTTGAACTTATTATGTAATTCAGGCTGGATTTAAATTCCTGCTTATCCTGCCTTCAAGTCACTATATCTGGCTTCTTTATTTTTAATAATAAAAATAATGATGATAATAATGAATAATAATAGTAATTTCAAAGCCATGCCATTCAGCAATTGTAATATAGTGGTCAACTTCTTTTAGAATGTGATCTGAGACGTTTTACTGAAGTACAAAATAATCTGTTTGCATTTACAGCCTGAAATGCTATTGAAACTAAACCAGATGTGAAAACATCCAAAGTTGTGAAGTCTTCCTACAGTGACAGAGCTTTAGAAAACAATGAAAAATAAACAAAATGATGATGCTAGAATGTTGGGCTTTCTTCCAAGGAAGGTGAGATTTAATCTTTAAAAATTCAACTGGAAGTTGATGTCTTATAGACATGGCTACCCATGAGATCTCAACATTATGGTTGTTGGTTGCATAAAAAGACCTAAGTAATGACATCACCTGTTGACATGTCAACATGGATGGTGGGAATTTCACAAGACCCCCAACCCAGATGAAGAACTACAGGCACTCAATGGCTGTTGAGAAAGGGATAATCAGTTTTCTTCAGGAATGATTTCACTGATACGTTATCAATCTCAAGTAGTCAGTTCTAAACACATGTGCACATGAGCAAGTTTAAAAGGACTCAGTATGCGTGTGTGTGTGTGTGTGTGTGTGTGTGTGTGTGTAGCAATGATATTTAAAGAAGTGAATTTGAATTCAAGAAACAGATGGAAGGGTACAGTGGTAGTTGGACAGACGACTGGGAGGAGTAGAAATGATATAAATAAAGTATTTATATATGAAAGTCTCAGAAATATTTAATTAAAAAGATTTAAATATATGATCAAGAAAGAAAAACAAGTTAATAAAATCCACAATGGACTTTTGCTAGTTTTGTGATAATATTGACTATGAAAAAAATCAAGTTCTCAAATTATTTAAAAACAATTAAAATTAGAGAACATATTTTACTGGCAGCATCAGACATTTAAATATTTTGTATCCATGCAAGACCGTCAAGGAAGTAAAGTGAGATGAGTTCATAAATGTGGGGCCAATGTATGAAAAGATATAGCTGGTTCTATATTTTATAATAAGATAATAATATATAGTTGGAATTGGTGGCTTTATAAGAAGAGGACTTTTTCTCTCTTTCTTTCTGTGAACTAAAGAAGTATCTTGTGAAAGCAGAGAGAAGATATTTAAAGGCAATTATTTAAAAGACTAAGATTTTAGCATGAGAAAGTTGGTGCCATTTTTTTGTAAATTTCTCATGCTAAAATTTTAGTCTTTTAAATAATTGCCTTTAAACAGTTTATTTAAACTTCCGAGGTGTAATTCCCTTCCCTTTTCATCTGAGAATGTTAAGCAGAGATCCCTTACAATCCCATTCTTTCCCAGGAGACATTTTGTGGACTCTGAAGTCAGGAGTTCCTTTATTCATATTTATTCTTCTCTTTTATTTATGTTTTTCTCAACTTTTGACGAACCTTTGACTAAACTTTTTAGTTGTTAGACATTATCAGATTTATATTATCTAAAGTATCTTCAGCATTTTTATTTTTGCTCCTCTAATTATAGAACCATTTTTATTTTTTACAAATATGAGTTCATTCTTATTCTATTTTTTTAAATAATCCATTGTGATTTTAGGGGAAAATAAAAATACATATGACCTCTCCCTTCACTGTCTTGAGTCATAATTTTGTTTCCAAATCCTTTAAAACAGCATTGATCCTATTATGTGGTCCAGGGTTATGCACAATTGATCAATAACTTGAGACCATTAATATAGACTTCAGGCTGATTCAGAAAGTCTTCATCTCCTGTCAGTAACTTAAGAGTTCTAATGTAAATGAGCACATGTATGTGCAGTTTAATGCTGTGTGTATAAGCATGCATTTCTCTCTGATACCCTTGCACCGTATTTGTTTTAGAACTGATAAAAATGCCTATCCAGCCATGCTCCTGCAGCAACTGGGGTTTATATTTGATTTGTTGCTTTCCTATTCCTCTTCATTATATACGGTTCTCTGAGAATAATAACACCCAGGTTGGCTGTACCCTTCTTTCTTGTTTTATAAATATTCATTTATTTTCTAGTGATATAAAAAGATCGAAATGAAAGATTCGGGTTTTCCTAGGGGAGAGGAAAAAAAAAAGAATGACAATTTTCAATTACTGTGCTGCTTTATCACAAAGGCAGTTTCATTTGCCTGATGGCTTCATTGACTAGTGTCAGGATAATGCTAAGTAAGTAGTGTTTTTCCAGCTTAATGCCACCCACTGAGCTAGACAAAACACTGCTTTTCACATGCATTGCAAAAATAGTAGCTATTAATTGTGCTGTTCAACCATCAGTTGATCAAGCTGCAGAACACAGAAATGTGGCATTTACCACTTAGGCAGCCACTTCTCTCAGATTTTGAGTCATTAATTCACAGCTTTGATCTCAGACTGGGTAATATTTGCCATACATTTAGTGAATATTTACATATTGTCTATCAATGAAATAAAATTCTAAAGTGGTTTGAGGCCACTGGCTGAGACTTGCTTCAGCATTATAAAATACTGTGATTTTCACTCCAGTTTAATGTATTTGAGGTCTGGGAATTGGTGTTTAGCTTTAACCATGGACTCGAGCTCATCAACAAGACTGTTTTCTTCAACAAGCATTTCTGGATATACATGCCATTGCAGGCTGGCCCTAGTCTGGTCATCAAGAATAAAAAAAAAAAAAAAAACAGTTAGAGTTGGATATAAAGGCCTTGCTGTTGCTTTTTAAATTTTCCTTTAACTTTTAAACTATGTCTATTTGTGTGTATGCTTGTGCACATTTATATCAAACGTGTGCAGCTGTTGTTGGGTTCAAAAAGAGGGTGTCAGATCCCATGAGGCTTAAGCTACACTTGCTCATGAGTCACTGGACATTGGTACTGCAAGCTGAGCTTAGACACTCAGGAAAAGTGCATAAAAATTTAAAAACAAGTGGATGACAAGGGAAAGATTTTTAAAATAAATATTTAATGGAACTATACTGTAATGAGCCTTAAATGTAACATTGAGGGATACAGATGGAGAATGACTGACCCAGGAAAGTGATGCAGTATGTGTCTGTTTTTAGAAATGTCATTTTGGATTAAAATTCATGTGATACATCAGTAAGCGGGGCAGACTGGATGCAAGAGGAGCAGACATAACTCACTCTAGTAAGTACCAGTCTGAAATAGTGAGCATGTACACGGAGAGAGGAAGCTTGCCCCTTAAACAAAGAAGCAAGTTTGTTTTACAGATGATTGTTAGAGCTAAACCTGAAAGATATTCGCACAGTGTGGTTTGGAATTATGGAAAATTATAATACATGTATCTTGGTGATGTGGGAGTGATTTCTTTCTAATCTGTTGCTTTCATTGGTTAATTAATAAAGAAACTGCCTTGGCCCATTTGATAGGCCAACCCTTAGGTGGGTGGAGTAAACAGAACAGAACGCTGGGAGAAAGAAGCTGAGTCAGACAGTCACCATGATTCTCCCACTCCAGACAGATGCAGGTTAAGATCTTTTCTAGTAAGCCACCTTGTGGTGTTACACAGATTATTAGAAATGGGTTAGATCAATATGTAAGAGCTAGCCAATAAGAGGCTGGAACTAATGGGCCAGGCAATGTTCAAAAGAATACAGTTTCTGTGTAATTATTTCGGGGCATAAGCTAACAGTGTGGGAGCCGGGGAGGCAGGAATGCAGCCCGCAGCTCCTTCAACATCTTGGGAAGTTATTTATATTGAAATTTGATCATCAAATTTGTCACTTGGAAGTCTGCCTTTAATTTAAAAAAAGCTGAGTTAAATGTGATGAACTGGAGTGGTTATCTTAACAAGAGATGTTAGCAATGATTATAGTGTAATATGATCTTGGTCCCCAACTGGATCTGGTGATTGTGATCATTGGGAGGTGATTGTATCATTCAAACTTTCTCCTACACAGTGGATTAATGTACTGATAGATTCATAATTCAATAGCTCTAATGAGATGTAAATGGTGATGTAAATTCAGAGGTATGGACTTGTTGAAGAAAGCAGGTCCTTAGAACAAGTTACTGAAGGAGATTCTTGTCCCTGACACCTTCCTACCTCTATCTCCTCATTCTGTCCATCATGAGGTAAGACATTTTAGTCCAACACATGCTTAGTGTCATAATGTTCTAACATACAATGAATAGGTCACGAAGTATTGAAGCCAAGTACACATGGACTAAAACCTCTGAACCTAGCCTAACACATCCTTTCATCTTTAAATTGTTTGGGGAGGTATTTTGTCAGAGGGATGAAAAATGATTAATACACCTCAAAAGATAAAAGTAACATTTTGAGACCTCAGTAAAATCACTTGTGAGCACTTAATGACTTTCAGTCAGTAACTGAATGCTTCCTCTCTTTTGCTTCTTCAGTTTCTGAAAAGAAAGTAAGGCTAGAGATATGATACTACTTATCAAAGCCCAAACTTGCTACACTTTGGGACCATATGGAGCGAGACTTCAGAAAGATCTGCTGCTGCCGGAGACACTCCAGCAGCAGGTGCTCTGCCTCCTCAGAGTCACTCCCAGGGACTCTCTGTTCTTGCCTTTCTTCTTTTTCCAACGTTAGAGTCTCATGCATGTCAGGCAAGTGCCCAGTTGCAACCACAGCTTTTAGCCCCACTTAGCCTTGCTTAGCGAAGCCATGGAGATGACTGTAAATGATGAGTAATGTCCCAAAAGCTAGGGGATTTACCAACTTTGCCCATTATTAAGGATACAGTATTTACCACAGATACCAACTAAATTCACTCCTGTGGAATAAATTGCCTATTGTATAGATTATGACTGGCCCTAGCTGGAAGAGTGATTTCAATAAAAAGAGTAATCATAGTAAAGAAACACTGTTATTTTTAAAGACTTACTATACCTGGTTTGTGTGGTTACTGCATCTGAATCTGGAAGACCATATTCTATGCATTTGATTATTAAACATAATTCTTTCAACAAACTCATTTAGTATTGGTATCTGTAGTTTTCAGATTCAAAACTAAAAGAACATAAAATTAATTTTTAACTTCACAGGAATTGAAAGAATAACCAGGATGAAAACTAGAGTTCCGCTGTAGCATTTACCTTGGAAACCGCAAGAGAATTGCTCTTACGATAATGTTTGGTGCTAAAGAGATGGCTCAGTAGTTAAGAAACACTTGGTGCTCTTGTAAAGGACCTGGACTGGGTGCACAGCACCCACATGGTGGTTCACAACCATCTGTAAACTCCAATTCTGAAGTAGCCAGTGCCTATTTTTGACCTCTTTCGGTACCAGATGTCCATGTGGTGAATAAACACACATGTAGGTAAAACACTCATAAGCATTAAATAAAAATAAATAAATTTATAACGTCATACTCCTTTGAGTTCCTGTGAGACTATGAATGTAGCAAGCATCTCCCAAATAAAGACACTTACTATTAATTAGGAAAGCTTGGCCTTTAGGTTAGGCTTGTTTTCAATGAACACTTATAACTTATATTAATCCATATTCTTATTGAGCTAGGTTCTAGCATATGGCTTTACCTCTATCCCATTCTGTGTGTCCGACTCATTCTGTATCTGACTGGCATCTCTTCTGTGCCTACATTCATCTCGAATTTCCTCTCCATGCTCAGTGGTTCTACTTATCTCTCCTGCTTAGCTATTGACCAATCAGAAGGTGATTGAGGCAGAGACACATCTTTACAGTGTAAACAAATATTCCCATTGTACAGCACATGAAGCTCAGGAGAATAGCACAGCCAGAGGCAGAGGGTTTGTTATTCATGCCTGTTGACTTAGGATGGGCACCAGGAATGATCTAGGCTGGATGTGTGGTGATATCTCTAAGATTGTTTTAAATATATTTCCAGTCAGAAATAATGTGAAACTTTTCCAGTAAAGATTTGGAGTTTTATTCTGATCAGCTTCCATGTGGCCTAGAGTTGGATTTGGAGACTCACTTCTTGAAAATAATTTCTTTTAAGCATCTGCATATCTGTCTGCCTGTGTGCGGATCTGTACACGGAGTGCAAGTGCCCACACCTGATCTGCTGCACGCTCTGAAATCATACGTGATTATGAGCTTCCTGGTATGGGAATTGGGACCTAAATTCTGGTCTTTTCAAGAGCAGTATGTATGTCTCAATTACTGAGCCATTTCTCTGGCTATGATAATTTTATTTATTATTTTGGCAATCTCATTATGTAGACCAAGTTGACCTGGAACTCAAAGGGATCCACTTATCTCTGCCTCCTGGGGATTAAAGGTGTGCTATTATACCTGGTAATAGACTTATTTCTATACTTCCAGTGAATAAATGCAAAGTTTCATACCAGTAATAGCAAGGCCACCTGTGACAGTAACTTGTATCTTGATCTCTTCCCACTTTCCCTTTGCCTCCCCATATCCATTCCCACCCTAGATCCACACACTTTCTCTGCAAGAAGCAAGCTGCTGTATTAAAAATAGCCCTATAAAGAAGCCTGTGTCCTAATGGGAAAGACATTCTACCCACAGCGAGCGAAGAAACTTAACCATCAGAATGAACTTGAAATCTGTTGTCTGTAGGCCACACTGTCATCTGGATGATAATTGTAAAAGGAGATTTCTGTCCTGTCTGCCAGTTCCTGAATAACCACTCTGAGGTTTACTATTAATTACAAACTGCTTAGCCGATTATCTCAGGCTTATTACTACCTAGCGCTTACAACTTAAATTTAACCTATATCTATTATTCTCTATTTTACTACAAGGATTGTGGTTTGATATCTCACATCTTGCTTCTCTGGCAATTGCTGGCATCTCCCTGACTCTGTTTTCTTTCTATCTTTGTTTGGATTTCCTGCCTAGCTAGATTCTGTCCTGCCATACGTCAAAGCATCTTCTTTATTAACCAATGGTAAGAAACCATATTTACAGCACACAGAAGGACATCCTATATCAGATAATGCCACAAAGAATGCTGAACTGGAGTCACACATCTAGTTGCTTCCTTTTCCTGGTCCCCAGAAACAGCGAGACGATAAGTGATATTCCAAGAATCTCTGATTTAGAGAAAATTTTATGCATCTGTAGATAACAAATGTGCTGACCTAAGTTATCTAGAGGGAAAACTATAAAAGAAATTGAAATAAGGCAATATTCGTTCTCATATTGATTCTGTAATATCCTTGATAGGTTTAGTCTATGTCCTGAAGTATAAGGGACCTTATCAGAGTACAATTACATTAAGAGCCCCTTAGGAGGACGTAATCCCAAACCCCATGCTGAGCTTGAAGTAGGCACATAAACATTTTCCATCCTGTTTATTCTATTTGTTGAAAACTCATTGGCCCAAGCCATACTCATTTCAATAATTATTTTCCCATTGCACCATTAATAAAGCAAAAAAAATGTAGTTGCTGGTCTGTAGTTCTAAGACTAATTGATAGTTGAAAAAAAAGAAATAAACAAATTAGAGTTGGTAATTCTATTGTGATAAAATGTCTTAATGTTAAAATTGCATTGTAAAGCCAGGCCATATAATTTCAGAGGGAGGCTATTTAGTGTACATTGCACATTAAAATGCATTTGTATGTGCATTTTAATTTGATGAATGCCAGCACCTCCCCATTCAAACTGCCAAGCAGTGCTTGACAAAGAGTTCAAGAGGGACCGAAACTAAGTGAAAGGAAAAAAAAATCTATTTTAACAAGTGGATTTCTTCACTGGATAGTGGTAGAATCACATTCAGAACCTCATACTAAGGTACCAAGACCAGTATCCCTCCTAAAACTACACGCCAGCCACTACTCACTTTGTAGATGTGCCTATAAAAGGAACTCATTAAAATATTAACAGCATCACTTTTCAAATTTTGTTAGCAAATGTACCACATTGTTTCTGGTAGCAAAAATGAAGAGACAGGATAAATTCCTCTGCTTCTATTTGCATGAAATGATAGTAGACTTGAAGTTTAATGATATATACTCTGACTGCACAATGTAAAAAAGATTTGTATCAGGGTGTTTTAAAAAGTAGAGTTTGACAGACTCATGGATCAAAGCTGGGGCATAAGATACAAGAACTAAGATTTGTCTCGAGTAGTGAAACAATCAGGACTGCTGTTAGCTGTCACTGAGGATACCTACAGATTAACAGAGCAGATGGTAGTCATGGCAGTAAGTCAAGAATACTGTTAAGTTTGAAAAGCTGAGATATCAAATGTATAGATATGAAATATGAAATTGAGGTTACATGACTATATTTTAAGAGAGAGTTGACATCAGAAATATAAATTCAGGCAACATCAGGTTGTTGTTGTTGTATTTTATTTCAAGACTGTCTCACAAGCTTCCGGCCTCCTCTTCCTCATTTTGGTAAGTTTGGCATACGTGATTAGTAGAATATGATTAACTACATGTTATGCCACTTCTAATATTAGCTTACTGTATTAGTCAGAATGTATTAGTCAGAATCTGAAGAAATTGTATCTATAGGATGAACCCCTAAGATATGTATGTAGAAAGTGAGATGAAGAGATTTCTTTTAAGGAATTGGTTCATACTTTTATGGTAGACAGCAATTCAAGCCTCATTCAGAGGGATTGTAAGGGATTGGGGTCCACTCAGAGTCAACTAATTTACATTTTGATCTTATCCAAAAACCTTACATAAAAAGCACTCACCAAGTATCTGACCACCTGGACAAGCCAAGTTGATCCATAAGATTATTAAGGGCTGTTATAAAAGACACTGTGTCCTTTTTTTTCTTCTTCCTGTCCCTTGTCTTACTCACTTGGTAGAAATATGCAACCAAATTATGTGGATTCTTTGAAAAATGTATGGAGAAATATACGTAATGAGTAATTAAGTCTTCAGACATATCATTGAAGCCAGTCCTTCAGAGCAGTCAGTCCTTCCAGAAAAGTGACTCCTGGGTTCCTAATTCTCAGATAACATACAATGTAGCAAATGTTCATGATATTTAAGCTGCTAGGTTTAAGGATAATTGGTGGCTAGCTTTAGGAATGTAATCTGATTGTTTATCAAGGGGGAGAAGGGTGAAAGGCAAAGCTGACTGGTGCCATGTTTCCCATTCTTGGGCCTGTGTTTGATATGGTCTGGCTGGCTAGGTACTAAATTCAATCTCTAACACTGGAATACGTAAGAAACACTTTAAGAAGGTGAGAGTGACTTTAATACAATGTGGTGGCCAGAAATTAGGAGGATTTTGTACACTATGTCTTGCTGTAGACTGTGCCAAGGCTTGAAGATGTTAGGTAAGCACTGAACTATTGAGATATTCCATACCTTTTACTAGAAGAACATTGATGGAACTGTTAGAAAAAACTTGAAGAACTTCGAGGAAACTTTGTAGGAATACCATGATCTTGAAATGAATTAATGAAAATAAATAAAATTTCTTTGGCAAGAGAATGGTGGTACATACTTGTAACCTCAAAGCTAAAGATGTAAAGACAGGAGTATCACTGATGTTTGCAATCAGTCAGTCTAGCAAATAAGCTAGCTCCAGGTTCAGTGAGAGGTCTTCTCTGAAAAAACAAGGCAGAAAATGGCTGAGCAAACACTTGATGCCAGCCTTTGTCTTGTATGTGGACCTGAACACATGTGCATGGGCAAATGCACACACACACACACACACACAAACTAATATACATAAATATGAACATCAGAGAAAAAGAAAAAAAAGAAAAATCATTTTGCAAAATGGAGTATTGGAAATGTTTTCACTTGTGACAGAAATTCCTTCAATTATTGCCATATTTTTACTTATATTAGTAATCAAAATACAAAATGTACCTAACAAATTGTCTGGCCATCTGGCTAAGAAGATTCCCACCTAGAATTTTAGAGTTGCCACTCGTTTATCCTTTCTACATATTGTCAAATCTGAAATGAGAAAACATACTATGGGAAGAAGGACTATTCATATGAAGGAGCTGGTAGTTAATGGTGTTAGAAACAAAGATGTGGCTTTTAAAAAAAAGAGCTTCTAAGCAATGGCCAGAGCTGGACATTTCTAGGAAACATATGATCTGAAGATAAAGTTTAAATAGTAGCAATAACAATATTAGAGAAATTGAAAGAGTTAGAGCACAATACCCATATGGACAGTGGGTCCACTAAAGAGCATAACATGCAGTTCCCAGGCTTCCTTAATTTAAGATAGAGTCACACTTCTCAACTGGATCAACAGAGATCAAGATAGAAATCCTTATCTCAAGGAAGATTTGGGCTATGCCTTTTGCCCAGTGGATAGGATAGATTACTTTCGGGTCTCCAGAAACAGAGAATTGTACCCAAGGGAAGGCACTTAAGAAAGAACTGCAACTTAAAGAGCCTTATCTACACCAGGGCCTGATCACTTCCTCCAAAACTGCATATCAGCTTGGCCTTCTCAGTGTCTTAGACTGTTTGCCCTTCGACCCAAAAAATGGATAAGAAAAATGTGGTGCATTTACACAATGGAATACTACACAACAGAAAAAAATAATGACATCTTGAATTTTGTAGGCAAATGGACGGAGCTAGAAAACATCATTCTGAGTGAGGTAACCCAGACCCAGAAAGACAATTATCATATGTACTCACTTACAAGTGGTTTTTAAACATAAAGCAAAGAAAAACAGCCCACAAATCACAACCCCAGAGAACTTAGACAACAGTGAGGACCCTAAGGGAGACATACGTAGATCTAATCTACATGGGTAGTAGAAAAAGACAAGATATCCTGAGTAAATTGGGAGCATGGGGACCTTGGGGAAGGGTTGAATGGGAGGGGAGAGGCAGGGAGGGGAGTAGAGAAAAATGTAGAGCTCAATAAAAATCAATAAAAAAAAAGACTGTCTGCTGTGACCAATATGGATAGCAATGGGAATAATATATTACTTCCATGGTTGTGTTTCAGGTCTCCGTGGTTTCTTGCTTGCTTTCTCTTAGGATAGTTTTTCTGGGCAAATCTGAGTGACATCTTGTGAGGACCCTCAGGCAACCCTGAGAAATGTCCTCATAGAGAAGAAACCCCACATTTGTTCACATGCAGATTAAGGCTGAGACGTCTCAGAAACTTCTAGAGCAACTCACAGCTAAATGATAGTGCCGTAAAATAATTCAAATTAAAACCGTCTATGGAGACACTGTAGTTGTGGACATATGGAAAATTCTCTTTGACCCTTATGCCAAAATCTTGGTGTGTAGCTGGCAACCTTGTCATAAGAAGCATGGCATTGTTGGAGGAAGTAGTTACCAACCATATTACTTTTGAAGGTTATATTTGCTCTCTGATGACTTACTCACTTTCTACTTATTATTCCTTTAGATGAAAAACCTCTGTCTCCATACTCTCTCCTGTCATTAAGTGTTCTGTTATCACAAGTCCAGAATGAATGGAGGAAAGAACAATTCACTAAAATGTTTGAAATGCGAGGTAACATAAATTTCTCTTCACCTTAAGTTTTTTATGTAAATCCCAGCCTCAGACCTCCATCTTTGAAGGTCCTTCCCCTGTGCCCCTCGAACATTGACCCCTGACCCACCAAACCTTGACCCCTCCCCAGTAAAGGTCAAGACCACTCCCCTGGGCTATTTAAACTGCTCCCCAGAAAATAAACTTGTGGTTTTCCATTTTCTTCTCCAGTGGTCGAATTGGTGCCTTCCTGTTCCCCTCAGGGCTACCCGGGAGCACCAGAGTTCAATTAAACCTGAGTATCTTTTAATCTGGTCTGATTTTACTTAATTGGGATTATTTGTGTTGGCAGAGAGCTCACGTTAGAAAATATTCTTAACAATTTATGCAAGATATTTCATTAAAGCAATAAGGAGAACATCTATCTAATATAATCAGTGATGAATCTGTGATACTCAGAGCTATGAGAAAATAGTAAATGCTTTTGATTTTAAGCTATTAAATTTGGTCGGTTTGTTATCAGCAATAACCTAATCAATGGTGTTTGAAGCCAGCATTTAGCCTTGATAAAAAAAAAAAGATCTAAAAATGATCTAAAAAATTAAGTTTCTGGTTACAGGAGTAAAATTCGGTGAAATTATTTATTTTGGGTTTGGATCTTTTGAATAGTGGGATGAAAACTCTATAAAACAGTTTCTTATGATATACAGATAGTATGGCCCAGTCAAAAATTCATTTTATACCTTGCTGTTTATATTATCAAAGAGTGAAACAAAGTCATTGTTTAATATGTAAGGATGCATAGGACAGAAAATACAGAAAATACATTTTTGAGGATAATTTTTGAGTTTTGAGCAAAAGATGGGTTTACCACGTGAACTTTTAGCACATGGCAACTAGAAGGGGTGTGAAGACCACCTTTTATTGCCCTTTGTTTCCTGTTGCTTTTCAAAATCATTCCCTTCCACCCTTTCCTAGTCTTGAGAGCACATAAAGTATGATGATCATTCACTTTTTGCTTTCTAAAATATAAATTCTAACACTGTAAAGATTAAATGAAAGAAGTGAATTAACAATTGTTTGAATTTAATAATAGCCTCAATATTTAATACATTTCTTAGAATCCCATAACACAGTCCCCAAGGAAGTCTAGTATGAATTCTTAACTCTTACCCATTTCAGACTCTGAGAGTCAAAACCATGAACACCTCAGTTAATCCCTTCAGCACTCCAAAGCAGGAGTTCTATAGAGGGTGGAGGTGTAGCTGTGTGGTGAGAGATGGAGCAGTTGCTGGACATATGCAAAGCCCTGGGTTTCAGGCCCAGCACCTTAATAAAGGCCATATAAGAGGAAGTGAAATCCTAAATCAAGGGACGTGGTTGACTGAACAGTAGTAGCGAAGGAAATTTCCATTAAACACTTATTATTCTAGCCTGATGCTAGACACAGCTGCTAAAATTTCAGGGAATTTTAGTGAGTTAAAACAACTGCCTGAAAAAGCCAGTTTTAGAATGTTTAAGCTCAGCATGGAGAAGAGGGTTCTGATGCAGTTCTCATACTAGCATTGTTTTTGCTAGATTCATTGTCTGCACACAGAACTGAGGAAACAGGTTTCTAGTCACACAAACATAGAGCTGGCAGATGTAGTGATATTTCATTTGTATTTTAATAAATACAGCTTGCCTGAAGATCAGAGAATAAAACAGCCATGCTGGTCAGCCTTATACACCAGGCAGTTGTGGCACACAAATTTAATCCCAGTAGCCATACTGGTTTGTCATAGAAACTGAGTGATAGTGGTGTGTGCTTTTAATCCCAGCACCAGAAAGGATTATAAAACAGGAGACAACTCTCAGACCGTCTCATTCTGAGGATACCCAGAGGCAGGATCGCCATTTCAAATTAGGGTAGAGGTAAGAGCCAGTGGCTGACTGTTTTGCTCTTTGAACCTTCAGGGAGAACCCCAATGTCTGTAGGTTTTTAGCAATTGTGCTACATTTAGCACCCAACATTTGGGCTATGAATTCACAAAGAAAAACCATTTGACTTAGGCATTTTAGCAACCAACAAGTGGCACAGGCCAGGGCTGAATGCCAACCTGGATTTGAGAGAAAAAGTAGCTCTTCCAACTCCCATCTGACCTAGCTTAACATCCTCTCCTGCCCTGCCCATCCACTCATGGCTTCCTGAGACAGCAGAGGCTTGTTGCCACCTCAAGTGGCACCCACACAGCTTCCTATGCCCACCTACCCCATAGCTTCCATCCTGCATGAGGCTCCCACTCAGCTACTGTGCCTTCCCATGGCTTCCATGGCCCAAAAGCATCTGCTGCAGGCCTGCCCTGACTGGTATGTCTTTAATAAAAGTCCATTCTGTTTGGTTCTGAGTTCTGCTTAGAAAAAAAAATTAATTGATTATATGAAATTGTTAGAAATATTCACAGGTCAAGAAATTAAGACTCTATGAAAGACAGAGATACATGACTTGAAACCATTGAAGAACTTGTCAGAACTGATAAGTAAGATGAGATATAGACAAAAGACAATAGTAAAGAATTAATTTGGTCATTACCCCTTAGTGTCAGTGATGACTTACCAAGAGCTTTAACTATGTAGACTGTTACTACTTCTGGAAAGCCAGCAAATAGTAAATACCTAAAAGGATATACAAAAAGTGAATGGGAGCCCATAAGTATGAAAAATCTAGAATACATTTAATAAAAAGAAGTTTCTATGGCATGCATTCACCATATTTGAGGCATTTGGTAAAGACGTGGGCTTCAAGAAATAAGGTTACTACACATGTTTGGATTTAGTTTGTCTCAGCTGTATTAAATGGTGGTCCACAGCTACAGTGGAAGAGTTATTAGAGAGTGAGAGTTAAAGTTTATGAGCATCAAGGTAGAGTCAGATATTTTAAGGCCTCCCAAGATCAAATTTTTGGTGAGGGCCATTATGCTAATCCAGATAGTCAAATTATATACAACAAAAACACCTTGCCCCATGCCATACAGCAACCTTGAATGCTTAGAACAAGATTTAAGAACTAGAAAAAAAGAGTTGAATCATATTTTAAAGTTATACAAGGCCCAAGAGAATAATTTAGTGAATTTTTGCAAAGATTAACTAAAGCTATACAAGTAGGGGTAGCAGATCTAGAAGCTAGATGAGTACCCATTGAATCTCTGGCTTTTAAAAATGCCAACTGAAAATGCAAAAAACACTTGTGCCCTCAAAGGTCAGATCAGCACCAATGGAAGAATGAATCATACACACAGCCAATGTTGAGTCCTTTGACTACAACACTGAGGATTGGTTAGGAGAAGCAATTTCCAACTGTATAAAGAGACATCAAAATTCCAATTTTTTAAAATGTGCTAGGATAGTCATTCTGAGAAGGGATTGTAGATAGGGATTTCCTAGAAATGATGTTTCTTCAGGGAATGCCCAAATAGAAGGCACCAAACTTCTAGATTATGCAGAAGATGCAGCAAATGTTGATGCTGAACCAATGAATATAGATGAAAAAGAAACAAATCAACTATTGCCATCAGGAAAATCCTGGGGGTGCCTCATAAAGATCCCCAGGTTAAACATGGTCCAGTCATTTCAAGTCACTGTCAAGAACTTGCTTCCCCAGGAAAATTAGAAAACCCAGTGCCTGTTGTAAAAAACCATACTGCTCTGTATGATAGAATAACCATGGAGGCTGAATCAAAAATTCCAGTAGAAAATAGAAAGCATATATTTTGGCAGACTTCTATAAATGATCTGCTTTTAAAAATTAAAAAAAATTTTTTTGTCTCTATGGTACATTTCTTTGAATGTGTCTATAGAAATTCAAACTTTCTATTTTGATATGAGTAATGTTTAAATTTTCCACTGTGAACAATACATTTTCTGACAGTAATCTCTGAAGTCTCCAGGAAGAAAATGGGGCCCCATAACAATGATTCCACCTGGTTCATATGATGTCATTCAGCTGATAGCACCACTTAAAGACTGATTTTCACTACAGACTGCTCAGAATAATTTCAAGGTGACTAGCTGAGATAGTCCATTCTAACAAACTACTCTAACCAGGACTTGAGACAAGCCCTGTACTTTTCTATTACTCAGAGACTAAACAAAAAATGATAGAGATATCTCTCCCAGGACTTGACAATTAACCCACATTTTCAGGATTCTCTGAAAATACCATTGCCCCAGACAGTAGGAAGTAAATTTAAGAATATGATGCATACATTCCCAAGAGGAGGGGTAGGTGGTTTTCGGTTTTTCAATGGAATATGGGTATTTGTCAGTGTCTAGGTGGGTTGGTTACAAGTTATTATTGGTAATGGTCAAGAAAAAAACTCAGCAAGTGAACTTAGATTAAAGGTTCTTGGATTGAAAAAGAAGGAGGGATATATACATGATAAGATAAAAGGGTAGATTAAAGGTTCTTGGATTGAAAAAGAAGGAGGGATATATACATGATAAGATAAAAGGGTAGATTATTGAATTTACTCTTAAGAGAAAAAAGAGAGAGTTTAGAGAGATGATTGAATCTATTTTTAGAAAGCAACTACTAGTTTTAAATGTTTTATATTTGATTGGAGTTTTGTATATCACACACAAATTTTATATATTGATAAAAATTTGAGATTAATGTTTTAGGACATACTGTATATACACTGTATTATACAACTCATTTAACAATGTAATACAAATTTCTAGTTCATGAAAGTTATTATTACTAATTATTTAGGATAATAAGAAAATACAGATTAGAAATTAGTCACTATAATCAATGTAGTCACATTAAGTATGTTTTCAAGATCAAACAAAAATATAATTTAGATAGGTCATCTTCAAATGCTTCTGAGATCTAGAAAATATGGCATTTAAGATGTTTCAATAACATAGACAGTTTTTTATGACAATGAGGCATATCTGTTCCATTAGCATCATTCTACTTCAGAAAAGATAATGCGCATCAAAGAAATTTCCCATGGAGATTACTTTTTTTGTGGCAAGAAAGTGTCTTTGCCTTGCCTTCTGACAATATGCTGCCCTAATTGAAAAAGCAAGACACAAAAGAAAGTGACTGCCAATCATTGTCAAGACAAGGAAGGACAGTCCTTAAAATATCATGCTTCTCAGAAAAGTCTGTCAGATAGGCTGGGACTGTAGGCTGAAGATAGATGTTCCAAAGTTTCAAAGGACCTTTGGATGACTTTCCTGCTTACCAGCAATTTCTGTCATTTCTCAAATATTTTGGAAGTCACTTGCTCATACTTCCTGCTCACCTAGTTGATAGTTTCTTCTTAGGTCTCTGGGCAGATTGAACACTGGATACTTATAGTCTTTCCTTGTTTACCTGATGCAGAAATCAAGTTATAAAAAAAAGAAAATAGGTACAAGACTTTGGATTCACCAATATAGGATAAATATGGAGTATTTCCTCTGAGTCTGTGAAATGCAAATGGACAAGACATTGTTGATATAGTTATTATCTGTATATATTGTATATAGTCATTTTATTTAGTGTATATAGTTTTCCTTATATAGTTATAGCCTTATTTTTTATTTCAGACCAAAAGGGGAAATGTAGTGATATTTCATTTGTACTTTAATAAATAAATTTTGCCTGGACGTCATAGCATAAAACAGCCACCCTGGTCAGCCTTACAGACCAGGCAGTGGTGACACACACCTTTTATCCTAGTAGCCACACTAGTTTGTCATAGAAACTAGGTGGTAGTGATGTACACCTTTAATCCCATCACTAGAGAGAATTATAAGATGGGAGGAGTCAGCTTTCAGTCAGTCTCATTCTGAGCATTCCTGGAGACAAGATTAACATTTCAGACTGAGGTGAGAGCCAGTGCCTGAATATTTTTGTTTTATTCTGGTTAAATACAAATACCTGTCTGTGGACTTTTACTAATCATGCTACACACAGAGAACGGGGAAATGAAAAGGCATGCTAATGCTGGAATATGACAAAGCACAGAACACAAGTGCAGCAGCAGTCCTGATTCAAACAACATGTAAACATTCTGCAAGGAGAAGCATGCTCTAAAAGAGAAGGAGCTAGTGCTTGAAATGCATGACTTCAAGACAGAGTTCTGAACTTAAATAAGAAAACTGACTAGTTCCTATGGAATAATGCCATAAAACCCACCATAACTTATCCTTATAATCCCCATAATGCTTTTGTATATGTTAAAAGGATATTTTACTTAAAGATTTTTTTTCTGCCTTGTTTTGTCAGTATTGTTTCACAGTTTTCTAGGTTATGTGTTTTATTTTTTTTATCACGCCTGCTACTTAAAATATGAGCTGCATAAACCTTTGCAGAGTAGTCTAATGAATTTATGTGTTTTCTGCAAATTCAATGCCTCACAAGTTCATCACCACAATGCTGACCTTGTGTGTAAACAATGTGACTGAGTTCAATGGACTGTCTTTTAGTGGCATTGTGTGTAGACACTGTGACTGAAATCGATGGACTTTCTTCTAGTGGCCTTGTGTATATGAACTCTTGTAAATGGCTTATATGAATGTCCTAAGGTCTAAGGCTTTTGAGAGATGTTATTGTCAGATGACCATAGTTACAAAGCTGAATCTGCACAACAATTGGTCATATTGATAAGTGTTTATGAATTCTGCTTTTGGACATATTTCTTTACAAATAAATCCCTTTGCTAATAAATGATATATCCATGTAACTGTCAGTATTATTGTGGGTTTCTTCTTGCAAATATGTATGCTGTCATTACTAAATTGTCTCAAGTGGCCTATGAGGTCTTCTGTAATGTTTCTCAAATAAATCCCCTTTTGAATGCAAATAAATGTCTTTTGAAGAATTTTAAATTATGTTTGCCAGAATCATGTTTGAAGGGTTTCATTTTTCAGGGTTTCAGGCATTAGGAATTCTTTTTAAAAGACTTATTTTTTATTATATATGACTGCTTGATCTATGTGACTATATTTACTACTAGTGTGTGTGGTGTCTGAGGATAGCAGAAGAGGAACTTTGATGTGGGATTCTTTTTAGTATGGTATGAATATGATTGGTTAATTAATAAAAAAATTGGCTTGGCCTGATAGGACAAAAGAATAGAGGTAGGCAGGAAAACTAAACTGAATGCTGGGAGAAAGAAGGGCAGAGTCAAAGAGATGCCATGTAGCCCTACCTTAGATGGATGCTGGAACTTTAACTAGTAAGCCCCAGACATGTGGCGATACACAGATTAATAGAAATGGGTTAAATTAATATGTAAGAGTTATCCAATAAGGAGCTAGGGCTAATGAGCTAAGCAGTGATTTAAATAATATAGTTTCTGTGTGATTATTTTGGGGCTGAGCAGCTGGGAACCAACAAGCAGCCTCCTATTACAAATTGGTGCCCACATGGCCAACTAAAATCTACTAAAACCTGAGAGGGCTTGCAAAGGAATTCTAGACACTAAAAGACAAAGTTTAGCTACATTGTTTTTCTGAATGGGCTTTGCTTGTTGGCTCCTTTAAGAGAGGATTTCCTGTTTAGTGGGAGCAGGAAAAAAGCCATGCCATTTTGAAATGCCAGTTTTCTGGGATGTGCTTCCAGCACAAACTGGCTCTTTCAGGAGGCCTAGTATTTAAATGGGGTTCGTAAGCAGCGTGTTACATACTGATTAATAGCTTGACAAAAAGCCACTGCATACTTGGAACTGGGAATGTGTATGCATGTCAGAGGCAGTGAATGGATCTCTTCCTCCATGCTGGGCTGGGAAGAGCAAGCAGGCAATGCCATATTTCCCCTTGCAATGGTGTAGCTTAAGTTCATAAGAAGCACTCAGCATTTTAAGAAGCATTCCTGGACAGTAAAGATATGCTTTAAAGACAATTTCACATGGAAAAGACCTCTAAATGTGTCACAGTGTTGATAACAGATAGTCATAGATTAAATGAGTAAAATAGTAAAATATTAACTTGTCGAAAAAGTAATAGAGTAAAAACAAGTCATGTAAAGATGGAAAATTCACAGAGAGTCTGGATTATTATATATTATTGTGTTAGGTTTTTTCTTTTTTTTACTGCAGAGAGACATTTGATTCTGGGGACTGCTAAGCTAAGCCACATATTTATTTCAAAGGTATAGTGAATTCAAAATTTGAGTCTAAGGATATGCTGCTTTGAAAAAGAGGTTCTTCTTTTGTTTCCACAGTGGATGAAAACCTGTGGATCGCTTCCGGACCAGTATGGTTTGATGGACCAAAACCCTCTGACAGGTTCTCTTGACCACCCCTCAAAAAATTACTTTACCCAATGAAGAGAAGGGGGCAGTTTGAAGAATGACTATACCCACATTCCCAAATATTGTTTATAAATATTCTTTTATATTTAAAGGGGAAATATAGATATTTGCATTAGTATGGATCTTGGTTTATTGATGCAATTTAAGGACAACTTTGTTATATGTATATTTCTGCTCTTGACTAAAGTATTGTGTTTGTGCAGCTCATTTAAAAATGTAATGTATAATTAAAAATATAGGTTAACAGATAATCATCTGTAATAGTCAAGCTTAAAATCATGTTAGTTAGGTTTCTATATATATAAAGCTATATATCAGTTAGGCATTCTTTCAAAGACTATAGAATATAGCATTTAAAGTGTTTTAAGAACTTAGAACTTTTCATGACAATGAGACACATCAGCTCTTGGTAGCACCAATTACTTCAAGAGGAAGATGGGCATTGAAGAGGCTCTTCATTGAATCTGTTACCCATTTGTGCAAGAAACTGCTCTTGCCTGGACTGTTTGATATTATTCTGTATGAGCTGGACATGCAGGACCTACAGAAAAATGACTGCTGAACTTGCCTAAAGGTGAGATGATCCTTCACGGTTCCTGCTTCATGCAAGAGTCTGCTAGACATTCTGCAGGACACAGAAGAAAGTTGCTAATATAGGCTGAACTATCTTTGAAATTTCTGGCTTTGTGGAAAAGTCTGCTGGATACTACGGGCCTGTAGGCTGAAGATGAATGCCCAAATGGTACAGAAGAACTTTGGGTTCCAGGTAGCAAGATATCTTTGTCAATTCTAGAGTTTTGGAAGTGCTTACAATGAACTTATTGTTTAATTAAGAAATATTATATCCTTCAGGAGTCTTTTATAGAGTTGAAGAATTTATAGTTATAGTTTTTCTTATTTATGATAAAATATAAAGTAGATATAAATATTATAATAATTATTGCTTAATACCTATTTTGATATGTGTAATTTTACTATGTTAAAGTTAAAACCTTCATTTTTATTTAAGCAGAAAAGGGGAGGTGATGTGGGATTCCCTTTTGTATGCTGTGAATATGATTGGTTAATTAATAAAGAAAACTAGCTTGGCCTGATAGGGCAAAAGAATAGAGGTAGGTAGGGAAAACTAAACTTAATGCTGGGAGAAAGAAGGGCGGAGTTGAAGAGAAGCCATGTATCCCTGCCAGAGGTGACCTCCAGAACTTTAGCCAGTAAGCCCCAGCCATGTGGCAACACACAGATTAATAGAAATGGGTTAAATTAATATGTAAGAGTTAGCCAATAAAATCTAGAGCTAATGGTCTAGGCAGTGATTTAATTAATATAGTTTCTTTGTGATTACTTTGGCGTTGAGTAGCCAAACAGGCAGCCTTCTCCAACAAATGTATTCCTTGGAATTGGAGTCACAAACAGCTGTGATCTGCCATGTCGATGCTGTAAATTAAACCTGAGTTCTCTTCATGAGTCATCTTTACAGGCACCATTTAAGGGATTATCGGTCTACTGAAATTCCAACCATTAGAATTGTGGATTTCAGAATTTTGTCTTTAGAGAGTATGGCATACGTTTGCTAGGTGATGGCCACTCCTTAAACTGAGGTGTTTCTGTACCTCTATATGTTCTAAGACATCCAATGGATACTAGAAATAGTGACCTGTTAATGTGAATAAGAGAAAGTTCAGAAAAAAAGGTAAGAAAAGAACATTTATCATTGACCAGGACTGGAAAATAACAATGGATTGTGGTGATTGTGACTGAGTTTTTTTGCCCTTATGGAAGACATGGTATCTGAAAAAACAGATGAAAAACTGTATGGTGACTTTACATGTGTTTTAATTGAGTAGTACAATGCACTGCAGTAGTTAAGAGTATGACAGACCTTAATTAAAATCTTAATGCCATTTTCCAGATAAATGATTTTGGACAAAAGGTACAAGGTTTGTCAGTTTTAGCTGTGTTACACAAGGATACAGTAAGTTAAAAATAAAAAGCCTAGGCATTACAGTTAAAGAAAAAGAAAAATATAGAAGGTCCTTGACTTACCATGGTTCAACTCACAATTTTCTTCCCTTCCTTCCTTCCTTCCTTCCTTCCTTCCTTCCTTCCTTCCTTTCTTTCTTTCTTTCTTTCTTTCTTTCTTTCTTTCTTAAAGATTTCTGCCTCCTCCCCACCACCGCCTCCCATTTCCCTCCCCCTCCCCCAATCAAGTCCCCCTCCCTCATCAGCTCAAAGATCAATAAGGATTCCCTGCCCTGTGGGAAGTCCAAGGACCACCCACCTCCATCGAGGTCTAGTAAGGTGAGCATCCAAACTGCCTAGGCTCCCACAAAGCCAGTACTTGCAGTAGGATCAAAAACCCATTGCCATTGTTCTTGAGTTCTCAGTAGTCCTCATTGTCTGCTATGTTCAGGGAGTCCGGTTTTATGCCATGCTTTTTCAGACCCAGGCCAGCTGGCATTGGTGAGTTCCCAATAGAACATCCCCATTGTCTCAGTGTGTGGGTGCACTCCAAACACTATCCTGAGTGAGGTAAGCCAGACCCAAAAAGAGGAACATGGGATGTACTCACTCATATTTGGTTTCTAGCTATAAATAAAGGACATTGAGCCTATAATTCGTGATCCTAGAGAAGCTAAATAAGAAGGTAAACCCAAAGAAAAACATATAGGCATCCTCCTGAATAATAACCTTCATCAGACGATGAAAGGAGACAGAAACAGAGACCCACATTGGAGCACCGGACAGAAATCTCAAGGTCCAAATCAGGAGCAGAAGTAGAGAGACCACGAGCAAGGAACTCAGGACCGCGAGGGGTGCACACACACAATTTTCAACTTCAAGATAATCCAAATATTAGGCACATCTAGGAGATACTTTTATTCAGTTTGGATCTTCAACCAGTCTGGTTATTGGTGGCACAACCATTTTACGAGATGCCAGGAAGCAGTAGCAAGCTAAATTTGTAACTTAGCCACTGGATTTTAAGGGGGGGGGGCAACATATAATCTACTGTACAGTGTGGCAATAAGCTGTGCTGTCCAGTAGGAAACGTGTTTGTAATGCACTTTAATGCATGAACTTTCCTGCTTCATCACAGGTCAAAGAACATTCCAGCATATAAAACATTTGGCATTATGTTGGTTGTGAGTAAATATTTAAAAATTAGAATTCAGATATTTATCACTGTTATTATCAATAAATTTTACTTGAAAATCAGGAAAGATATATTCACATAGTTTTAATGCATTGGTCTGAGAGGACTAATAGAATTGCTAGCTAAGTGTATCAATGTATGCATGCAGATACAATCATAAACTAATGAAAAATAAAGAGGATATCTAAGGAAAACACAAGTCTTGATATTGAAACTATAAAATGTTTATGATATAAGTATATTATTTATAGCTTAATAAAATCAACGTGAAAGTGTGAATAATGGATCTGAAACATGATTAAAAAATATGAGATCCTGCTAGTTATACTGAATGCCAAGAAAACATATTTTCTATCATTATGTTGCCCACAATATTTTTGAGATATTATCCTACTAATTAATTTTTAGAAGAGTGCAATATATATTATCAATGGAAATTACAGAATATCTCTGCAGGTCTATTTTGTTCTTTTCCTTAAATTATTGTCCTTCTTTAAGTAGAATGTAATTTTTAGTGTTATATTTTATATTTCCATCTAAGATGACACTTTAATCATTTGTCCTATGTATCAGGAACAGAAGAAAATTTCTTATTTAGAAATCTCTATAGTAGGATGAAATAAACACAACACCTAATCAGATGCCCATCTCCCACTAAGAATTAAATAGACTTTTATATGATAACTATATAGATTGTGTGTGTTAAAATGCCAAATACTTTTTATGAGTAAACAAAGAATGGGTCCATCTTCTCAATGAAGGAAAAACTACATACCATGTGTTATATACTTGTGCCATTCAAGAGAATAAATAGGGAAGATTGTAGACGAATCCGTACAGTTTTTAATATAGAAAGAGAAGTGCTAAAGGAGAGATCAAATGGAAAAAGATTTACCAAAATTTTCTCTTAGGACAAGTCTTAGGTTTCAATAGTGACCGGTTCCTAGGGCAGCCCATTGTTGATGATGCTTCCACCTGCGGGAAGAATTCCAGGACATGATTCCCCATGGAAGCTGTGTTAGCAGTTCCCTAGCAGCGGTACTTTTATTTGCTCAATCACAGAAGTCTGAAATATGCTCTCCACTTAGACATATTCAAAAGACAAGTCAGAGTAGAGGCTGATGTCCCCATTCAGCACTCCACATAGACTTCTTTCTATGCACATAATTTCTGTATTTTGAAGTCCTCAGTATAAATTCTCACTGAGAAGGTCTATTCAATGGATACTATGATAAGAAAGAAAATTAGTCCATCCAATCAGTAAGATAACACATAGGCTAATCTGAGTCTAAATGAGATAATCTGCTCATTTCAAGTAATAATGTAGATAAAGGAAATAATGCTCACAAAGGTGCATATTAATTAGGAAGGAGAGTGTATACATCGCTACAGTCATGGCTGAGAGTTATATGTAGTTTTTCATGGCTGTATATACCTAGCTATGTATAACTGATTATAAAAATGACTTTCTTCATTCAGATTTAACTTAAGACAGTTGCTCAAAAGAGATTAATTAGATAAGATTATGGACTGATATTTAAGATTAAAATAAAGCATGTGCTGATGTATATAACCATCAGATAAGATGCCCCAATGATATTCCAAGGAGCTATCTCCTATGACAGAAAGTCATCTGGCTCACATGAAGGAGGAGATGTGTTTCTTGCCTTATGCATATGTGTACATTTAAACCCTGATAGTTTATTGCCCATGTCAATCATCTGTGATTGCCCACAAATTCTAAAAGCAGATCTTAAACCTTTTTTCTATTTGGGTTGCTCCTGTTGTGTTTGAGACATTTCTAAGGCCACCTGCAGTTTAGGCTTTTCTTGGAGAGATGAAGGAAGCATCGCTATTGACAACTTGTTCTAATGCGTGTTTTAGTTTCTGTCTGAAACACGGTCAAAAAGAAAAGTCAAAGGAAAACATCTCAGGTTGTCTCGACTGTTGGGTACACTGCCTAGGCATTTCCTAAAAGCAAGATATAAAATTGCCTAAGGCTTTAGGGAGAGTTGGAAAAGTATTTTCTTTGAAGGGCCAGATAGTGAATACTGCAAGTTGATCTGAGTCTTACAGTTTCTATGAGAACTTTGCCCTTGTGGGAAAATGCTGCCCTGTAAATGACGTGGGTGAATGAGTGCTGCTGTGTGGCATAAGCAGGCTGCAGGCAGGACTGTCCCCAGGGAGAGATTTAACCTTATGTTCTTTATTTTAGATCTTAGAGTCCAAACTGAAATAAGCAAATAGAAAATTAAGAATATCAAAAACTTTTAGAATTCAGCTTTTAATACTGGCATGGAGGAATGGAAATTTAGATTATTAAAGAGTATCTTATTTCCATAATATCATTGACTTAATTTTCTTGAAAAATCATTTCAGAATTGATAAAATATACTTTCAAGAAATAATTCCAATTGGATTTTTATCATAGCAAAAACCTGAAAACAGTAAGTGGTGATTACTTTTTAAATATACATTTTCTTTAAAACATAATTACATCCTTTTCACCCTTCTCTTGAAGTATACTTTTTGAAAATATGATCAACCCTTCTACAGCTAGGAAGGAGATTCCAGTCCTTGAAAAAATAGGGTATATACAAAAATGAAATAGTATGTTTGCAAGTTGATACTGCAGTTCAAAATTAGATTATGTGCATAAAATCTTGAGTACCTGAATGAATGTATTAGAAGTATTACTTTCGAATTGCTGTAAGTACAAATTGAAATTTTAATTTTCAATTCTAAGGGGTGAGCAATTACGAAATATTTCACAACTATAAATGAACAATAATACATTGGCATAAGGTACTCACTGCAGTAGACTGTGTGATGCCATATGTGGAGTTCGATTTTAAAAAAGACAAAGCACACGTTTATCTTCCCATAAGCTGATTGTTCTGGCAGGGATGAAACTGTCTCTGTGTTACTAGTGTTGGGACTCCAAACACATACCATCTCATCTGGGTTCCTTTACATAGATCCTGGGGATCAAAATAATATCTTCTGACTTACAGTATAAAATTTTATCACATGAAGCATCTCCCTATCCCCAGTGTGTACCTTCTAATCTAAACCTGTGATTTCAAAAGTATGGTCTACAGAAGGCTGCTTCTGATGGACAGTCTGTAGCAGAGATAAAACCGCTAAAATTACAAGACTCATGACTCTCTTGGTTATACATTAATTTTGTCATATTAAAGGCACACATATTGTGTCCTGGGTCCAATAATCAGCATCATGAAAAATCAATAAATAAATAATAAAATATATATGTATTGATAGTCATGGCACATGAGTAGACAAGTGTATGACTTTGTTCTTACAGAAATAATTTATATTTAATACATATTATATTAATATCATTCATTTATATATCTCTTACTTAGACTGTAAGTTCCACAAGGGCAGAGAACTGTGGTTGATTGACATTTGTAGGTTCAATGCTTAACACCTTGGATGTCATATAATCGATTCTCAAGAGATGCCATTAACTTCTGTAAAGAATATTTAAAAATGCACAAGAAAGTATAAGAACATTGGTGTAGGAATCTAGCTATTTGGAAAATGAAGTAAGTGAAATCTATTTAGACTAACTATCCTCTTTTAAAGTAAATGTGTATAAATCTTCTTCAAGTCTTTCCTGAACTTTCCATCCTCACCCATTGCCCTCATTAGCATCTAGAGAGATTAACTTTTAAAGATTAGTTAGTGATGGGTCAGAATGTCAAGTCTCAGAGCAACTTGCGAAGAAACACTTAGATTTTACAGTTTATAATCACATTTCTAGATTTGCCACATGACTGACTAGCAAGAGAATTTAACTCCCTCAGTGGCAGAGTGTATGTGAACAGGTCATAGATGACTTCAGCTAGACTGGTGACCGTCCACATTACATCAGGAAGAACAAATTTCCTTACAAATTTGAGAATTAGCTGATATATAACTCATTTCTGCCCTAGTTCAATGATTTAAAGATTCTCTCCAAGTATATCAGACTCATCATGTTTCAAATTTTTTTTCCTACAAAAATTTCGCCCATCACTTTTAAGCTCTCTGGTTGCAAGTCTTTTCTATCTTCAGTTTTCCTGTAGAACTCCCTTTAGTGCCTTTAGAATGGATCTTCCACACACCTGCTGTCTCTCTCCTGCCCTCTCATAGAACACAGGGATACTGCACACCATCCTGTTATTTCCTTTATTCATCTCTGCCCATTCTCAGATGCTGAATTAGATGGTCCTACAATGTGCTTGCACACAACCTTGTAGTTTTCCAAGAATGGATAGGCATGTCCTTCTAATTCTAATTGTATAAACATTTTCAATAGAGTGTGGTTATCCAGAGAAATTATTATATTTTACACAATATTAACCTTTCGATTTTACTTTCTTAAATATTTGGTAAAGAACTTTGCCCTCCCTAAGAAAGAGAAATAGAATATCTAGTTATAGATGGATTTGGGCCTGAATGGAATAGGAGGATCAAATGGGTAGAGGAGGATGAGGGAGGAAATATGGGGGAGAGACAGGTAAAATTCAGGGTCTTTTGAGGGATGAAATGGAAATCTAATACAGTAGACACTTTCTAAAATATTCATATATCAGAAAGTGATCTAAATGAAATATCAACATAATGAGGTACACGGATTCCCAACTGGCCATCTCTTGTTACTAAATAAAGTTTTCATTACTGCGATTGGGTTACATCTAATTGAGTTGTTGGCCAAAAGGTTCTTAAAGGAATCCCCAAACAATTCAAGTTATAACCAAACTTTTATTATGGGATCATTTTTATATTGATCATACTATGCTAGAAATGTGGATATAGGTTTGTATCACAACTTATTGAATATCAAAGTATTCATAAGTTTTAGTGGTTTCAACACAGCAATTTTCCAAAATTATGAGAATAGTTTGAAAGTCTTTCCACAAAGGTCAGACAAAAAATACATTCCCAAGCTACCTAGCTCCCTCTCCTTCATAAAATGGATTAACATTTATCCACCTAGATATTCTCTTATCCCACATTTAATTAGAGATAGTTCACCTTGGATAGTCATAGAATAGAAACTAGAATTCAAGGACTTGAGTTTTAGAGTTTTATATTAAGATGGATGATATGAAAAACATAAATTATCAAAAGCTTTGAAAACACAACATTCAGTAACACCCAAAAAATGCATGTGTTATGTCCAGTTAGTATTCTGTTCTTCACCAAATATTTTTGTTTGTTTGTTTTTTGAGACAGAGTTTCTCTGTAGCTTTGGAGCATGTCCTGGAAGTAGCTCTCATAGACCAGGATGGCCTTGAACTCACAGAGAGATGCTGTGAGTGCTGGGATTACAGACGTGCACCGCCACTGTAATCTTTAAGGATTACACAGAATACTTTCCACAGACTCCAGTATTTTATACTCACCTTCAGTTTGCCTCCCCCAGCACCACTTCATTGCAACACATGCCCCTTCAATGCTTTAAAGATCCAACAGTCCCTATCAAAGCTACTGCTGATGATGTCAGCCCAGGGATAGACTCTCCTTTCCCCAAGAGACTCTGAGAACCCAAACCATGCTCTCCTACTTTGGATCCTACCTTGATTACAGTGAGTCCTAGGTTAGACTTGATTTGGGTTAAACACCCATAGGTCAGCACTGAATTATCTATAATGCTTCTTAATCTTCCACAAGTCCACATACATTAATCAAATTAAGTTAATTTGTAGTAAAGCAAAGTTGTTTAAGTAAAGAATTATGCTAAAGACACAAAGATTCTAATTTACCCTATGCATTGTCTTCTCAGGTGAGGTCTGTGTATTGTCAGCAGTTGCTCACTCTAAAGACAATGATGTACATTTTTAATTCTCTTGATATGTCCCTACCCATCCACAGAAAACTCAGCAGAAAGATACAGAACTAGTTTTGTTCTCTAATGAGAAACTTTCACAAACATCAGTGCATCTCAGTACAGGTAGTTTGTCATCCAGACCCAGGTCATGTGCCCTTTTTTATTACCTCTCAGGACGGATGGAGCTAGTTTGAGGGGAAGAGTCATTGCTCCTTTGTTTGAATATGTTTTTGTTTTCCCACATTGCCAAAGAGCACTTTGGGTCTCTTTAGCCTCACTCTTTATTCTCCTTTTAGGAAAACTTTATATGAATGGAGGCGTCACTTATAATTAGCTGATTGAAATATTTTGTTAAGGTCTGTTCAATGTTCTGACATTGCAACTTAATATTGATTATGTACAAAATTCAAACTTACGCAATACAAAGATATAAGAACAAAGATCACAAAATTCCAACATTTTACACCTTTGACTTAAGTTGCACTCATATCTAATTTTGAACACATATAACCCATGTACACATATTGAAATCCTTGATATCACTTAATCAGATCATTTTCACATGACTGCTTTTTGGTTTTCACATTGTACTTGCTAATCTATAATATTGGGCTATCTATCTATCTATCTATCTATCATCTATCTATCTATCTCTATAGATATATTTCACATGAGAAAAAAATGTATATACTGAGAAACTAAAGTAATTAATGAAATTGTTCCCTTCCCCTCCCTGGGCTACAGGTATCTCCCCCAATTCTTTTCTGCATCATTTCTCTATTATTTTTCACATTCTGATAGGGCCTTTTCTGAAGCTCAAATGTTAAGTCATCCATTCATTTGTTTCACTACTCTCCAAAATACCCACTATTTTGTAAAATTTCTCCATGAACAATTGGTTCTCTGTGTTCTCCAATAATGATTCAGAGCTTTCTAGAATATAAATATGCACCACTCATGGTCTTAAAACAAGAGCTTTAAATCATTTTCAAGGGGCACATTGTTATTACAAAATCAAACATTTGACTGCTTACTACAGTTAAGTGTTCTATGTAGCACACATGATGAGAAAAGCTTCTACCCTTGTGCAAAGATGTTGGTACTTACAAAATTTTATTTGATAAAAATGCACCCACAGAAATTATAAAAGAGACAAACCAAAAAAGAAAAGTCTTCGAATAGGAAGATGTAGGATGTATACAGAATGTCTCAAGTCTTATCAGTTGCATCCCAAACCAAGGAACAAGGTCAATATTTCATGGTTGCATTGCTTTTATCTCAGGCCTGATTTACATATGGGGTTTCCCTAAATTACATGACCATAGTAAAGCAATTTTACATTTTTAAGCTATGAAGGTAGAAAGTATGAATTAAAAAACTAATCAATCAATGTTAATAATTGGTGTGGCTATTGGAGAAACAGTCTGCTAAAGACTAGTATAGTAGTTAGTACTTGTCAGGTGACTTGCCATCTGCGTCAAATAGGATGTTACTATGTGGGAAAGGTGTTGTAATATTACTGTGCGACAATGGTCTTTTATCCTGTAATTTGTATTATTTTTAATAAAATGCTGATTGGCCAGTAGCCAGGCAGGAAGTATAGGTGGTGTGACAATGACCAGGCAGGAAGTGGAGGCATGGCAAAAAAAAATTATGGGCTGATACAATTTATAAGAATTAATTAATAAGAAGCCTGAGCTACTGGGCTAATCAGTGTATAATTAATGTAGACCTAGATGTATTTCTTTGGGACTGAATGGCTATGGGACCTGGTGGGACAGAAAAACTTCAGTGAACATAATATGTTTCTAGAATATTATATTTATTAAAGAATAATTAAAGCTGATGAAAGAAACATATAAGACACAAACAGAAAAAATACAATTATGCATATGATGTCTACATCTACCTCTCTTAAACCAGAGGCTAGGGACATGAATGTCCAGTACTACCTACAAAATAGCGATCCATACAGAAGGTGGAATGGAAGCAGTGAAACATATGGAGTCAAGAGACTGGAGGGAGGCTTAAACAAATTTTGAAACTCATTTTCCTTATCTGTAAGACTAACTCACTATAGTCTTCAGTAGGAGTTAAAGTTTCATATACCAGGGGCTGAAAAAAAAGATCTGAAGTTATGAGTGCTGGCTGCTTTCCGAAGACTAAAGTTTGAATTTCAGCACATACAACAGGTGGCTCCCAGTAACTCTACTCCACCTGCAGGGAGATCTTGACCTCCACAGAAATTCACACATATCGTGAGCATACATATGCATATATACACACACACACACACACATATATATATATATATATATATATATATACAAAAATAAAAATTAAATATTAATTTTTTAAAAAAAGAAGTTTCAAATACTAACTGACAATTAGTAAAAACTACAAACTCCTACATGCACGAGCTGTTTGATCAATCTATCAATGAGCATCCAGATCATACCTCCAGAAAATTTAATTCTGAGTTTAGCTGTGTCTACCATTGCAGTGAAGAAAAATGTTCTCAAGATGAAGTACTGCAATATCAACAAACTTTGAAAATAAATACCCACAAATGCATCTTGTCAAGATATGCAGCCATGTATTGTATGACAGGTGCACACATGAGGATAATCTCATGAAATTATATGAGAACCGCAAACTCCAGATTGTCCCTTGACAGGCATTATAGGGTGGCATCACAATGAATTCTTCAGTTCCAATCTGGTACAAGCAAAACCATTGCCAGTTTTGACACTGTATAGCTCACAGATAATTGTGAACACTGAGTAATAGTTCATAATGTCTATAAGCCACTACATTCCTGTTACAATTCACTAGGCTAAAACATGCACCATGTGTTGCTGTGAAGTTGGTTGTACCTTGTAGTCTAGCTGTACATTAGGCTGTATCATGTGACTTAACTATGTTGTAGGCTATATCGTCTTATTTTGAGAAAAATATTCTGTGATCTGTATAAGATCTCATATTGAAACAGTTCTCAAAAATCTGTGTCCATTACCGCTAAAAGACAGATTTCTTATAATTGGATTACTGAAAGTTAAAGCAAAATTAATTATTTTTGATGGTGAAATAGAAAACATTTGTGATGTTAGTGAAATAAAACTAGCTAATCAATAGAATTTTCAAAAAGGCTTTGTGACAAATCAGAAAGTAAAATGACAGTATGCATAATCACATGACTTTCAATTTTAAAAAGGTACCAATTGTCATTGTATAGAAGTTCAGAGACTCTTATTGCCACAAGTCTCAGGAAGCTATTAAAAAAAGAGCTTCTAACAATGAAAATGACCAGAGAGTGGCTATCATTAGAAATGAAATGAACATTAAATATTGTACTTTCCATATAACTAATATCAAACCAGGAACCTGAAATAGTTTGGGAGAAAATATGGCTCTCAGCATGTGAATGCAAACATTTGTAGTCAGCATCTTTGCCCACCCTGCACCGAGTTCGTGTGAGTGACAGCCACTCACCTCCTTTCAGGGAAACATTGTTGTAGTCATTTGCTATAACTCTACAGTTGTGAGTTTGAAAGCCAAATTAAAGCAAAATAAAACTAAAGAGCAGAAGTTTGCAAAACTGAAGCGCAGCTCCTGCACCCGTGAATTCTCAGATTTCAAGGGTAGGTGCCAGATGAGAGCAGCAGCGCCATCTCTCCTGGATCAGGCTAAAGTGACCCATAGGCCTTGTTTTCTAGGACATGCATATTTAAAACTGAAAGCCTGCTATTTTGCCATCTAGATGTTTATTTATGGATTTTGGAGAACAGCAGAATCTAAACTCAGGTGCATTATCTTCTACAGACTGGAGTGTTTATGCTTTTGGCTTGTTAGTAAGGCAGGAAAATAATAAAATCCCATGACTCAGGGGCCAAATCCATCTCAGTATGGAGAGAGAAAAAAACGTGAATGAAGTAAAAATTATATGTTAAAAATGCCACCAGCTGCACTTTCTGAAAAGAATGCCCTCATCTTGAAATATGAAGTAACAATTTCTGGTGCATCTTATCTCCAGTACCCATGTAATTTCAGAATCAAGCTCTCCAAAAGCCATTTGCACCAGCAGTGAGATATAACCCCTCAGGGAATATCTCAAGGTCTCTTCTAGTACTCAGACAGTGAGGGATTTCTGGTTTTGGAGAGATTAAGTCCTTGATGTCTTTGGCAGGGTGAGCAGCTAATTAGAAACACCACTAAGAAAGTCAGACAAAATATGGAAAATCCCAGCTTAAGTAGCTTCTTAGCATGCTGAAGTCTCACAAACCTGCCTTCTGGGCATGAACAGGACACAAGTGAGTGTTGTGAGAGACCATTCTCAGTGGTCCTGGGTGTGTGAGCATCCTGGCCACCACCGTTGTCTTTTCGGGAAGGTAAACAATGAAAACAGGGGAAATTGTGAAGATATTCTTCGGGGTTAACTGCTGCACTGGTGAGATCTCTGCTGCAGCAAGCTCCCACAGAGAGAACGAACTGAAAATGAACCAAGCACTTAGCTGAGCCTTTGAGGCAACTGGGTTCTAATCAAAGTTGGCTGTTCAAGACAGAAAAGAAAAAAAAACAAGACAAAACCCACCTCAACTCATGCCATGAGTTGGAAGTTTATTTCTTTTTCTTTTAAAATGACAAATGCTACAGAATTATAAGTAAGGGCCTATTCTCATAGTTACATACATTAACTTATGCGACACTCACCTGAACCATTTAACATTGATGTCATTTTTGAAGACAGGAATTCTAGGCAGAGGGAAATGAAGTAGTGTGTCAAAAGTCATACAATGCCATGCAGTGAAGTTCACAGGTATGAGCTGAACCCTGACAGCCTGACTTCGGAGTGACAGCTGGTACTCTCTTCTTGCAAGATGTTATTTTGAGATAATAAGCCAGGCTTATTATTTATTATTGCTCCATAATTTTATGATGTGGTCATTTTCAGAAATATGTGATTGATATCACCTTTTGCAGAAGAGTAGATGCGAGTATCTGAGCATGAAGAAAATACTGAGAGAAAGGTCAGGGCTTACAGGTCCCTCTGGATCCTTACAAGGTAGAACCAAAGGGACAGAGAACTCCTTAGGAATTTGAACACACAGATCTTGCTGTGACATATGCACTGTCCTGCTAATACTGAGGTCATAGGACATAACAAGAGGTCAAATCTTCTAAAAATGTAAGAGTTATTGAAAATTTTCCAATGTTTCAATACTGAAGCTGTCAGATGGAGAGAGAAGTGTGTGCTTGTGTATGGCAGTGGGGATGTGTCTGTTGTGTTCTGAAAACAACTATTAGCAGTGCATCTGTAGAGGAGCTCATGGCTGTGAAAGGGCAGTTTATCAGCAACAGTCCTCCCCGAGTGGAAAGATTCTCAATACTAAAGGATCATTTGTTCAATATGGAGGCAAGAATCCTGAATAGCAATCTGCAAATCATTCATAAGGATTGGAAAGAAGAGGAAAAAGTGAAGGGGGGATGGGGAGAAAGAGGGTCTAAGAGAGAGAGATAGAGGGAGGAAAAAGGAAAGTCAGAAAAAAGAAAGGTAGGTAAAAAGTTTCTCAAATGAGACTCTGGAAAACTGCATTCCCTTTAGTGTGACTTCTTAAGCACATAGACATTCCATATCACAGACAGGTAAGATCCGTGCAGCAAATGTCCCCAACCTTCTCCTTCCCAAGAGAGCCTTCGCATGTTCCTGTTGATTGTGCTAACTTGGCACAAGTGCACATATAAACGTGACACTTTTAATATAAAGAGACTCATGGTACTTAATAAAAATATCTGCTGGCAGAAAACAAAGGGGGAAGGTATTTTATTTATACACAAATTGCTATTTAAATACAGCAAAAGGTGAGCATGAATACCCAGGGTCATTGCTTTCACAAAAGAAATGCATTGTCATGGTTTGCTGTGCGTTTTATATTCCCTTCTGCAAAACTGAAGCCAAAGAGAGAATTTCTCCTTAGTGAAGGCATGCCTGACCTTCAGTCCTGAAACAGCAGTGGGATGAAGTGGAAGGAAACCCTCCAGAGGCGTCCATAAACACAGTTACAGTCTTAAGAGTTCTTTAAGGCTAACCTATTTGAGAGAGTAGAAGTTTACACACCTGCTGTTTTGTTTATCTTACTCTTTAGTAAGCTCCTGAGAGCTGGGCATAGAGATGTTGATGTACAGAATTCAGAACCCTGAAATAAAGAAGTGAAAATGGATTACTTCTACTATCAATCTAAGAAAGACCTATCAGTCTATCGCTTTTGATTTTTTTCCCCCAAGAATGGAAAAACTAAAGCACACAGAGGCAAGGCAAGTTAAAATTTAAAGATTTATATGGCTAATAGCAGCTGTATCTGGCAGTTTTATGATGATGTACATGGATAATTATCAGGAAAAAAAATAAACTTAAGGGCCCACAAGATGCCTCAGAGGGCAAGGGCGTAAGCTCACGGATCTATACCTAGAACACATAGAGTAGGAGAGAAACATTTCCCATATTTTATCCTCTGAGTTTCACATGTGCACCATGGCATGTACTTATCCCCCACAAACACACACACTCACACACACACACACACACACACACACAGACAGACAGACAGACAGACAGAGAGGGGAGAGACAGAGACACACAGAGAGAGGTGTATTTTCTACATAGAATAAAATTTTTCTGATAGGACAATTCTTAAGACATAGGATATAGAAAGGACACAGAGAGATGAAACAGTATATTTTAGGACAGGATGTTTTACAAAGAAGAAAATAATTGTGGGAAGTCTTAAGGGGAAAAATAGAACATTCCACTTTGCAGAGAAGCTCAGCAAGACAGGAGGTAAATTTAAAACAACTTCAGTAAATTTTTCATTATTTGACATTATTTCCTATTAATAGTAAATATGTTTTACCTATGTAGTTAAAGGAGAAAAAATATATTTGGAGACTGCTATCCTTTAATCCACCCAAACTAGCAAAACTCAAAACAAATTGGGCTGCCACTCAGTGAGGCTATAGGGTGAACATTGACAAAGCGAGTTACATGATGACGGTCTCTAAAGATTTTGCTGAGAGCTGGAATGTTCCAAAGGGTGGCAAGAAGACAGCAATGCCTCCCAACACAAGGCAATCCCTGGGGTGGCGGAAGACCATGACCAAAGAGGTTTAAGAGAAAAGTGAATATCTGAAGGCAGAATGAATATAAAAAACATCAAAATATTTATTTTAACAAGCTTTCTAGGTGATTCCTGAGCAGGTTAGCATTTAATACTCCTCACTCCAGACAGGAGCACAACTTCTAACTACACCCAGTGAGTTAGGTTTGAGAGGCATAAGAAATAAGGGAGAAAGCCGTGTAAATGCAGACGGTGTTGAGTGTAAGAGGCATGGTACAGGGCTTGTGTTATATATGTACCTTTCTAAACCTCTAACTTTATTGGCAGTCCCTTATTTGTTAGTGGAACTAATTGCACCTGCATTGTATTCATAAATTGAAAATGAAGTAATATATGCATTAGCCATGTAGCAAGGTAGAGGCTATGTAGAAGATAAATTCACTAGTGTCATTTACATTATAAAGATTGAGTGATATGCTTGCTGGTTTCATAAGCCCTCTACCTCTCTGTGAGGAGATATTAAAATACAACTAAACAATATAGTATGTTTTGAGGGTGTCAAGTCTTACCATTCTATTAAGTATCTGAAATAATCTAATGCACAATCTTGCAGAAGTCACCCTTTGGCAGGGAGGGTATGAACACTTTCCCTTACTAAAAAGTGAGGTAATGATAGATTTTAATTGCAATGCAATTAGAACTTTTTATACGAAATTAATTTTCATTGATGATGTTGGTCTTGGCAGAGAGCACAGATTTCGTGAGATGAAAGCCCTGAGAGTATACGAACATGCTATTACAGCTTCTCATGCAAATTGAAATTCCTTCTTCATTTTCCATTTCCAGAATCAAAGATTAAGGGCAATAAAGCTTTTAAAACTTAGCTAAATTAGTTAAATGCATTTTATCACATCAAACCCTACTTTATCAAAGGTCATTCTTGGCAAACCTTCACCAATTTAGATAATTGCTCACAAGATAATAACTGGGTGATATTTGTTTGTGCTGATCATCTACAATTATGGCTCTCTTGCACAGTTTTGATAAGTTTTCATGCACTTGCACCAATGAATGTGCCTATCAAATCCCCATGGTTAAATGAGCACAAATAATAAATCAAAATCTTATTTTTATGTTAATAAAATCAGTTTGAATTTGTCCCACCTAACACAATTGTTTTGAAATGAAGAATTTACTTCAAAAACATCATTTTGTTTTACATCAATATAATTGATAAGTGTTCAAAGTATAGAACACTTCAAGGGAGACATCTCGTTGGAATAAATACAATGGCAACATAAAGCCAATAATTAAAATAAGTACACAGTTTATTTTTATTATGTCATAACTTGGGCTGTGGCTAGAATGGAAAAGCACTTGCCTAGCATGCACAAAGGCCACACAATCTGCAGCACCACATAAGCCGATTTGGAGGCACACCCATGTAATTCCAGTTCTTGAAGAAAGAGGCTGGGAGATAGGAAGTTCTAAGCCACCCTCAACTATATAGCTGGTTTGAGGCCAGCTTGGGTTGCTTAAGACCTTGTCTCAAAAAGAAAATCAACAAGAGCAAAAGGAGTCCTAGCTCAGAGAATATAAACTTTTTGCTGGGGTTTCCATCAGGGCATATATGGCTAGTAAGTAGAGATTTTTGCAATATTTACATTTATTATAATTGACACAATCTTATTCAAGCTTTTTTATTTGAGCAAATGTTTCATCTTTTCTTCATTTCATAGCTAAGACTATAATGAAAGTCAAATTTCAAAATGCAAGGTATGTGTATGTCCTCCCTTGGAGATACACTCAGCATTATTCCTCTCATAAAGATAGGGATAAAATAACCTTTGTGAAACTGTGTTATGCACCTTTCTAAAGGCTGAAATGGACACCAATACATCTTCATCACATCACAGCTCTTTAGGTAGCAACTGCTCTCTTTCTGAGGCACAGAAAAAAAAAAAAACTGAGGCTCCGCAAGGCCGGCAGAAGCACTGGTGATGCCATAGGGGTCAGCTCTGAAGATCTGAATCCAAAGCCCTGGCTGCTAACTACTAAGGTAGGACAATCCATGCAGCTGCTTAACATTTCCTTTCCATTGGATAGATGAGAAATTAGAAATTATAAATTTATATGAATTTTGTCTGTCCCATTTACCACATCTTTTTGCACATTTAGAGTAGTGTTGTGGGAAGCATTTCCATGTATCATGTGTTCAGTTGACTGTTGTTCCAGTTTTTATTATATCTATTATTTATTTAGATTGAAGAACGTTATTTATTTTACATCTTAACAGACTGCCGTTTGTCCTCCCTCTTCTCCCCTCTGCCCACACCAGACACCATCCATTCTTTCTCCATTTCTCTTCAGAAAGGGGCAGGCCTCCCATGGATATTTACATAACATGGCTTACCAAATTGTAATAAGACTAAGTGCCTCGCCTTGTATTAAGGCCAGGCAAGGCAACCCAGTATGACAAATCGAGTCCCAAAAGCCAGTAAAGATGTCAGAGACATTCACGTTCCCATTGTTAGGAGTTCCACAAAAAGACCAAGCTACACAACTGTCACATATATGCCAAGGGTCTAGATCAGTATCTTGCAGGCTCCCTAGCTGTTGGTCCTGTCTCTGTGAGCTCCTATGAGTCCTCGTTAGTTGATTCTGTGGAATTTCTTGTGATGCCCTTGTCCTCTCTGTCTCCCAGAATCCTTCTTCTCTTTCTCTAGTAGGATTCCCCAAGCTCATCCTAATCTTTGTCTGTCTCTGCGTCTGTTTCCATCAGTAGCTGGATGAAGCCTCTCTGATGACAGTTGGGCTAGGCACCAATCTCTGAGTACTGAAGAATATTGTTAGGCATCATTACATTGATTATTTTTCTCCAGTCATGTTTTGTTCTAACCTTCATCTCTGGGCCATCCAGCCTCTGGGTCCTGGTGCTTCAGGCAGTTTCAGGAGTGGGTTCCCTCCTGTGGCATGGATTTTTAGACTGAACCAGTCATTGGTTGGCTACTCCCAAATCTTTGGCCGACTCTTATCCCAGTACATACCATAGGCAGGCCAGACTGGAAGATGAAAGTCTTGTGGCTGCATGGGTATTCTCATCTCTCCATTGGGAATCTTACCTGGCCACAGGAAATGACCAGTTCAGGCTCTGTATCCCCATTTGCTATCTGTCTATCTGGGGTCATCCTTGTAGATTCCTGGGAGTTTCCCTGGCACCATATTTCTATCTGACCCCAAAATGCCCCCCTTTTCTTGTGACACTTTTAGTACTCATCACCCTCACCACACTCCCACCAGATCCCTCACGTTCCCATCTCCATCTTCCCATAGTTCACCCACAATATCTCTTCTATTTTCCCTTTTCAGGGAGATCCGAATGTTCCTCTTGGGCCCTCCTTCTTACCTAGTCTCTCTGGGTCGGTCCTTTACATTACAGCTAATATCTACTTACGTGTCTTTCTTTCTAAGTCTGATTACCTCACTCAGGATGGTTTCTTTATAGTTCCACCCATTTGCCTTCTAATTTTATGATGTCATTGTTTTTAATACCTGAACATTGTGCAAATAAATGTACAATGTTTTCTTTATCCATTCTTCAGATGAGAGACATATAGCTCGTTTCTGGGTTCTGGCTATTATGAATAAGGCTGCAATAAATTTTGTTTTATTTATTTTTTTAATTTAATTTAATTTTATTTTATTTTTTGGTTTTTCAAGACAGGGTTTCTCTGTAGCTTTTGGTGCCTGTCCTGGAACTAGCTCTTGTAGACCGGGCTGGCTTCGAACTCCCAGAGATCCAACTGCCTTTGCCTCCCAGGTGCTGGGATTAAAGGCATGCGCCACCACTGCCCGGCATGAACTTTGTTTTAAATCAACACATCTGTGGAGGAAAAAAAATGAACACCAGCTTTAGTCTCCCATTGGGCATACTGGCTCAAAGTCTGTCTTTGTTCTTGTCTCATTTGGTCGCATGCAAGTGTATTTTTTGAATGAAATTCTCTCTTTAAAACAGTCATGTTACTTAAAATGATGATTTAAGATTTGAAATTGGGACAGGCAAGATAGTTCTGCAGTGAATTAATTTCCTGCCAAGGCTGACAATCTCTTTGACTTTCCAGAACCACATGGGGGACTAGCAGAACTGTATTCTGGGAGTCATATATACACAGTAGCACATACACAGGCACGTAATACACAAATATCAACAAACAGAAAGCAAATAAAAGTGGTTTTAAAAGATATAAATTTTGAGATGCCCCATGAAGATTGCATAAGTTTTATTCCCAACTAATAATGCTTCAAGGTTTCTGTTCTTTTCACACATTAAATAGCACTATCACAGAAAATAAATGATTCTTTGCCAATACTAGAAGAGAAGCTACCTTCACTAATTTTTTATGATTAAACTTTAATGTTTTGCTTTGAAAAAATTAAAGATGTGCAAAAACATGTTTCAAAAATTTACTTGGTAGTCTCATATATTGGTTTCCCTGAAATATGACTATTATACAAAGACATGGGGGAATTTACCAATATCAGTCATGAAACTAACATGGGTATAAAGTTGTAATTCTACACTCATTTGCATTTTATTAATTACAATGTCCTTTGATTTAGGATTAGATTCAAGAATATTTTATTGAATTGTCATGATGTAGTTTATTTTAATCTGTAAGAGCTCTATAAACTAATTCGCCCTTTTATTACCATGACACCTTAAAGAAGGCTGAGTAAGTCATTTTGCTTATTGTCACTATTTTTTGGCATGCCTGCAGCTTCTCCATAAATTCTTTCTGTTTAGAGCAGAGGCTCTGAACCTTCCTAATGCTACGACCTTTTAATGCAGTTTCTCATGTTGTGGTGCTCCCAAACCATAAAATTATTTTGTTACTACTTCATAACTGTTATTTTGCTACTGTTATGAATCTAATGTAAATATTTTATATGCAGGATATCTGATAAGTGACTCCCATAAAAATTTTATTCTTACATTAAATATGCTTGATACATTATTCTTCCTATTACTCATTTTCTTCAAATAGTCTCATATTTGGCATTGGGAGACTTCTTACTGGTTTCCTAGTGTCTGTGCACTTTTAGCAGAGCATTTGGGAACTTCAGTATTTTATTTTACATACTCAGTGAAATCAAGTTCTGATAGTTTTCTGTCAGAGGAGGATCTTAAATTTTGCTGTAACGTATATGGTCATTTATTTCTCTTATTGACGAATAAAAGTGTCTTTCTGTTTTGCTACTGTTTTGTTTTATTTGATATAAATATTTGAGACAGGATCCCATGGTCGATCACAGACTGGCCTGGCAGTTGAGACTCTCCTTGCTTCAGTGTACAAAATCCAAGTGCAACGAGTCAGGTGTATGCCATCATGCTAGGCATGGGAGCATTTTTCATAAACAGGCAACAGTTTCTTTGCAATATCATTCGTGAGGTGTTCTGTAGTTGATCATTTATATCTTGATATCCATATGCTTTTTCCATTCATGATTTTAATTATGAAAGCAACACCATCGTAATCTTTTAACATTTTTAAAAACTTTTCACTGAGAAATACACCCCACATTGTGTACTATAAAAAATAACTTTATCTTTGATTCATTGAGAGCTTCTTCCAGCAAGAAAGGCATACATGTATAAACTTTTTCTTACAACTGCCTTACACTTTTAAAACTTTATTTCCTGTATAACTGATTATTTATCCATGATTTAAATTGCTGTGTTTGCCTTACTACATGTATCTGGTTGTAATTTTCTCATAAATATGTCTGCTTTTGACTTACGCCACTCTTTTACTACATAGATTTGTGAGGAACTTAATATCTAATAGGCTATCCCTCTCTTTAATAAATATTTACCAGTTATTTTCCTAATTATTGTTGCGTATGAAATTTAGCTTAGTCTCTTTAATTAAGAAGTTGGGTATCATTACTGAAATCTTCCCTGCTTAATGCGAGGGGTAGCTGCCATGTGGATTCTTCATGTTCCTTTTAGTTCTAATTATAGTGTCATTCTATGTAAGTTCAAGGGTTTTTAAAACAAATAATTCAAAACTTTTAACATCGTTTTTTCATATTTAGACAGTGTGTTTTATCAGTATTATTAAGAAGTACTTTATGCTTTTTGGATTCGCTCAAATAAGATTTTCATATCATGTTTCGCTTTTTGTTGAGAGCTGTTAATTTCTCTTTTTAGGCCTCTGTGTTAACAGTGTAGATCAGCAGCAGGGAAATCTGCTAGAATGTACAAGGTCCTGCGTTCCATTATCAATACCGTAAAAATCAATCAACAATTAATTACATATGATAAATTTTACAGCTGGACTCCTGAAGCATTCTCTTTGTCCTCTGTTCAGCTGACCCTTTGACTTTCTGAGTCCGCATCCTCAATAGTGTCCGCAGGAACAACTGGGGACTTGATTCTCTTTGTTCTAACTTACTTTACTTAGTGCCAGTGGAATTACAAAATTCCTCAGTGTGATGAGATAGGAGGCAAGGCAACAGTGAGCTCACAGTCTTTGTTTGTTTGTTTACCACAGTGAACATTCACAGACAGTTTGTTTTCATCAGAACCTAGAAAGCTTAGCAGGGGCTCTTAGAAAGTTCATTCTTCTTGAGGCTTCATATACTCAAACACATTGTCTCTTATTAATCTTTTAATTTCCTGCAGCTCTGGTGACTTACCTCTCACCCTTTATTATCTGTTTCCGATTCTGCTTCTGCACTGAGTCATTTATTAGTTTACTCAAAGAGTCAGTGTTTGGTTTATTTATTAGTTCAGCCATTTTTTTGCTGTTTGTAATTGATTGCATTTGGCCATTATCATTATTAAATCCATCCTTCTGTGTCTCCTGGGTTGTTAGTTGTTTCCATTTTCCTGTCTTCAATTAAAACTACAGATCTTTATCCCATGGCTTCTAACATGAACAGCTAGCTACCATGACTGACAATTTACTGATTATACAATGAGTTTAGACTTTTCCCCTTAAATTATTCAGAAAAGTTTTTAAAAATAGTTTTCTACATGGGATATTTTAACATTTTATGTTTTTTTATTTCATTCCTGTCCCAACTCATTACTAGATATTTCTGTCAGCACTACTTCACTGAGGCTTTGCCCGTGGCTTAGAATTTGAAGATATTATGAATATCCTGTTTGCATTTCATTAAAAGGTTCAGTCACTGCTCTCTTGAACAATATTAAAAAGATATCATTTTATGATTCAAAAGGGAAATTTCAAATTACTTTGCTTACTTCCAAAATCACATGCATGATTAGTGTTTGAGAGATTATATGGTAGAGAACTGCAAGATTGGTTAGGATATTCACCAAAATTTTCATTTTTAAAATTATTTAATTTATTTATTGTTTGAAAATTCTACATAGGTACATAATATACCTTGATCATATCGACCACAAAGCTTGACTTTTGTACTTTTTGTTATTTAAAAGAATTTTTAAGTTTAAATCTATTTTGATCACACACTTCTCCCCTGTCTTCTTTCCTGCCCACCCAACTTTAAGTTCTTTCTCAAAACACAACCTAAAAGCCCAATATAACAAAATTCCCCAAATTTAGAAAAAAAAATACAACACCAAAACAAACAAACAAACAAGCCAACTCACTAAATTATAACCAAATTAAAACGCATGTATTAAATATAACTATAGAGTCCATTATTTGTTGGTCACCTCCTGCAGTGGTTGATAATACTCAATGTCATTCCCTCTTCCAGAAGAGATAAATGTCAGTTAGGTTGTTAACCTTTACCCTCGTTACTAGGTTTTCATTCATTCATTCATTCATTCATTCATTCATTCATTCATTCACTTTTTAAACATAAACTACCACATTGATGTTGGACGAGACAAACCAACAGAAGGAAAACAGTCCAAGAGAAGGCATAGGAGTCAGAGACCATCTCGTTCACACACTCAAAAGTCCCACAAAAAAGCTAAACTGGAAGCCATAACATAAAATCAGAGGACCCGGTGCAGACTTGAGAAGACCCCATGTATTCTGCTTCAGTGTCTGTGAGTTCCTTAAAGCTTTGCTCCTGTTGATTTAGAAGGTCTTGTTTCCTTGGTGTCCTCCATCCCCTCTGCCTCTTACATTCTTTCTGACCTGACACATCTTCTGGAGTTCCCTGAGCTCTGAGGGCAGGGATTTGATGGGGACTTCCCATTTAGGGAAGTTCCAAAGTCACTCTCTCTGCATAAAGTCTGGCTGTGAGTCTCTGTGTTTTTCCCATCTGCTGCTGAATAAGGCAGTGATCTATGAGTCTAGAGGAATATCAGTAGAAATCATTTTATCACTACATTTTCCATTTTTATTCCTTTTTAGATTAGTATTATTTGGTTTTGTTCTATGTCCCTGGGCTATCAAGTCGCAAATTGTAGACCAGCCAAGTTCTGTAAGGTATGAGTTACATCTTATGGAGTGGCCTTAGGTCAGATCACTTATTAGTTCGTTACTCCCCACACTTTGTTTTCTGTTGGTGAAGCTTAAATTTCCCTCAGTTTTGGGTTTTCTTTATTGGTTCTATATCTACTTTTAGGTTTTGATCAGTTTTATTCATTTCCTTCCACTATTTGTTGTTATTTTCATAGATTTCTCTATATCATATTCATAAAGGTCTTTTATTTGTATTTCAAATATGATGAAATATTTAGGACCTGCTGTGGTAGGGTTGCTTGGCTCTAGTAGAGACATATTGTTATTGTCTTAGCTGTGGTTGATAGTGCTTTTATTTACACCGGGATTGGGAAGATGGTAATTCTAGGTGCTAATGTCTATTCTTATCTTTGTTGGGTAGGTGCTTTGTTCCTTGGTTTCTGTTTCCTTTTTGGTTCTTAAAAGTGTTTGGTGGCATATGTTGCCTGTAGAAAAATCTTCTGAGGTCCTAATAGGTATGGTCACTGCTTCCCAGGTAGGACTAACCAGATTTTCATAGTGAGTGCAAACTAGAGTTACACATTTAATTTTTTAAATCTTTAATTTTTCCGCCTTCCACTCACTCAAGTACATATACATGTATATCATCATTTCTTTCTTTTTATTTATTTATTTATTTGTTTATTTATTTATTTATTTAAGATTTCTGCCTCCTCCCCACCACCACCTCCCATTTCCCTCCCCCTCCCCCGATCACATCCCCTTCCCTCATCAGCTCGAAGAGCAACCAGGGTTCCCTGACCTGTGGGAAGTCCAAGGACCACCCACCTCCATCCAGGTCTAGTAAGGTGAGCATCCAAACTGCCTAGGCTCCCCCAAAGCCAGTACGTGCAGTAGGATCAAAAACCCACTGCCATTGTTCTTGAGTTCTCAGAATCCAAAGACAAACATATACGCATCCTCCTGAATATTAACCTTCATCAGGTGATGAAAGGAGACAGAGACAGAGACCCACGTTGGAGCACCGGACTGAAATCTCAAGGTCCAAATCAGGAGCAGAAGGAGAGAGAACACAAGCAAGGAACTCAGGACTGCGAGGGGTGCACCCACACACTGAGACAATGGGGATGTTCTATCAGGAACCTACTAAGGCCAGCTGGCCTGGGTCTGAAAAAGCATGGGATAAAACCGGACTTGCTGAATATATCATCATTTCTTAAATACAATCCTTTTATCTTGTATCATGTAAACAAGCTGACTTAATTCCACAGTTAATTGTCATTTTTGTTGTTTTCACTATTGTGTTATTAGAAAAACAGCCAGAGAGAAATGTTTGCACATGGGAATGTTTGAATGTGTGCTTTATGTACATGCTGCACACTCAGAGATTCAAAGTGACAATTTCATTCCACAAGAAAGTATTGCTTCTCTGGATGCCCATTTCAAATTTATATCATTTTGAATATCATTTCCTCATTTCACCTTGCCTCCAAAACACTGCAGAATTGGTTTATGCAGTTTCAATTTTAATAACATTAGTTTAATTCTATTTTTATTAATATAGCTATTAATACATACTAATTATGCAAATTTATGTGCTTTGCTGCAACCTTCATATTGTCAGGCTTTGATCTGGTCAGCTTTCTTTGTGCCTTCTCCTGGCTTTCTCCTCTCCCCTTCCATATGATTATTTTTCTTGTTTTATTCCATGGGTGTTTGTTTGCCTGCATATCCATCTGTCATGTGCATTCCTGGTACCTGTGGTGATCAGAATAGAGTGGCCAGTCTTCTGGGACTGGAGTTTCAGATGGTTGGGAGTTGCCATGTGGGTTCTATGAATTGAACCAATAGCTGCTGGAAGAGCATCCAGTGCATTTAACCAGCTTCCAATTTGCCTTCTTAGAATGTTCTTTCTATATTCTCAAGCCATTTGTTCTTTATTGCTTCCATATGTGACAGCAAGCACGATTCTTAGATTTCTGGGTTTGATTTATTTATTTATTTTGTGTATTACTTGAGAATTTAATGTTATTTTAAGGTCACAGTGTTTGACTTTAATATTTTCTTTTTTATTTTTATTTATTCATTTATTTTTACTTAAAATTTTCACCTCCTCCCCTCCTCCCCTCCTCCCATTTCCCTCCCCCTCCTCCCATCACTCTCCCCCATCCCCTTCCCCCTCCGTCTGCAGTCTAAAGAGCAGTCAGGGTTCACTGCTCTGTGGGAGGTCCAAGGTCCTCCCCCCTCCATCCAGGTCTAGGAAGGTGAGCATCCAAACAGACTAGGCTCCCACAAAGCCACTACATGCAGTAGAATCAAAACCCAGTGCCATTGTCCTTGGCTTCTCAGTCAGCCCTCCTTGTCCGACACGTTCAGAGAGTCCGATTTGCTCATACGCTCTATCAGCCCTTGGACAGTGGAGGAGAGGGAGCCTGAAATGGCCGTATCCTATAGCCATACTGATGAATATCTTGCATATCACCATAGAACCTTCATCTGGCTATGGATGAAGCTAGAGACAGTGACCCACACTGGAGCACTAAACTGAGCTCCCAAGGTCCAAATGAGGAGCAGAAGGAGGGAGAACATGAGCAAGGAAGTCAGGACCGTGAGGGGTGCACCCATCCACTGAGACGGTGGGGCTGATCTAATGGGAGCTCATCAAAGCAAGTTGATTTATTTTTTTAACCTAGTTTCCATTGATTTTTCTGCAAATGACAGGATTTTGTCTACTTTTCTGCTAAATAATATTCCATCACGTGTTTGTGTTTTCATTGTATATTCTTCTGTTTGTAGGCATGTGAGCTGATTCCAAACTCAGCTTCTGTGAAGCAACAGTGGGACAATGAACAAGGCCTTGAAGGCATCCTTTCTATATAGTGATAACTTCCTTTTGCTTTATAAGCAGGAGAGGTTGCCTGGTTCATTTTGGTACTGTTTTCTATTTCTAGAGAATTGCCTACTATTTTCACAGTCCTTGCACTAAATTACTTTCCCACCAGTAGCACTTTCTCTACACCCTCACCAGTGCTTGTCCTCTTCGAAACACTTCTTGTCCTACTTGCTTGTTGTCTTCAGGGGCCAGGTCTTGCACTGTATTCGTGACCTCAAATTCCTATCTTCCTGATTTAGTTTCCTTTATTAGAGGCATGTGTCCCCATTCCCAGCTTATTAATTCTATTTCTTTTGTCTTCTTTTTTATTAATTAATTTATTTATTTATTAAAAATTTCTACCTCCTCCCATTTCTCTCCCACTCTCCCCCACACCATCTCCTCCTCCCTCTCCAGTCCTAAGAGCAGTCAGGGATTCCTGCCCTTTGGGAAGTCCAAGGTCCTCCCCTCTCCATCCAGTTCTAGGAAGGTGAGCATCCAAACAGATTAGTCTCCCGCAAGGCCAGACCATGCAGTAGAATCAAATCTCAGTGCCATTGTCCTTGGCTTCTCAGTCAGCCCTCATTGTCAGCCACATTCAGAGAGTCCAGTTTGATCACATGCTCCATCAGTCCCAGTCCAGCTGGCCTTGGTGAGCTCCCATTAGATCAGTCCCATTGTCTCAGTGGGTGGACACACCCCTCGTGGTCCTGACTTTCTTGCTCATGTTCTCCGTTCTTTTGCCTTCTTTGGCTCATCCCTCAAGTGAGGGATGATGTCAGTCTGTTGACAGTCAGAGCTGTCAACAAGGTAATTCAACCTATGGGCCCACTACAATCTGGAATTCCTTTGCCTTCTTTATTACCAAAAAGATGGCCTCTTATAGTTATTGATTTGAAAGATTGTTTTTTCACTATACCATTACACGAAAAGGATAGAGAAAAATTTGCCTTTACAGTGCCTACTTATAATAATTCTCAGCCTAATAGGAGATATCAATGGACTGTCCTCCCACAGGGTATGATCAATAGTTCTACATTGTGCCAATATTTTGTAAGTAAACCATTGGAAATAATTCATAAACAATTCCCTAAGTCCATAATTTATCATTACATGGATGACATCTTGTTATCTGATTCAAATAAAGATACTATAGAAAGGATGTTTGAAAAAGTAAAGAAAGTCTTGCCTAGGTGGGGATTACAAATTGCCCCTGAATAGATTCAAAGAGGAAACTCTATTAATTACCTAGGTTACAGAATAGGGTTAGAGAAAATTAAAACACAAAAAGCACAATTTAGGAGAGACTGGTTAAAGACTCTTAATGACTTCCAAAGATTGTTAGGAGACATTTCCAGTCTACAACCAGCTGTTGGGATAATACCTGATCTAATATTTCATTTGAACAAAACCTTAGATGGTGATAAAGAATTGAATAGTCCAAGAAAACTGACAGCTGAAGCAGAAAAGGAGCTGACAATGATTGAGGAAAAATTACAGGAGGCACATGTGGATAGGGTGAACCCAAATCTTAGCTGCTTCCTAGTCATATTGCCTTCCAGAATTTCTCCTACAGGGATTCTAATGCAGAGGGAAGATATTATTTTAGAGTGGATATTTATACCTAATAAACCAAGTAAAAAATTAAAAACTTATGTGGAAAAAGTCTCTGAATTAATTATAAAAGGTAAGCTGAGACTTCATCAACTAGCAGGTATAGACCCAGCAGAATTTGTAGTGCCTTTTACTACTAAAGAAACAAAAAAAAAATATGGGAAGAAAATGAACCATGGCAAAGAGCTTGTGCTAATTTTTTGGGAGAAATTAATAGCAACTATCCCAAAAGTGGTAGACTTAACCTCATAAAGAGAACTTCTTGGATTCTTCCTAGAATTGTACGTGATGCTCCAATAACTGGAGCCCACATGTTCTATACTGATGCAAATAAATCAGGGAAAGCAAGTTACAAGTCAGATGGATTGAGTAAGGTGGAACAAAGCCCTTATAATTCTGTCCAGAAAGCAGAATTATATGCCATTCTTATGGTGCTAAGGGATTTTAAAGAACCTCTTAATATAGTTACAGATTCACAATATGCAGAAAGAGTTATCTTGCATATTGAAACCGCTGAATTTATACCAGATGACACAGAGTTGACTTCATTGTTTATCCAGGTACAAGACATGATCAGGAATAGGCTTTGTCCGATGTACATAACACGCATCTGGTCCCACACAGGTCTGCCTGGTCCTCTAGCACAAGGCAATGCTGAGATTGATCAACTATTGATTGGAAGCGTGTTGCAGGCCTCAGAATTTCATAAAAAGCATCATGTCAATAGTGAGGCCTAAAGAAAGAATTTTCCATTACTTGGCAACAAGCTAAAGACATTATAAAGAAATGTCCTACTTGTTCTTTCTATATTCAAACACCGTTGCCTGCAGGGAGTAACCCAAAGGGTACTAAGAGAAATGAAATCTGGCAGATGGATGTGTTCCACTTTCTGGAATTTGGTAAATTAAAATATGTACACCACAACATAGACATGTATTCAGGTTTTCAATGGGCTACTGCCCTGAGCTCAGAAAAGGCTGATTCAGTAATCACACATTTATTGGAAGTTATGGCTATCATGGGTATACCTGCACAAATAACGACAGATAATGGTCCAGCATATGTATCTAAGAAAATGAAATGCTTTTTTGATTATTATAATATAAAACACATTACAGGTATACCAAATAATCCTACAGATCAGGCAGTTATAGAAAGATCAAATCGTACTATAAAGGATATGCTGAACAAACAGAAAGGGGCCGAAAATACCCCCAGAAATAGATTACAAAATGCTTTATTAACCTTGAATTTTCTTAATGCTAATGAGAAAGGAACAACAGCAGCAGAAAGACATTGGATAATGGAAAAGTCTGCTGAACTAAATCAACTGATTTATTTCAAAGATGTGCTGACCTCTCAATGGAAGCCAGGAGATGTGCTATGTTAGGGAAGAGGTTTTTCTCTTGTTTCCACAGGAGAAGAAAAATTGTGGATACCATCAAAATTAATAAAGATTCGATTTGAAGAGGAGAAACCTCTTGGAAAGGAGAAATGACAACTCATCCACAATGATGATATTCATACAGTTGGCAAGAAAAACATATAGAATGGGGGCAGGGTTCTGTTCTTATCACCACAGGAAAACACTCATCTTTGAAAAATTCAAGGGACCCTGGATGTTTGGATACTGACAGATGGAAAAATACCTGCCCAGTAGGAAATATCAAGAAAACTGAATAGGTTGTGTAAGTAAAATATATTAAACCATATTTCTAAATTTATAGAGCTGGTTTTGAAGTTGGACTCTGGCTCAGTCCCTCTCTAATTCCAAGCCTGTTGGTAAGAGAAAAACCCAGAGTTTCTGTCTCATGTCAAGAGCCATAATATGGGACCCAAATATATATGAGTTTAGAAAACATCTTTGCTTTTCTTCATATCTATCCTACTTTTCATTGAATATATCTATCATGCCTTTCATTGAATATATATATATATATATATATATATATATATATATATATATATATATATATATATATGATTAATGTTTAAGTTTTTCACAATGAACAATAAGTTTTTCCTGAAGTGACATTTGAAGTTTCCAGGAAGAAGATGGGGCCCCATAACAACAACTCCACCTGGTTGATATGACATCATGATACTGATAGCGCTACTACAAGACCTACTTTGGGTACCAGCTGCACAAGACAGTTCCAACTTGGTTAGCTGAAATGGTGCACATCTTATACAACATTCTGGCCAGACCTGCACAAAATACTCAGAGACTATTTGCAATTTTAAAAGACATTGATCTTAAAATGTAACCATCATTTACTTTCACAGGACTCCCCAGAAAGAATGTCGCCCCCATGACAGCTGGAAGTAATTCTAGAGGACAATGTCCCCTCTCCCAGTAAAGTTTGTCCTTGGGTTTAGTGACATCATTTAGGGGTTGATTACAATTAGTATATAGTTGAGGGCTGGGGGAGGAATTTTATAAGCTCAGGGATCATTTTGAAAAAAAAAGAGGGATGATGGGATAATAGATTTGTAATTGTGAGTTACTTTTTTAGACAAATATATTGGTATCGATTCTTGTATATTGATACAAAGTTAAATTGTATTGACTATTGTATGCATGCATGTTTCTACCTCTGTTTAAAACATTTTTTATATATTGACATATATTGTATTGAAATATATTGTATATATTTACCATATTGCCATGTACATTTCTACCTCTGATTAAGATACTTATATATTGTTTGTGTAATAATATATATTTACCATACTGCAATGTATATTTGTACATTGTTTATATTTGGAGGTCATTGTCCTCATTTGTTTCACAGTTGTTTACTGTCTTAGTCTTTAAGTTAGATAGGTATTGAGAATTATATAGATCAATAGTATCTAAGTTTGTCATTTATAATTAGACTAATCAGGTTCTTTAAATACATAGAGATTATAGTCAGTATAGATAGAAAATCTTCAACCTCCTCAAAGAGCTGTAGAAAATGGCCTTTGATCTAACTCAGAGTTTTGTGGTAATGAGACACAATTGCTCCTGGCAACACCACTCTATTCCCAAGAGAATGTTGAGCGCCAAAGACACTCTACCTGGAGCCTTTTTTTTTTGGCAGAACTGGCCTTTGGGCAAAGAAATGCCCATACCTCAACCACTGACAGAGATACAGATCGTGCATCAATGGATAAAACAGGACTGTCATATCCTGACAAGACAGGGTAAGATAGTTTTGAAAAGTTGCTTGCATTTGAAAATGGTATGTCAGTTATGTTAGGCCTTAGCCAAAGTTGGTTGCTTCAGCGCTGCAAACGTGACTTTGGGTGATTGCCCAGGCAGCTAGTTGTCTCTGTGATTTGTTGCATGTTTTGGAAGTTGTTTGATTGCACTTCCTAATTACTCAGGTAACATTATTTCCTTTCTCAGATCTTCAATGGGGTTGAAGACTATATAAATGTAGTTACTTTCCACTCATGACTTGGCCAAGCTATTTATTATACAAGACCTAAGCTAGTTAGAATAGGATATTTGTACTTATTGTATATAGTTTCGTAGTAGGTTTAGAACTCTCTTACTTAAACAAAAGGGGGAGGTGTTGTGGGAGGTCCTTCCTTTCCTCCAGCCAATAGCCGCTGAGATACCAACCCATTAGGGCGTGGTCTCTCTCCCTTTAAAAATATCAGCCCCTTCCCTTCTTGCTCTCTCTTACTTCCTGCTCCACTTCCTGTGACTAGACTTCCTTCCTGGTTGCGCAGAGGGCTGTTGTCTGGGACAGTGATCTGTAAGTTTTTTCCCCTTTAAATAAATAACCATTCTAGTAATCATAATTCTAACCTGATGTGGGACTGTTTTTAACTTACGCCTTCACCTTCATCAGTCACTTTCTGAATCTGTAGCAAAATATTGACAATGAAGAGTGCTCCTCTGCAAAGTCAAATGGCCACATTGAATCATCTCCATTTAAATGCCCTGATTTGTCAATACAAACAGTCACTATTTCTACTCTTGCAGTTATCATCATTATGGATTTTCCCTCCTCTTGATGTACTGTGTTTTGTGAGCTTTCTGCCTTCACTGTGTGTTATTGTAATCACAAAAATAAACTACAATAAAAATGTCAGATTGTAAAGCTCACGTTTAGAAATACAGGTGAGCGATAATAGCTTAGCATTGCCCTCTGCACCTCCTTCCCACCAATACTCCAAAGGATGACTTGTTTTATAAACTGGGGTCAGATTGGACCCTGCTTGCCTTAAATATCTCTGTGGGAGAGAGTTGCCTTTGGTACAAGAGGATTATAAAGAATTCATGGTGAGTAAACTGCTACACGGGAGAGCACTTGTTATCCTCAATTCCCAATGTTTGCAAGTAGTTTGAATATAACCTTTGCAGTTCACTCTAACTTATGATTCATAGAATTTGCATGCCAGCTCCCAAAAAAGACAGGTAGCCATTGCTCAGACAAGAACAGAAGATCTCAAGTCAGCTGTTCCTAAAGTTGCTTATTCAGGTTCCACAGAGCATCCCCAGAAAAAAGATATTTCAACAGTGGATGCAGGTGACACCCAGGAAATTTCAGAAGTCTGGTATAATGCTGGTAACGTGGAAGTTTAAGACATTTTAGGAGATATTCAGTATTATGCAAAGCTTACCATTTACATTCTGGACAAAAGCCTTCTGCCTTATAATAGCACCAGGCACCATGAACTGGTTTCATAGATTAACAGCCTGAAAAGTAATCTGGAAAAATGGCAAAAAAGGGGGGGGGGCAAATTTTTTGAGTCTGAGTTAAGCAAAGCAAGGAAAGCAAAGGATGGCTTTGTTTCTTACAACAAAGCACGTGTCAGTGGTAGAAGCACACATACACAGGGCCTTGATTCAGAGGAACTGCATTCACTCCCACCCTAGGTCCCAGTGGAAGTCTCTATACATAAGGAGAGCCAGGTGTGGATGGCTCCCACAGAAGCCAGAGGGAACCCACAGCCTTACCACACTCCCTGTGAAAAATTCGTTTCTCTTCCTCTCCCTGATTAAGGCTCCATGTGAAGATTGTTTGTTTGTTTTTGTTTTACTTCCAAATTGATTCATGCATTTATGGTAGCTCTTTCAAAATGTGTTTCCCCACTTTATTTTCTGCAAAAGAGCTACTCATTGGGAACATGGGTGCCAATTCTGAGTCCTTGGAGTCAGTGCTAAAGAAAGACAACAAGTGTTTATTTATGGAGTACTCTTGTATAAGAAGATGAAAGATGCGAGCAGAGGGAAGATCTGAATGAAGATGCAGTTTCAAGTGGTCTGGACACTCATGAGTCCTTTGGTCTATTGTCAGGACACGGTTCAGGAGATGTGTTTTAATTTCTCTATTTGAGGTTATGGGATGTCTCTATTACTCCCAAGAAAGGCAGAGTACTCAGACTGAGGAAAATTTCCATCTGAAGGGGAAAACAATGGGCTCAGAGAAATGTACTTATAGGTACTGGAAAATAGTGGAGTAAACCAGGCCTAGGTGACTGGATAGAACAATAATAACCCAAGTTTGCTGTTCCTTATCACCTCTTCAGTGCTGTGAGAAGCAAATACGAGGACAAAGTCAATGCAGAGGGAGAAAAGAGCAACAGTCAGCCTTGAAGTAGTTTTCTTTCTTCTGACAGTCACATAAAGACTTCTGAAAACAGTTACTGGTGACTAGTTGGAAGCTAAGATTCATTTTCCACAGATCAGCAATTCTTGTTTGTTGTAGAAGAATACCCACTTTCTCAATTAACATCTGTGACTTAATCAAATGTTGCTTTTTGTAAATGGTAGACATATTATACATTGACTGACAACCAAGAAGAAAGAATCCGTCCACAACAGTTTTAAAGAAATGAATCACTGTGTTTTCACCAGATATCTCAAAGCAGTTATTGGTAAAATTGAACCAAGATGGAATAGGACAAAAGCAATTCCAATTTCACTGGGTGGTATGTATGCCTTCATAAAGACAGACCTGAGGCTCTGCACTAAGGGGAGATGAATGGTCTTCCTTAGATGTCCACTGGCTGATAAAAACAAAATTCATTTGGATTTCCCTGGGGCCTGTCCTGGAGTTTCATAATCATGTTAACTGCTGGGAGGTTTAGAGAAATGGTTCAATATCCACATACCGCGGACCCACCCACACACATTTTCAAGAACATTTTCCCAAGCTTGATGAATACCTTCTTTGGTAATAAAGGGGCAATATCCAGAAGCAGAGACACATCTGACTTTTGTCACTGTCCCCACAGGACAAAGCTCATGCTCTCAGTGCAAGTATAGCTCAAATCGAGCCGAGGACTGGGAACCATCTCAGAATTAGGAAGCAGGATTCACAGGCGATATTCATTTGAATTAGCAGTTTTAGAACTTGATTCCTTTAATACTCTTTTCACCCCAATCTAACAGTTAATGGACACCAGGGCCAGTTGTCTTCATTAAGGACACATGTGCAACCTTTTGTTTGTAGAAAATGGCAACATGCACTCACCAGAGGGGAAAAAGGAAGGGCTGCAGAGTCTGTCTTTAATGTGAATTCACCGTGATGGGATGAGATAGCTTCTTAGGTATGACACTGAGCACTTTCTGATGAATGACCCATTTCTATTCCTATTCCTTTACCGACACAGAAACTAGTTTTGCTATTCTCTCTTCCTCACCTCTTCTCTTTCCATACTATGCAGATCAGAAGGTCAAAATGTGTATTGATTTCAAAGATCTCTTTTGTCTTGAAATCAAAAGACAAACTTGAGAATAATTTAAAAGAAAATTCTGCTTTGAAAATATGGGAATGAATAGGCAATAGAGGCAGAACTAGAATGAGTAAGGAAAATACTCAGGGAAGATACAAATAATATTTTGTTTATGCTGTTAGTGCTCAGGCATCTGTACTGGCCTGTCCTTGGGGTCCTGACAAGATGTGTCCTCAGCAGCAACCACTAAGAGCACCTCCTATGCACATTCATTACTCAACTTTAAAAAGGCTAGTCTCCCCTTTCACCTCCCCCCCACTTTTCCCATTCCCTTTCCTTGAATAAAAACCCCTCCATATGAGCATTGTCACATGGAGTCTTTCTCTCACACACTGTTTTTTTTTTTTTAAATTACAATGTATGCTGCCTTGAAAAAAAAATAAAACAACCTATTTCTGAAAAAAAACCAAAATATCCTTGAACTGTTTTTTTTTTCCTTTTCCATTGCTGATGTATGTATTGATAAATCCAAAATGGAAGCAATTTGGTAAATACCTGTCTAAATTACAGAAAACATAGCTTTCTCATAGACATTCTACTTCTGGCAAAGTTACTCTGAATTTTAAACAGGTACAAAGAGAAAAACTAGTAGTGTATCTATTATATGCATGATATTATTCTAATAAAGGAGGGTATAGTATAAATGGGCAACCAGCTTCAGAAAGCACAGCTCCCCTGCCTATACACAACCAAGCTATGTGGTCATAGGAAAAGACACAGACTTTTAAGCAGTAACAAAGACTTGTATTAAGACATCCTTCTTAAAAACCTGAATTTTATTATAGGCCATAAAATGAGAGTAACATACTCTCTGTGTGTATCATTTTTATTTTACAAAAATGAAGGTGGCAATTTTGTGTGCCCTAGTATTTCTGTGAGGGTTGCATGACTGTTTGTGGAGAGCAGGTGAGGGTGTTGGATTCCCTAGAGTTAAAGTGTCAGACAAGTGTGAACTGCCCCAAGAGGGGGGCAAGAACTGATCTCTGGTCCTCTGCTGATGGAGGAAGGTCATTGGTTAAAAAATAAAGAAACTGCTTTGGCCCATTTTATTGGTTAGAACATAGGTGGGTGGAGTGAACAGAACAGGATTCTGGGAGAAAGAAGCTGAGTCAAGAAGACGCCATGCAGCTCTCTCCCGGGCAGACGCGATGCAGCCAGCCACCAGGTCAGACATGCTAAATCTTTCCTGATAAGCGCACCTCATGGTGCTACAAAGATTATAAGAAATGGGCTAATCCAGGTGCGAGAGCTAGCCTAGAAGAGGCTGGCTAGAAATGGGCCAAGCGGTGTTTAAAAGAATACAGTTTCCGTGTAATTATTTCGGGGCAAAAGCTAGCCGAGCAGGTGGCCGGATGCCGGGGATGCAGCCCGTGGCCCTTACTACAACACTCTGCAGGAAAAGCAAGTGCTTGGTCCAGACCTGACATCCAGGTCAGTGCTGTGTTGGCAATTGCCATTCTTGAGACAAATTTGTTATGTGGAGGAGAACCTGTCAACACTCTTGCTAAGAAATGGAAAAAGTACATGCATATTTTGTTTCTTCTTATATATAATATTTTTGGGGCAGTTATTCAAAATCCATCCTCCATATTTGTTTCTGAGAGGGGAACTCAAATAAGCGACTCTGCTATGCTGTGTTCAGACCACATATCTCTCATGATTTGGGTTCTTTTAAGTCGGCCAAGGTTTGTTCTTAGAATTTATTTAGTCTTTCTTATAACATAATCCTTGTGGTCCCCTTAACAAAAGCTAGCTTTGTGAGTATTTATCAGTATTTAATTAATTTTAATTAGACAATTTTTCTGACCAGGTTCACTGATCTGTCCCTATTGTCCTATTTCTGATGTTGAGTTCATCCAATCCATCCAGTTACCCATTTTCTTTATTTTTGGTTTCTAGCATTTCGTAGTCCTAAACTGTCGTTTGGTTACCACTTTCATTTTCTGTCCATTTGTTCTCACTATTTGCTGAGAAGTGGTTTTGTTTCATTTGTCTCAAACAGGCTCGTGTTTCTCACTGACTTATTTCTTCTCTCACTGCCTGCAAACTTCACCTAATGTTGTTCCTCTTGCTTTCAGCCTGTATTGATTGTGGTTTGCATTCAGTTTGACACCTTCCTGGTCCTACATGTAACAGTTGTTTTCTTCCAATGAAAGCTTTGTTTAGATATGAGCTTCTGAATACTATTCCAATGTCATTCTAGCAGGATTTTCTCTATATTTTGCTTTTTTTCTGGTGGCATACTAATGTGGGATTTCCCTCTGTATGCTGTGATTACCATTAATAAATAAAGAACTACTTTGAGCCTATAGCAGAGCAGGGCAGGGTGGAGCAGAGTTAGTTGGGGAGGACTGGACTGAATGCTGGAAGAAAGAAGGGCAGAGTCAGAGAGAAGCCATGGAGCTTCCACCAGAGACAGACTCTGGGAACTTTACCTGGTAAGCCACAGCCTCGTGGTGATACACAGATTAATAGAAATGGCTTAAATTAATATATAAGAGTTAGCCAATAAGAAGCTAGAGCTAATGGGCCAAGCAATGATTTAATTAAGACAATTTCTGTGTGTGATTATTTTAGGGTTAAGTGGCTGGGAACCAACAAGTGAAGCTCTTCTTCAACAGCATGTTGTACATCAAGTAGAGAAAAGAAGCATACCACCTAATTATTACTTAATGGAAGAAAAGTGAAGGGTCTACATATAGAATCCACTGACACTTCAGGCGTGGCACTCTCCTTGCAGATTCCGAAGTCTTTACCTGGACTTCCTTCTTAACCTTTATAATTTGGTTCATAGTTTATTTTTTTAAATTATTGTGGTTTTATTGCATTTATCATGCATAAATAAAATTATGTGACACATATATATTCTTAAATTCAGAAGTTCTATATCATATAGTTAAAATATCTTTTTTGATTTACATCTTATCATAATAATCCTTTAGTGATTTATATGCATAATATATTTTGATTAGTGAAGACTTTTCACTTTTCAAATTATATAGATTATACAAATTATACAAATCCCTCCCCAAATTTAAAGGAAGTCTATTGGCATACACATATATAGACTATAGATCCAACATACTCATTCAGCTCAGTATAATTCCTGCATTTATTTTCAGGCACATAATTATATTATATATTGATAGAAACTATTTTGTTTCATTCTAATCAATCAACCTTTCATTTTCTTTTTAAAATTGAACTGAATTGGAAAACTAAAAATGAGCATTATAATACCATAATATTACATTTTTCCATAATTTAGTCATTGTGTTATTTTCTCATATCTGTATCATTTCCCAGTCTATAGCAATTGGCAGGCAACTGGTATCATTTAGAGTTGTTGATATGTACACATGCAAAACACACTTGTGTGATTCCAGTCTTTTCTAATTTTTAAATTTATTTTTCTCCTTATATATTTTATTTATTTTCACCATACATTTCAAGATGCTTTCAATATAAATTTTTAATTTTTTGTATGCATGCATGTGTGTTTATACACATGTCTGTATGTGCTGTGGCTAATGTGTGGAGATCAAAGGGCAACTTGTGGGAGACATATTTTCTGTGTCCACCATTTTGGTCCCAGCAATTAAGTCCCCAGCTGTGGTAGCCTGTATCTTTACTAGCTGAATGATGTCATTGGTGATCTAACTCCTGAGCTATAGGACTGGAGCCCTTTTATTCTTGAAAGTCTGCGGTCTTTTTTCTGTGCAGATCAATTATCATATTGTAACCTGCTAAAATTGTCCCAATGCTATTTTTGTGGACTGGTTTTTATTAAGATTCTATCAATAAATACCCATGCCCATTCTGCTAGGACACTTTTCATTATTTTTCAAACTCATGTGTTGAATAATGTGAATCTACAATTGGTATGCTTAAAAACATATGCATGTGAAACTCGTAAATGTTTTAACCTACAAATTAAAGAAACTCTACCACTATAACTGCAACATGAAAATATGATGAAATTTGTATAAAAATGGAGAGAATATTATAGCATTGCTGGTAGCAGTTTCTGTGACTCATATTTCAAACACCTAAAATAATATGCAAGATGTTATTTGATCATGTGTGATGAATTTCATTTTAAATTCTAAGAAAAAAGAGAAGACTTTGACCTCTCTCCTGTCACCTGGAGAAACTGTCAGTTATCACATGGAATCAGTGCAACATGATGCCCATAAACATATCTGCTGAAGACATGGCTTCAGCTTATAGTGAAGCATCATGAAAGTGCCCATATGTAGAATGAATGTTAAAAACCCAGAGACAAATATTGGGGTTCAATCTTAAGATCAACTTCTCAGATCTTTCAGCTTTCACCCCTTAAGGTCTGATCCTGGATTTTTATTATTAAGATCAATTAAAATTTGGGCTCTAGTTAAGATCATATATGAATACATCTTTTAATACCTGTCAGAGCAGATTTGTCTTGAAATATATAATAATTAACAGAGATCTACCATATAACACTGTTCAGAGGGTATGAGACTTTTTTGCCCTCACACTAAAATGGAATTTTTATCACATTCCTCTCTTCAATGCTCCTGGAACAAAGCAGAAAAGGAGGTGGAAAGATTATATTTAGCAGAGGTGGTTAATGATTCCACAGAAACAGGATGTTCCAGATGAAACAGGACAAATACACATAAGAACTTACAAAGACTGTGACAACAGGCTCGAGATCAGTATAGGTTCAAATCAAACAAATTCCCAACATATAGAAGGAGAAATGTAAACAAGGTCTCAGCCCTAATCAAGAAATTGTTTGTTATTGATACCTTTGAAGAAAGTAGAAATCAGTTTCTTCCATAAAGTGTCACTGAGTATGTTAACTGTACTCCAGGGTGGACAACGTACTCAGGGACAGTTGATCAACACAAACTCTGTGTATTTTGGTTTTCATTTGTGTGAATGTCTGTTCGTGTGTGTGTGTGTGTGTGTGTGTGTGTGTGTGTATGAGGGGCGTTCTGTTGTTGTTGTTTGTATATTTTTTTTAGTATTGTTTTGGTTTTGATTTTCTTAAAAAGATTTTTATAAAATAACCTAAACTTCAAGTTTTATTTTTCTCATCTGCAATATGATAAATATGATAGGCACACTACTTGCTCATATAAATGAATGTTTTGTTTTAAAAATGGAGAGGTTGACTCACTTCAATGGCATTATTGAGAAGATTCCGGATCTTACGTATGCAACATATAGCAAATAAACTACTATTACTTTAACACTCAAGCCTGTCAATAATGTTTCCCTGTAATGTCACTGTGAATATTAAATAAAATCACTTGAGGATCCCATTACAGAACAGGTGGTTTTATGTGTTCATTCTTATTCCCTCATTAACCTTCAAAAACTAGGACTTTAACCCTCTCTGGTGATTAAGGAGTGAAAGAACTCCCTAAATAATACATAGTAATGCATCTTACACCAAAGCCTGGCTTCTCAGAGAGGTGAATTATTTTTAGCATTCCAGTGCCACAGGATATCTTATAAATTACATTAGACAATAAAATGGTGTGTGTATGTGTGTGTTTGTGTGTGCGTGTGTGTTTGTGTGTGTGTGTGTGTGTGTGTGTGTGTGTGTGTGAGAGAGAGAGAGAGAGAGAGAGAGAGAGAGAGAGAGAGAGAGAGAGAGAGAGAAAGTTACAACCACTTCGAATCATAAACATGAATGAAGTATAGAAAAAAAATTACATTACATTTCCCATTTGTTTCATCCAGGGCTATTACCTGTTTAATGGTGTTTACAGTTTGTGACATGGAAACTCCAAGGGCTGAGTGGCCAAAAGCCTCTGAACAGCATTGTACATATATATTATAGAATTTTTATTACTCTCACAATCAGTCTTGGTGATAAAACCACAGGCATTGAATCATGTCTCCATGTTATTTCACACAGTGCACTTGTGAGGTTTGAAATACAGATGGCATCTTCTTTCCAAAGGGAATAACACTGAAAAGAAAGGCACTGAGAAGCTGCAGGTTGAGACCAGAGGCTCATAAAAGCTCTGGAGCCTGACCCTGCAGACATCCCCATATTTTGCACAGTATCTAGCTGAGACAAGGTAAAATGGTCAACATAAACCATGTTCAAATCCCGTTACTACCTAAAGATTTCATAATTACCAGCTAAAAAAATGGAAGAGAACAATGCATCCATGTGTAAGAAAACTGAGACAAAAATATTGTTATTATCACTGCGAGGAGATAGAGGTCCTCAATACCGAACACAAGATTCAAACAGAAAAATGGGAGAAGAATTTCACGAGGACATTCTAATTGCCATAGAATCAAGTCCACATCGTAATGAGAATTGCCTGTGTTTCATCTCATCCTGTATGCCCTATGCTTGCTGGATATTTTTTTTCTTCTGAAATAATTACAGAGTTGGGTACACAAAAATGTAAGCACCATGCAAACATAGTAAAATATTTGTCTTATAATTGTTGACTAAATAAATATCAATGGGTGTCTTCTCAGTACTTCATCTGCAAGGTTAGGTAATTAACACAGACTACTACTTTTTACTTATTAATATCCAGACATACTTTCCCCTTTAGGTAGTCTACTCTAGATTGAGTCCAGACACATGGATTGTTTTGTTGTTTTCAGTTTTTCTTTACTCATTGTACTGATTCTATAGGTGGGTAAGCTCTAATTCATATTTAAGGACATCTCTGCCATGCAAAAAAAAATCGTTAGTATACAGATCTCTAAATACTAAGAGTTTAGGATTGCAGAATAAATCATGCTAGCTTCCTTTTCTGAGTCATATTCATTTGATAATTTTTTATAAGTGAAGATTACATATGTAAGAGGGCCCCTTTCTTAGATTGAGTAAGGACCAGAGCTAGGCACGTGAGCATTTCGATTTCCTTTAACCACATTATCTGTTCAAAGAATAGCCTTATTTTTCAAATCCATAGAGCTCATCACTTCTCAGGGCAAACTTTAAACCTACATATTTTATTTTTTATATAAATAGTTATGATTAGTTACATTACAGCAACTTTGGCAACCTGACTTCATTATCTTTTCACACTGAGCTGCCATCTCTAGGACAGGTCAAATCATCAAGTCAATTCCTAAGACTGAAACTTGGAAGATGCTTACTTCCCTCTTAGTTTATGAATTTATTGTCCAGACATAATAATTCCAAATTCATGAATGTATTATCTATGCAGCAGATTTTCTTCAGAAAGCCTTCCATCATTAGTACATTGTGAATGATCCCCAGGTGATAGAACTTGTTCCCCAGGTGACAGAACTCTTTGAGAAAGATTGCAAGGTGTGGTCTTTTGGAGGAGCATGTCCCACTGGGGATAGGCTTTGAGATTTCAAAAGCCCAAAGTATTCCCAGTTAGTGCTCTCTATTGAGCTTTTGAGTCAGGATGTAAGCTCTCAGCCACTGTTCTAGCATACCTGCCTGCCTCTTGTCATGTGCCATGCTCCTTGCCATGATGGTCATTAACATCTGGAGCTGTAATCTCTCATCTAAATGCTTTTAGTTATAAGTTGCTTTGGTCATAGTTCTTCTTCACAACAGGTAACATACCAAGACATCCATTTCTTCCCCATCATTCCTGTTGCCCACATCTACAACTGTATCTATAGTCACATGGTTGGCTCCTTCTACCCAGTTCATCACAGCTACATATTTATTTTAAGTTTAGAATCTTCAGGATTCCAAAAATCATTGTAACTATCTTTTCTAATAATAGTACCAACAGAATCTAAAACAATGGAAGCCTAACAAGCATAGTGGTATATTATTTGTATTTTAATAAATAAATCTCGCCTAAGGACAAGAGGGCAAAGCTAAAGCCATTGGAGGTCAGGCAATGTTGATTGGATTTGGGATTTGGGAGATGGAATTAGACGGATCTCTGTAAATTTAAGGCTACCCTGGGCTACACATTTCTACAAGATCAATGCAGAAACAAAGCCAAGTAGTGGTGGTGCATGCCTTTAATCCCGGCACTCTGGGGGCAGAAATCAACTATAAACAAGAATCTGTTGTAGGTCTATGTGGTGCCGCTCTCCTTTCAGGCAAGTGGCGCTTACACCCTACCTGAACAACACAGTAGAGCTTACCCTGATGATGGAGGTACAGGAGACCTGACCCTGAGGATAAGAAAGCAGGAGAAAATGGCCCCACCCCTTGCTCATCACTGCAAGGGGTGAATTCACTAGGGGAATACAGAAGAGCTCACCCTGGTAATGAGGACAAGGGAAAGCTAACAGAGGGCTGACAAATCCAGGCCCAGAATCAGGAATATGAGTTGATCTACTGAACATCCACCCATTTGTGATCTGCTGGAACACATGAACGGGCCAGTCCTGCAGACCCAAAACTGCAGGATTTTAATAATATAGGGAAAGAGTAGAATAACCTAAAGGAATTCCAGTGAAAGCCAAGCATTGATAGTGTAGCAGAAACCAGAGTCCTCAAACCAGAACAATGACTCTATAATGAGAACTCTCAAGTAAAAAATATGGATAAAAGGGTTAACTACCCCACTGTGTTATGACAACATCCATGATGAGATTGTTTTTTTCCTTCTCTTTTCTTTTTCCTTTTCCTCTTTAATGTTTATTTTATTTTATTTTATTTTGGGTGTGGAGGCTGCAAGGGCAGAGGGTAGATGTGAAGGGATGGGGAAAAGAATAGGATGGAGATGTATGATATGAAAGACACAAAAAGAAAGAAAAATGGAATCTGTTGCATGTCTAAAATTCATTGAAAAGAAACCTGTGTGTGACTCAGCACTGCATGTCTGGATCTCAGTGAACTACACTGACTTGAATTCAGAATAAAATTTTAGTTTTTTGTTACAATTACTTTGTTTGCAATTCTAAACTCTTCTTATACGAGTGCAATAAGTTGCCAAGGACTTTCTCTTAATACATGGAATCATTTCTGAGGTGGTGCTTTAATCAAAAGAGTGTTCGCAGATGCCATTCCTGCACACATCCTGTGACCCCTATTTTAAACTAAAAACCTCTGCGTTCACCACAGCCTCACACAGCTTAAGTCTGAAAGATTTCACTGATGCTCACAATTACTGATGCATGAATAATAGCCTGCATGCATTTCTAGAATTCTTTGAGTTTGCTCTCATAAAATGATGTTCTGCTAAGTTCTGGCATCAAGTGTCCACAGAGAAGTCTTGAGCAAATTGGGCTGTTTGGTTGAACTAGTCAAAGTTGGGTAAGTCTGAGACTCAGCTGCATTTTCTGCATATTTAGCATCTTTTCACAGTACCTAGAGGCTCAAAACACATGCCAGGCCAGGTATGCTAAAAGAACTTACAGAAGATGAGCTACATATTATACAACACGCAGATGGGATACAGCAATCTTTCATAGTCAACCCATACCTTCCAAGGATTTATACTATATTAACTTACATTGCTATTAACACCAACAGTGAGGCATATCAAAAGCTATGCTTGAGATTTTCTATCATTTTTTGAAGAGCCAATTATCCCCTTTTCTGTAATATCAGTCATTACAGCCATTTGATAGTAACAATTTAACCATCTATAACTGCAATAATTTAAAAAAAACCCTGTTTGCAAAGAAGTAAACAAAAAACCAATTGTAGATTGGGTGGATCAGGGCCAAGATATTTCCTTAGTTAATATAGCTTCTTTTGGGAGCTGTAGGCTCCTGTTAGCACCGTTTATTTTGACTAAATTTCTTTTTAAATGCCATGTAAAGACTGAAAGCATTAAAATTATAGAAGGAAAGAACATGGTTTTGTTGGAAATGTTTGCACTTAAAACTAATTTATGAAGCAGGGACCTAAGTCAATTAAAAGTTTAAATACAGTCTGGGTGTAATCAAGAGAGAAAAAAATGATGGAATAATTTCCTAGTTTCTAATGAGTGAAATTGAACATGCTCAGTTTAGTTTTAAAGACCTCCAGAAATGGTTTGAGGATCCCTTGTCTCCCACAATCTACCTGAAATAGTTTTTAAACAGTTTGACAAAATAGAGAGGTGAATGTCGATGTGTTTTCACATGACAGACATGCATGTTAGAGTGACACTTATCTCTCTGGTGCTTAGCAATGTCTAAAGAATGAATAATAGTAGGACTACAAAAACCAAGGCGGCATACACTGACAGTAACTATATAGAAATCCTAATTGAACTTTCAGTTGAGTGGATTTTTGGTGGTATGGAATAAGGCTTCCTGTTGCTTTTCTTCTTTTTTTTTTCTTAAATGTTCTTTGTTTTATTTACATTAAAATGTGAGAAACTTAGGAAAGAAAATTACGGAGAATTCTTTTTAGATTCTTTGGATTCTTAGGAGGTCAGACTTGCTTCTCTTAATTGCTTCCATTTTTCATTGCCCACATTGTGTAAATAAGAGTAGACATTCTAAATTATAATCCTGTTTCACTTTACGGTAATGATGAGACAAGGAGATAATGTGTGGGAGAGTATTGGATGGATTACAGTGCATTATGTAAACAAAAGGAGCCCTTTCCATGTGCAGAACTCTATAAAGAGCACTATTTCTTCATACTTCATGAAGCTAGGTGAACATGTTTTAAGAATGCTGACAAAAAAAATATGGAGCTTCAGAGGTCAGAATGTGCAACCTCCATCAGTCCTTTACTCCTTATCTGACTTCATGCACACTTGAAATGGGAAATTCTGTTCAGTAATGATACTCTTAAGCACAAAATAAATGCAATCTCTTCATGTTAGCACAACAATCTTCTGTCATAAAATTTGGTCTTGACTATAAAACAATGTAGTCTAAGCTAGCAGATTTCCTCCAACTTTGGATGTATAGAATCAATGGCGATTCACTCAGGAGTCCTTATTGTCAGTCTTAGCCTGTGGGGGCTAGGGCTGGAGGGTAAACTTGTAGGCAGTTGATAGGCTTTGGGGGGTTGGGGGACAAGCCAGATGAGGGATTGTAAAGTATTGATCATACCCCAGACAGCTCTCAGACCCTCGCAGGAGGGGACTTCTCAGGCTCCAGCTCACTCAGCTCCAGAAAGACCAGGTCCCGCTGTGATAGAGCCAGTTAACCTTCCGATTTCCTCTCAGAGAACTGGTTCCTCAGAAATCGTGTAAACAGCAGTCTGGTTGCCACCACAAAGTTTTCTTCCTTCACTCCCTCCTGCACGCCTTTGCATTGAAATTGGTGATTCACTAGTGTTCACCTGTATTCAGTCAGGTCCACATATGCAAATTAGGTACGTTTCCTTGTTCTTTTGTTACTGCCTTCCCAGCCCCACTTGAGCTATATAAATTAGTTCCTTATTGTAATCCCAGCCCACCATCTCCATCTTTGGAGGCCCCTCCCCTATGTCCCTCTAACCTTGAACCCTCCTCAGGAAAGGTCAAGACCACTTCCACGAGCTATTTGAACTGCTTCCCAGAAAATAAACAGGTGGTCTTCCCTTTTCCTGTCTGGTGGTCAAGTTTGCAGCTTCCGGTTCCCCTCGGAGCCACCTGGGTGCACAGGTATCTAATTAAACCCGAATATCTTTAAATCTAGTCTGATTTGGCTTGATTGGGATTATTTTGCATCTCCGGAGACTCGGTTAGGAAATATTCCTAACACTTACTTCAATAAACTAACTTGCCCCCTGATATAGTTTCCTGGGTCGTTTCTGTCCACAGTGTTCACAGGCTTTTGAGACCTTGTTTCCCCAGTTCCTCCTCTGCATCCTGAGACTGAAGCAAGCGGCCAACATGGGGATCCACTCTTCTGAGATGGGATGATCTGGAGGGAGTTGTTTGGGAACTGGTATCAGCACCCCACGCACTGAACTGCAAATACTTGGCAGTGGTAGAAATGTACAGACAATGCTCTTTAAGAGCGGGTCTACTTCTCTCTGAGCGCTCACCTTTGGGAATACTCTGAGAAACTGAGGGGAAAATTCATTGAGGCTTAAGCTAAACGTTTCATCACAGAACTTTTCCAAAGAACCACACTTTGTCTTCCTTATGGAGAACACTTGCTTGATATTTATTCTAATCCAATTGTTATAGCTACTGACAATCCAAACAGATGCAGGACTCATTTAACTTAACCTGCTTCTCTTTGGCTACCCTTTGCCTTGGGGGCTTTTTGCTTTTTCTTTCTTTCTGTGTTTCTTACTTTCACCGCTTGTCCGTCTCGCTGGGCACCTCCCTTGTTTTCTCCTCCTCATTCTTCTCTCTTTCCTCTTTTTCTCTTCAAGCCTGGATTTTTTTCTCCTATTTATTTCCGCCACATTCCAGTCTCAACTGCACTTTCTGCTGCCTAGCTATTGGCCATTCAGCCCTTTATTAGACTAATCCAATCAGGTGCCTTAATCAGGCAAGGTGAAACAAATGCAACATATCTTTACATAATTAAAAAAATGCAGCATAAATAAAAGTAGCATACTTTTACACAGTTTAGGTAATATTCTGCAGCATAAAGAAATGTTATCTTTTGCCTTGCTAAAATAATATTCTATGTCAGATCTGTAGGAAAGAATAAATTTAATTGATATGTCTTACAAGACTATCAAGATAAATAACTGGCTCAATAGCACATCATATTTTTGTTCATTTGACAGAAAGAAAGAAATTTTCCTGTAAATTTACATTGCAAGGAAGTTACAATTGTTTTTGTATCTTTCAACACTAGTTTTACAAGAAACAATTCATTTTTAAAATTAATCGTTATTATTGGCTTTGTATAATGAACTCAAGAGCTTTATAATGTTCAAACAAGGACTATTTAGTTGCTACAATATTCCAATATGGCCTTGTGGGGATATTACAGTATTTTTGTTCCACAAATCTATAGGAAGATTCAAGGGCTCATTGTTTAGAGCTTTGTAGTCTGGTCTGGCAGTTCCCTTTATATAATAGGGTACTAACTTAGCATATTAATGTTCAGTTCATAGATTTTACCTCTCTATCCATTTTATTTATATTCCCAAATGTCTACTCCAGGTTATAATTATGTCCCTAAATCTCAGGTTCATAATGCATGCCAATTGCCTCACTGTAAATCAAATCTACAAAAGCCAGTTTTATTTAAAGAGAGTTATTGTAGCTTGAAAACACTTTTCAGAGAGTTTCTAGGCTGCATAAGGCACAACAGTAATGGCTGGTTTTAAAAGTCTTTGAATTTTTCTTCTCTGATTTAAGTACTTGCTATCATACTGAAAGAGAGGGAAGGAGGGAGGGAGAGAGAGAGATGGAGAGAGGGAGAAAGAGAGAGAGGGAGAGAAGGAGAGAATGAATGAGAAATAATGACAAGTCAGAAGGATTCCAGATTCCTTTGAAGTGGTTTGATTGAATCAAAGGAAAAGAAGGCAATGAGTTCGACTGTTGAAAGGGGTAAAGTTTATGCAAATAAATAAAGCTAATGCATGTAAACAATCTTTGCTTAAGTGGGTTTCACTTCTTAATTCTACAAAAACATATTGTAAAAGGTTGTAGCTTGTTTTTAGGTTCTCCTCTAGCATTCTCAGCCGTGGTATATCATAGAAACATTTGCAGTCTTCAAACTAGCAAATAGAGCTTCCTGTCTTTAAACTGGATCCATGGTTTCTTGAGTTTTGACTGTAAATGGGATTTTAAACTACAATATTCCCTTTTTGATATTGGTGAATGAGACTCCATGTTTAGGTGAGCCAGTTCTATGCATGCATGCATGCATGCATGCATCTATCTATCTATCTATCTATCTATCTATCTATCTATCTATCTATCTATCTATCTATCTATCTATCTATCATCTATCTATCTATCATCTATCTATCATCTATCTATCTATCTATCTATCTATCTACCTATCTATCTATCTATCTATCTATCTATCTATCTATCTATCTATCTATCTATCTATCATCTATCTATCTAATCTATCTATCTATCTATCTATCTATCTATCTATCTATCTATCTATCTATCATCTATCTATCTATCTATCTGCCTTGCTACTCACCCTTATTGATTCTAACTGTATGGAGATTATAAAATTGTAAGAAACATAAGCATAATCCCAACTCTTTATCATCAGTTTTCTGTGATTCATACGTTATCAATATGATCAGAGTGCCTTAGAATGGTACGAAAGACATGCATGTGTTGCATAATACAGAGATATTCATGAGGGAAATGGCATTTGGGCTGAATCTTTTTATAACTTTTCTATATAGAGAAATGGAAACAATAGGCACAGTAGAAACAGTAGATTCAGAACTACCAGGTTGCACGGAGCGTTTAGAGAAATTAAAATATTTCATGGGACATTTCCCATGTGTAAAGATTGTGTCTTATTACACAAAGGAAGCAAAATTACTCCTGAATCTGTTCAAATCAGACCTTTTTAGAAACTAAGAATACCACATGACTGCTGAGCTTATCTGTAATGAATAAATTGCTCCAAATTCCAAAGAGTTCTAGATTGTTGTATGAAATAGTCCTCAATTTTCCTTTATTTACCATTCTTATAGTAGCTTAGGGGAGTAAAATTTTGCCTTTGATAATTGTAAGCAGCTAGCTTTACCATGAACTGGATTTTTACCTCCGTGTACTATAAAAGTTCAGCCTTATGGAATCTGCTGGACTTCAAACGAGAAAGATTTGTGTGACAATACATTTTCAAAGTTTTCAGCCACCATCCTTGAATTTGTTAGAAAACCAACAGAGAACTAATGCACATTTTTTTTTAGAGGCTAAAACTTATTTGAGCATTTGCCAGATAAGGTGATTCTCCATGGGGATACATCTGGAATGCTGCTGAATTCATAGCAACCTGTATAAGCTTTGGATTAGGATAAAGTTGGGGAATGCGGAAAGACAGTAGGACTAGAAAAATTCTTGTGGGTAATGGGTTAGCTACTGAAGGAAAGAAAGCATAGCAAGTTCATGGTCTTATAATAGGAAGACTGTTTTCAATAAAAAAAAGAACCTTACAGGGGGAATTATATTTATCTTTGCAGATATATTTCTGGACACTTCACCCTGCCCCCTTTATTTTGAACTGAAACCTGTTCCCATGCCTGTGTTATATTTTAACCTCTGAAAATAACATACTTGTCCTTGGCTCTCCACAAAAATTAGCAAACTCTTTAAACTCATTTACTCGCTCAATCCTGAAATACACATCTGCAGGCTAATTACAAGAGGAGATTAAATGCTCTTTTTAAATATGCAGGATTGCATATTTATTCAAAGAAATTCCCTCGAGCACGTTTACCTGTGGGGAATGCAATGGAAATCAACCTCCTGGTGCTGCTCAGCATCCATGCTCCAATTTTCTGAGTTGAACAGTTGAGTGCGCTATCAAAACAGGAGGTATTTGACTTGGTTTGAATTCTAATGCTGTATATAAGTGTTAAGCCTATGTTTTATAGAGTGCCTGGCTTGCCCGAGAAGCTTGGACAGATTCTTCCTCTGTTCCCACTGAGCAAAATGCTATGGAGATAGGAGAGTGCTTGGGTTAATAGGATGATGCACGGTCCAAGCTCTGATGCTAGGAAAGGGGGCAAGTTGCCAGAGGCTGGGAGGTTGCAGAAAATGTGAGTTGCCAAAGGCAGGTAAGATATATTTTCTTCACAAATACGTGGCTTCAGAGACACATAGACTAGCACAACAGCTACACAAAAATAAATGCACAATTCTGCAGACCGACAGACACTCAGGCAGGCTGGTGAAGGTGAAGGTAAGGGCTCAGGCCTCTTGACCTCAAGGCCATATTTATGCAAGGTCCACATGAAAGTGGCATTTTGAGGTAAAGAAACAAACAGACTATAGAACAGATTATATCACTGTTTACCATTAGGTTGCTTGGACACCTGGTGTCAGCCATTTTGTGTTGAGTCAGAGTCCCTTAGATAAGCCATAGTACAAAATGGTGGATATCCCACTAACCCAGCTGTCTAGTATTGGCCATATTGACCCATATCAGATATCCCTATCAGAGTCTTGTTGCCTAAGCATCATAATCTGGCCCTTGAAGCCCTTTGATCCTATTAAACTCTCACTGGGATTGGCTTTCACTGGCACCATGCATCTGCTCACGACCTTATGATTCAGGGAAGAATCATCTCTAAATACTTGAGTTTATTCATATATATTGTAGGGATTATTAAAAACTGCTCTGAGGTATTTATTGTTTCGTATCTAATGGATCAAGACAATGCAAACACTTAGCATAAAAACCATCACATAGAAAACATTCAGAAACACACATATAGTTATACTAAAGATCATTTAATTAAGTTCATCTAACTGACAGGTACGGATAAATAAAATCTCTTGTAAAAATTTACCCAGAGCTAGGTATCCTGAATTTTAACCAAAAATACTTGGATGTCAAGTCCTTGGGAGCAATGGTAATTGGAATCAGCTAGCGTGCCTATAAAATCCAGGATTAGTGAACTTGACCTACTGAGTTTTTAAGTCAATAGGTCTCTAGCAAATTTTCAAATGAAACTGATAATGCTTGCACAGAAACTATATTTTGGGAATTGCTAAAATGAACAATGCATTAAAGAATGTAGTTAAGAAGCTATTTCAAATGTGTTGATGTCAAAGATTAAGCCAACAGTTTTTTTTAAAAAAGATAAAAACTTAATGACTCATGGAAGCAGAAAGAAAGGGATAAATGATGAATTTTAAGATATATTTGAAGTGCTAAACAAACATTGACGATGCCTTTGGATTAAGGAACCAGGAGCCACTGATGGTTAGAAGATAATTATGGGCTTAGTTTTATATATGAGAAATATGATAGGTCCCAGTATCATAAAAAAACAACAAGAACATGTTGTTTCCTGGATATTTTTCATCTAAAGAGTTCCTGAGCCTTTCAGGTTGAATTGATGTAAAATTAAAATGGCACACAGTGAAAATGACTATCAGAGGTACTTAAACTGGCAAAGTCCTGAAACCTACTGGGCAAACATCTTTAATTTTGTCTTTCTCTATCACCCTCAAATCAACTCCTGGTGTTTTTTCAAATCAATATTGTCTCCCTAAAGTTACCATGGGTATTATAGCCTTCCTTTTTATTCTGTTAGTTGCTACCTCTAGAACAATGTTGCCAAAAGGTGGCGCTAATAGGCATGGCTTTCTTAATGATTTTTCCAAGTCTTTTTTTTTTTTTTTTTTTTTTTAAGGAAAACATTTAACTAGGGCTGGCTTACAATTTCAGAGGTTCAGTCCATTATCATGGTATGGAGCGTAGTGGCACACAGGCAGATGTGGTGCTGGGGAAGTAGCTGAGAGTTCTACATCTGGATCCACAGGCAGCATGTGCCTTTTTTCATAAACATTATACTTCCAACTTGAATTTCGTTTCAATTATAAGCACGCTGAAAGATTCTTCATTGGAATGCTGGCATCTATCTTGTATTAGAGGTGAAAGTCCTCAGAAAAACTACACCAAGCAGTGTTTGAGTAAAGAAAAATGATACAAAGTAAAGAAAAGCAGAAGAACGAGGGAAGAAACAGGGGCTCAGTTTGCAGAAGGGTGGGGCTAAAGAGTGCAGGCTTCCTGCAGAAACTGCCCGTGTCTGGCAATCAGGTTCTCTAAGCAGTGGTTCTCAACCTTCGTAAAGCTGCAACTCTTTAATAGAGTTCTTTGTGTTGTGGTGACCTCCCATCCATAAAATTGTTCTCATTGATATTTCACAACTCAAATTTTGCTGCTGTTATGATGTAATGTAAATACCTGATGTGGGCCCCTGTGAAAGGGTTGTTCCACTGCAAAGGGGTTGTGCCTGAGAATCACTACATGTTTGCTACAGAAGGGACACACACACACTGCTGTTTGTCAGAGAAGAATACTGTGTAGTGTTTATGTATTATTTAAGTGTCTAGCAAATTCTGTGTGCAACAAGAAAATTTTTATTGACTTCTTAGGGAGTATGCTGCTTGTTTGCTTTTATTGTTTTAAAACTGTGTCTCCAATACCTTGTGTGGTGGCTCAGACTGTAATCCCTACATTGCGGAGGATGAAAGAAGAAGATTACCACACAGTTAAGGCCAGCGTGGGGTACATGGGAAGCTCCAGGCTTTCTTGAGCTACAGGATGAGACCCTGCCTCAAACACACAAAAAAGCCCAGGTTTCCCTCTCGGCCAGGTCCAGGCTGACCTGTATTCTTACCTCCTTCTGGGTACAGGGCTTCCAAGTGGCTACCACCACACCCATAGTCCGTTGCAAATTGTTTCAGAAACAGTAGTTAATAAAGGTGGCTGACTTTTGCTTTTCATTCAGTTTTGCTAGACCTTGTCGATGTTAATTTATTTTTGTGTGTGGGTTTTCTCCTACATTTGCTTTTAGAATCTGCCAACTCCGTATTTACCTGGCATTTGTTCAATGGCTGCTCTAGCCAGCATTGTTAGGGTGAATCAAGTTTGCTCTGTTTGCACATTTTTATATCTTTTTATGTCTTCAGTTGCCTTTTGTTTATACGGTGCAAGTCATTAATCTTCATGATGTCCCGTCAAAAGGCCTGTAGTAATTCATGGAGAACGTAGGGCATTTACTGCCTCGTACTTTCTATCGTCACCCTCCTGCCCTCTCGGTCCTTGCCATCACTCTATTTCCCACACCGCTACTGTTAAATGAACACTATTTGACGGTTTGAAACTTCTACTTTTCAATAATATTCAAAATAAATTACAAATTTTAAATGTCTAAATTGCTATTTAAATTCATTTAAACTTCATTTGTCTGAATGCCTCCATCTGTTGAGGCAACAATTAGAGCTGCAGGTAGTGGCTCTCTCTCTCTCTCTCTCTCTCTCTCTCTCTCTCTCTCTCTCTCTCTCTCTCTCTCTCTGTGTGTGTGTGTGTGTGTTGGGAGGATGATGGTCTTTTGTGGCAAGTACTTGCTATTTCTTTAATTTAGATAGATTAATTCATTGCTGCATCTTAAACTCATGTATTTAAGTATAACTTAGGTTATTGAGTTTGCTTATGTTTTTGTTTGAATATGAAGTACCCCAACAAATGGCTGGGGTTCTGATTTAATCAGTTTTCAGATGTGGGCGTCTGGAAGCAGTGATTGGGTCATATGATTTCTGTCTTCCCAAAGGGATTAATCTACTGATGGGTTCATAGTTTGACATCATCCTGTGTAGGTGATGGCAATGTAAAGGGACAGGTTTGGCTGGAGCTAGAGGAAGTAGGGCACTGTAGGCTTGTCTGTGGGGCACTATATTTTGCACCGGTCCCTTCCTTTACTGCTGTTCTTTACCCCATGAACATCATGAGGCCGTAGTATGAACCTAGCTGTTCATGGAATGACAGGTTTGAAAAGGTAAGCCAAACTTGTTCCATCTTTTGAGTTTTCTCAAGAATTCATGACAGTAATGAAGGCCTGTTTAGCACATATGCTGTCATGGGATTGACGGTTTCTGTAAGGTCTAGGTGTGTACACCCTCAAGAGGCAGTGCTACTGTTTCATAGTGCTTGAAAAGTTTAATCCTAGTGCCCCAACATAGACACCCAAGACCTAAGTGATACCACATCCTTAGTGATTCTTATTTTGAGTGTTTGATGTTGTCACTCTAGGTGGCTAAAAATTGTATAAAGTTCTTCTCTCTGTTCACATTTATTAGGTGAGATTTGTGCCCCTTTTTGATTTTTTCTGGCCATTCTTCTACAGCCTCAGCTGAAATGTCTCTCTAAGTCAGTTGTCACATATTGAACACAAAAATTCACTGTTTATGTATTGTGGCATTGTCTAGCAGTCTGGACTGACAATGTTATTTGAAGTTATAAATTCTGATGATAACCAAGGTCCATGTGTGTGACACAATTTGTAGCATTTGTACCTTTTGTTTTAAGAAGCTAAAATTGTGTTCTTCAGTATAAACATACCCTCTCAATTTTTATGTTTGAATTGTGATGGCCAATATGAGTCTCTAATGAAATATACCCAATGAAATCTTAGTCATAAGTAGTCAAAGACTGATTTCCTTGGTAACACTAGCCACATTTCAACAGTCTGAGAGACTCATGGGATCTGCAGTAACCATGTTGAACATAGAGATATAGATCACATCACCCATCACAGAAAGTTCTATTGCTTAGGATTCTGTGACCGTACTTGTGGTAACTGCTTTTTAGACACACATCAATAAATTATTGTGAAATTAGTTTTATGCTATAAAGTTAACTGAGAGGGCTCATATGCTTTTAGCTTTATTTGTGGAAAAGACTGAGTGAATTAGTTTAGTGACTTCCTGAATATTAATTAGTAATTTTTATACAGGGTTATAAATATATACATGTTTGTCATGACACAATTTCCTGCCCTTCAGTCAGTACCATGTAGTTGTAAATATGATAAACTGATAGTGAATATTGAAACCCATTGCTCTGTTATGCAGTCTTTCCACGTTTCTTTTATTTTTCTGAATCCATTCTGTCTATAACAAACTTATCAAGTTCTTTCAAAAATAAAATATAGAGAAACTGCATGTTAACAGTATTGCTTTTTCTGGTCAATGGATATTTAAATTTTTTCACATATTTGTGTCATCTATAATTAGTGTTCATTTTTTATAGTATAAGAACTCCTCACATTGCCTATTTCTGTGTCTTATAAAACCCATGTTATTTAATAAATTCATGTTTATAGCTCTGTGATGTGGTGTGTGTATGTGTGTATGTATGTATGTATGTGTGTGTGGTGTTTAAAACTGTCCTGTACATAGAGATTTTGACACATTCACATAATTACTTTGTTAATCATAGATATTTTCTTTAGGTATCCTGTGTACCTAAATAATCATGCATTTGTAATCGTCAAATCATAAAGTTTTAACTTTAATTTTATATATTTTATTTATTTATTTATTTATTTATTTATTAAAGAATTCTGTCTCTTCCTCGCCACCGCCTTCCATATCTCTCCCCCTCCCCCAATCAACTCCCCCTCTCTCATCAGCCCGAAGATCAGACTGGGTTCCCTGCCCTGAACCTTTTCTTGCCTGTTGTCCTAGTTAAAACACTAGTAGCAAACATAGCCATGTCTTAGTATGTGTTCCATGGTAACTTTAATCAGATTGAGATATTCCTTGCAAGTTTAGTTTGCTGAGAATTATTCACATTTGTGCAGTACACCATGGTTTATTTTTTTGAATATGTGGATGGTCCTGATGATAGCCTATATTATTTGTGTGTTCGCCATTGTCCTCTCATGCATATGTATCATATATGCGTGTATTTACATAAGAATGTGGATGTAGACTGTTTGAAATTACTTCGTCATTTAGAATATGTATAATTTTATAAGAAAATATGCTACCTACTATATGTAGTTTTCTTTCAAGACTTTCTACCATGGTTTTTATTTTGTCTCATCAGATCTGTTAAGGCATTTCCATATTCTCCATTTTCTGAAAGTGTTTGATATTGTTCTTTAAATATCTACACAGCCAATAAACTTAAAAATTATATTTCCCATGTTTTGAGTTTTTCCTGAAAAAATAATGGTGGGACAAATTCTTTATTTTTAATTTTATCTGCCTCTTTAATTTTATCAAGTTGCATTTTTTGAAACAATTTGTCAATAAATTTAAATGATAGTTGAATTATTATTATAAAGTAGATATTTATTTGATATCTGTTTTTATAATGAGAGCCTTTCACATTTTTGATAGAGATAATTTGTGTGTTTTTATTACTTGGCCAATGTGGCTCATAGTCATTTTTATTTTATTTTTTATTTGAGATAGATCCTTCTATACAGTCCTGGTTGTACAGGAACTTACTAGGTAGACCAGGCAGGCCTGAAACAGAAATCCACCTGCTTCCACCACTGAATGCTGGGCTTCAAACAGTGCACCACTCACAGATAATTTTTAGTCTTCTCAATGAATAGGTTTCTTAAAGTCGATGTGTCTTGTGAGGAGTTCCTGTTCTTATCTCTAATTCTAGTCAGCTTACCTGAGGTTCAGCCTTTATTTCTGAGAGTCCTACTTAGATTCCAGCTGCTTTGGTTTTTAATATTTTTAGTTCCCTTGTATTTTTTAGGAACTTTCTGAAGTTGTTAACTTCTACATATTAAGCTTGAATATTCTGAGTATTTGTTTCAAAATTATCCTTATTTATTACCACAGGTGTTCCTTGGCAGCTTTTGTTTTCTTAGTGCTAAGGATTAAATTCAGGGCTTGTGCATTTTGTTACTTTCCCAGTTCTTGCTTTTTTGAAACACAATCTCACTGTACATCCCAGGCTGCCTTACGGTAGCTGGTTGTCCTCCTGCCCCTGCTTCCCGAGTGCTGAAATGATCGACACACTGTAACAGCTGTTTTTGAGCTGACCACTTGGGTATGCATTTTCCTGACTTTCAGCATTCCTTACATGCTTGTAGCTCTTTGTCTAGGGTCAGGGTATATATAACACTATCTCTGTGCAATGCTGCACAGCGATAATTAAAGAGAAAGTGGCTATGATTTGAAAGAACAGGCAGAGAAAATGGGATTTGTTGGAAGGAAGAATAGAAAGGCAGAAATAATGTTATTATATTTTGATGTTAAAAATAAATATTTTTAAAAAGCTGTATTAGTTTTTCTGCCTGTCATTGTTTTGACTTGATTCTACTGCAGCCAGAATATGTACAAAATTTCAATATGACATTTCTTGCTTCTGGGACTCCAATTACAGACTGATTGATGTTGCTCGGCTTTTAATTTATGGTCCTTTTAAAAATTTTATTTTGACCTTTCAGGCTCAATAAATTATACTGATTCATCCTTGTGCTGTTGGTTCGGTCTCTTGTCATGTGGTGAAGCCTCCATCCTGGAGGCTCCACTTCTTTTTTTCGAGTTTTACCCTGGGTTTTTGTTCCTGCTCTGATTCTCCACCTCAGTTTTTATGCCAGTTTCAAGTTCTATAAATACTCGAATAGTTGTTTTAGTTATTTCTGTTAATTCAATTCTGAATCTTGTAGGGATTGTTTTCTATCTCCTGATTTTTAATAAATTGTGGATAGTACTTCGACATATTTAGTTTCTATATGTATATTTGTTTAACTCTGTAGAGACAGTGGGGACCTGGGCGAATGGAGCCGATATATGAGGACTAAATTTTTAATTGATAGCCAACCTTATAGCATCAGACCATCTCATTCTGAAAATTATGACGTTACGTGGGTAAAGTGTACTATCACAAGGACAAGCTGCATGTGGTGGATAAGTCATACACGGCAAAAACATGTTTTTTTCATAGAGACATATAAACAAATCACAATAACCAGTTGTAATGAATAATCTGAAGTATACTCACTCCTATCTACTATACCTGGGAGGGTCACAAAAACATATTACAAGGACAATTAGTGTATTTAAGGAAGCTGAAGTCCTAAGTCTTATTTCTTTTCTTAGAGTTTTCTCATGAGTACTCAGAATTGTCCTCAAATGACTCCATTCTTGGACTATGTTCTGATGTATAATAATTCTTTTTTTAATGTTTATTTATTTATTAAGTATACAGTATTCTTTCTGCGTGTATGCCTGCAGGCCAGAAGAGGGCACCAGATCTCATTACAGATGGTTGTGAGCCACCATGTGGTTGCCGGGAATTGAACTCAGGACCTTTGGAAGAGCAGGCAGTGCTCTTAACCTCTGAGCCATCTCTCAGCCCCTATAATAATTCTTTGTGTGAAGTTTTGAAATGATTTGTATAACTTTTGTATCCTGTTCTTTAAGGAACATTTGTTGTTCTCTGGGAAGTGGTTGACACCCTAATTGACATTTCCTTTGGTCTCTGAAGACTTCAGATCTTTGTTAGAGTTGTGAGGTTCCTTTGCCTCTTGCTCTTAAGAACAGCTTTCCTGAACTTGAAACTTCACTTTCCATCAGGACTTGGAGGTATCTGCAAGCCAGAGAATCAGAGCTTGATTCTAAAATTCCTTTCTTCAAGAATTATAGTTACAGGCTCCCTGACATTTTTTTTTGGTGTTTCAAATCAACTGTCCAATGTCTTATCCACTTTAATGGCATTTGTGGCAGAAGGACATTCCCATTACAAGTTACTTACTATGATATGACTATAAACTGATATATTCATTAAGTAGAAGTACACAATTTTAACGTGCATGCTTTTTCATTAGATACCACAAGCACCATTATTATCTGACACTTTCTGTGCTTTTGAAGTAGTCATAACTCAGGAATCATTAACATTTGCATGTGTGGTAGTGAATATAAGATATATAATAAGAATTGCTATGACTCCAATATAAAATAATGTGCATATATATACATATATGCATATATACACTTATTGGTGATTAAGAGAAAATAACTTTTATTCTTTTTTTCAAGATGTTTCATGTTAAGTCTTTGCATGCTCTTTTTGGCTAAAGGGTTTAAGGAATAAATATGTGTTGATGCATTTAATTGCAATAAATATGCTAATATAACTGAAGTAGTAATCACACATTAAATAAGTGGAATTTAATTAGTGAGAGACTTGTGCTACAATTCTACAACTTCCAAGGTTGATGTTAGAGGAGACTCACTGTGTTGCCACTTTAATAAGATAGATACTGATTCATTTCCAAAACACACCAAATGCAATAGACATTTGAAGCTCTGGTTTGATCCACACATTTCAGAGCCTTGTCTATAATATAAGCCTGATCATGTGGATGTTAAGCTTGCTTGATTAAGGTGCCCTTGACCTGAATGTATTTTTAACCTAATGATGGTGCTGCTTATGAGTGAGAAACATTTTTGATGAAATAAATATATAAATTGGCAGTTATGTTGGAAATACTTATTTGTTATCTTCAAGCAGCCCTAGTTCTCTTGGTTCCAAATCTATTGTGGAAACTATAATAAAGTCAAAGATTAAATCTTCACAATTTATATTCATAGTTTTGATGCCATCAACAACCCGTTTCCATAATAGGTATAGTTGCTTCATGTATCTCCTAAGATTATAAAGATAGTAAAGGAATCAACTGGCAAAAATTGTTCAAATTTCCAATGTCTGAGCATCCAGTCCACTTGCACGAGTTTACGCAGTTGTAGGTATGAGTGTAATACTGCAGAGGACAGGTGAGCAACTTAAACCTGCAATATTACTTTTCCTTTTTTAATCGCCAGTTTTTAGGGATGGCTGCAGAAACATGCTTCTCTTCAATTTTAAAAGAAATCGTATTCTATAAGGATTTGTACATACTAGTATGCTCCTCTGTATGAGCTTATACATCTATGTATGATATTCTCAATCTATTTTTTTTAAAGACTGCAATAGTTATAAAGCTATCTTGAAAGGGCAATGAATTTACTTTATTTTTAAAAAGTTTTACATGAGACAGTAATTAAGGAGGCAGGCAGCCATGGCATCTCTCTAGGTGATCTACAGAGGCTCTTGGCTGGAAGAAGTTTTAGGTTGCCGTTAGAGATAAATGAATCTACAGATGACAGTGTATCTGAATGTGCATTGGAGCCGTAGGACCACAGGTATGAGATAATCAATGAGAATGTAGGAAGAAAGGGGAATTCCCTCCTCCAACTGTCCAGTGAAACGTTGCTCCTAAAGAATCGAATGTGTAGTCCGTGAATGCTGGAAATCACATCACCAATCACCCTCTATTTGTGAAAACTGCTCTGATACCTAAGATAAGGTGGGAAATTGCAACATCATAGTATGTGTCATAGGACGATGTTGCATGATGCCTTGACTGGAGCAGTTCCCATCAGACAGTCTGATGATTAATGGAAAAATGAAGTTTAAGGCTTATATATCTGGGGATCATGTAACATTATCTCTGAGTAGATTGCTAATTCACTAAACACATTTTAAAAGATTTATTTATTATCATATTTTATTTTATTTACTTATTCTCTCTCAAGCATCATTCATAGATACCTGTCTTCCTTAAAAACACCTTTTGGGTGAATTGAAGCAGAGTACTTAAATCTGATCACATTTTTCTTAGAGTTAGTATTAATTCCTTTTTATTCTGAAAAAAGCTTTTATTTTATATGCATGAGTGTTTTGATTGCATGCAAGTAAGTAAGTATAGAGGCATGAAAAGTCAAAAGAGGACATTTGATTCTCTGGAATTGAAATTACATACACCTGTGAGCTGTCATGTGGGTACTAGAAACCAAACATCAGTCTTCTGCAACAGTATCAACTGCTTTTAACCATGGAGATATTTCTTAAGAGCTCACACTAATTATTGAAAAACCAACTGCATTTATACCTCATGATATTCCTATGTAGCCAGATGGTATTATTTTTTTCTTAGAATAATGAGTTTTGATGTGAGATAATATTCCAAATTCTATTGGACTGAAGCTACAAACTTCTCAGTTGCCAAAATATCAGAATGCACATAAGATTATATTTCCTTGGAAGGAGCAATGCATGCTGCTAACACTGGAAGAGGCAATAGACATGTATCTGCAATACGGATAACAGAGCAGCTTTGGTGTGTAGTGGACTGCATTCTTTACTCAAAGAACAGCTCTGATTTTGTACTTTATCCAAAAGCCTATGTGGTTGTACAGGGTGTGTGTGCTTTGGAATCATGAACAGAGTTGAGATTTTTAACAATAATTGGGCATCAGGTATGTATTTCTCAAGTACAATACATCTTAAAGCACTGTAGCTCCCTGTGTGTTAGGGCATCATTGTTGATTCCCTGTTCAGATAGAGAAATTAATGTGCATCATTGTTGAATCACTACAGTGATAGTCTTGATGCAATCTTTGTGACTAGGGATGATGGGAAAAGATGTTGTGTTATACAGAATGAAAAAGTGACAGTGATGGATGAAACCATTGCAGAATGGTACACACTGGGATTTTGATATTTTTATTAGTATCTGTCCACTGTTAAAAGACATAAAACACCAGGAGAGTTGTTGCTGAGTATAGATGTCATGACTTCAGTGCTCTCTTCCTTTTTCCTCTGCTACTCTTTCAGTGGGAAGGGAGCTCACAAGAACATAATGTAACCCTTAGTGCATGGTGTTTTGTTTTGGGAGAACAGTGGTATATTGATCAACAAGAATTTTCATCATGTTCATTGACCTGACAATCTTTCTAAAATCAAAAGAACATCTTTATGATTGGACTGACAGTTAATTGCGAATTCTGCCTGGAATTTCACATGCAGTATTTTATGTGCCCAGATAAATATGGAAAAGATGAACCACTGTTATTTTCATTTAAACTTTGAAATACCTGTTTCTACTGGTAATGGAATTCTCAGATGGAATAGGAAGTTTTCAGACAATGAGATGTTTTTTTGAGTGAGGAAGGAGGAATTGATAATTGAAGATTTTTTTCACCTATTCAGTCTTCAGAGTTAAATTGGATATATATATATTTATTTATTTATTTAATGGTCTGTCTTCAGCTCAGTGTTTCACAAATAGTTGTCATAACCCACTTGAGGGTTGCATATCAGATATTTACATTATGATTCATAATAGTTGCAAATTTACAGTTATGAAGTCATAACAAAATAATTTTATGGATGGGTCCATCACAACATGAGGAATTGTATTAAAGGGCATCAGCATTAGAAAGTTTGAGAATCAGTGCTTTAGAAAATGATGTAATCTCCCTGAGCATCAGTTTCTCCATCTTTGAAGGAAAGATAATACCTACTTTGTTAGGTCTCTATGGAATGGAAAAAAATATATACTTCACATGCATTAGGGTTTGATAATTGCTAGTAATTGTCATTTTGAACCTTCCCATATTGAAGATGTTTTTTCCCCAAAAAAGTTAAATCTCTAGTTCCAACTATAAAATATTACTGTAAGCTTGAAGGAGTGGACAGCCAGAGAAATAATTACATTCATACACTTTCCTCTGCCAGAATTTCCTACTGATTAAATTTATTTACATATGCAAATTGAAATGCTGTGTACTCATTACTTTAAATATGTTTTTCATTAGGTAAATGAAATGCTTATGGAAGGTGATATAAGTTTAAAAGCAGAATATTGTCAAAACAAGTTACAGAATAAATTTTAAATCACTTTTTAAGAAAATCAGTATATATTCATTGTGCATAGTATAGAGTCAAATGATAATTTCTTTCAAATATGTTAGGTGCTTTAACCATATCCACTCTTTTCTCCTATCCCCTTCTGCTTGTCCCCTTCCCTCACCCAGTCTCTCTCATGCTTCCACATATACATGTATATGTATGTATGTATATACATACATATATACATGACATACATACATATGTACAAATGCACAGCCATAGTTATGTTTTCTGTATGTACAACAAATTATAAGACTCCCAAATTAGAGAAAATATTGTATTCATCTGATATATTTCCCTTAATATGACCTTCAGTTATAGTCATTTCTTGGAAATGATATAATTTTATTCTTCTTTATGACTGAAGTAACTTGTATTTTCATTATGCATTGATCTGTAAATTGCTGTGGAACAATGGTCTGTACCCTGTCACTTGTATTTTAAATAAATGCTGATTGGCCAGTAGCCAGGCAGGAAATATATTTGGGATGACCAGGTAGGAAGCAGAGGTGGGGCAATGAGAAATTCTGGGAAGAGGAAAGAATCAGTTTGCAGTTATCACCCCGAAATAGAGGAAGTCAGACACAGAGCAAGCAAGATGTGACTACCTCGCCAAAAAAGATACTAAACCATGTGGCTAACACAGACAAGTATTATGGGCTAACATAAGTTATAAGAATTAATTAATAAGAAGCCTGAGTTACTAGGGCAATCAGTTTATAATTAATGTAGACCTCTGTGAGATTTCTTTGGGGCTTAAAGACTGTGGGAACTGGGCAGGACAGAAAACACAGTCAACAGTAAAAGGACACTTAATTTGGCTCCATAATTTGACTATCAGAAATAGTGTTACAGTCAATATGGGATGGCAGATACTGGTGGGAAATATTTACTTAAAATCCTGTGAGTGTGTCAATATAATCAAAAGCATATCAAAAATGAAGAGAGGACAAAAATTACTCCTCTGTGCATTCCCAAAAGAGAGAGACATGGAAGTCCTACATTTTGGCTCAAATGATTAAAATATCTGGGGTCCGCCCTCTCTCACAACACTTTGCTGAACATCTTCCCATTCTGAGTCGGTCTTAAGATAAGGCTCTTTTATTTATCATGTGTTCATGAAAACAACACCAACTGTGTTTCATAGTCAACCCATCTTTCCCTGACAGGGATGCATCAGGTCTTTCCAGCCCATCTTCTTGGTACTCAGAATTTCAGGCTCACACTCTTCCGCTATTTCATTTTTCTCAGGAGATACACTACTTGCTATTTCCATTTTCCTTTCCTTGTCTACAGAATTCTGAGTGTCATCTTATTTCCCACAGAAATGAACAATAGTTTCCATGGTTCTGCATCTCCCCATCATCTGGAACTGTCGGTATCCAGAATTTGAACTATTATATCTTACATCAGAATATAGGCAGCACAGATTGTGTATCTTATGTCAAGAATAAGGGTAAATAATCATCTTTTCTCAAGGTCAGAAGCCCATAGGAAAAAAAGAGAGCATTTTTCATCCATTATATCATTGACCAGGTCTTTATTCAAATAGGTTCTCTGTTTGCTCTTTCTGAAATAGAGAATCCAGCCACTTATGCAGTAATCTTCTTTTCCTCCGTGCTTCATTTATCTTCCACAGGTTTCTTTTCTATGGGCTCATTCTTTTCGTAATCTGCAGGCTTCCCCTCTTCTCTACACCTCCTTCTTTGACTTGTCTTTTAGGGCCATTGCTGCTTTCTGTACCCAGAACCTGTGATTTCTGACCTATAGAAGGTTGGTGTACTGGGCATAATCTTTGCATACGGTTTAAAGTTCAAAATTTACTCTCCTCTTCAAGACTCCTGTGATGACTTTGAAGTGGATCTCTGGGTTCTTTGAGGTCCTGTTGTCTCTGTACTCACCATCTTGTGTACAGTACAGATATGAGTTGATAGTTAATTCTGAAGGGAAGTGGCTTTAGGTCAAGTGCTATACATCTTATCTAACTTCTAGGAAGCACTTTTAATCCAAATGTAGAAATACCCTACATGTCCACTAAGAGCAGTTTTGTAATGTTTAGTTGGCTTATATTACATACAGTGATATTAAGGTTGTTTCTGAAGGCTTTGATGAGACTACTGTCTTCATTATAGATAATTTAACATCTCCTAAGTTGAACTCCACATATTTTTGCATTCTGTCATTATCAGAGCATTTGTTGAGATATTGCCAGATTTTCTTGATGTCATCCCAGACTTTAAGTTTTATAAGCATCAATATGACTTTTTTGGTTTTCTTGTAACCATTGGCCTTATCTTTAACCACCAAAGGAAGTACAGGGAGTTTCTCCATATAATAATCTTTAGACACAACCAAAGCTATTAAGTCCAAGGCAGGCAGGGCAGAACAGATGACATATTACTTATGTGTGGCAGTCATTCTGTGTTGTCAATGGTGCCAGGTTTTAGTTAGTGCAAGCATACTACCTTCCTGACACACATTTCCAAAGGCACACTGCCTGGAATGGTTGATCCTATTATCTTGAACTCTGGGAATTTGAACTATAGCACTAGTTTCTCATCACTCAACATTGTCCCAATGACCTGTTAATTCACTAATGGTCTAGTGCTGGCTGTCATTTTGTACAAGCTGGTATGAATGACATCTTCAATATCTGTGCAAATGAGAGCCTTGAATACAGGTAAGAGAGTGACTTTTTTTTTGTCAGATTATGTGCCTTTCCAGAGTAAGCCAAGACAATGGTAGAACCTTGCAGAAGTAGGCAGCCATTGAAGGGTCCAACTTTAGGCATGTGCCAAGAGAGGAAGCCCATACCTGACACTACCTAGATGGACAGCAACTAGAGGCAAACAGCTCAAAGATCTGTTACAGAACTGGTAAGTCAGTAAATAAATAAATAAAGTGAATAAAACGATTTCTAATGCTATTGTGCTATACTCAGATTAGTGCCTAGCCCCTTCATCATCAGGCAGGCTTCTGTTGGCAGCTGATGAGGACAGATGCAGATATCTACAACCAAACATGAGGCAGAGCTTGGGGAACCACACAGAAGAGGAAGGGGAAAGATTTTAGGAGTCAGAGAGGTAGAGGACCCTAGGTAAATATGGCTTACTGAATCAACTAAACAAGGCATATAAGGGCTCACAGAGACTAAGTAACAGTCAGGGAGCCTGTATGGGTCTGACCTAGGTCCTCTGCATATATGTTATAATTTATAGAATGGTATTCATGTGGGAGTTGGGGTGTCTTTGGCTCTTTTTCCTGCTCATGGGACCCTTTTCTTCCTACTGGATTGCTTTGTCTAGTCTTGATATGAGGGTTTGTGCCTCATCTTTCTGTTACTAGTCGTGGTGAGTTTGGCTGATATCCCTGGGAGGCCTGATCTTTTCTGGAAAAAAAAATGAGGGACAATTGGATTTAGGAGAGAAAATGTTTGTGGAGGTACTGGAAGGAGTGGAGGGAGGGAAAACTTTAGTCAGGATGCAATGTATAAAAGAAGAATATAAGTATAAAAAACCACATGTCATGATGAGAAAAGGAGGTCAAGCTCTTCTCCACCCTGTTGTTACTTTGGAAAAATATTTTTTTAAAAAAAGACTGAATAATTAAAGAAATTTCTTTAGAGTAATAGAGCCTGCTTTGCTCTGTGGCAAAGAACCTGTTTAGTATCCTTGAGGTACTGATTTCGGATTATAGTAGCACCAAACAGCTAAAGTTTCACAAAGTCTGTGAACAAGTATCCTAGAAGAAAGAAAAAAAAAAGAAAAAAAAAACACCCATGGACAATTCTTCAACATGCTGAGATTATTTTCCCCCAGTGTTGCTTTGAATAAAATGTGTTCTTTACAATGATAAATTCTAAAAATATAAGGAAAATGTTAATCCTGGCAGTGGCTGGAACATCCAAAAATTATTAACTGATAATCTCTATCCTCATGCCAATCTCTTTGATTTTAACACCCTGGGATGGGTATACTGTTCCACTTCCTAAGTTTTAGTTTGAAAACAAAGGTTATACCATTAGATCTCTACAGGAGGATGCAGAGCCCTATAACATTGCAAAGATAGTAATATTTCGCTTTATTATTTGGGATTTTTAAAATGATGAGGTTTTGCATAGTTTCAAATACAAAACACTCCTGCTGGAATTTGTAAATTTGCTGAATCTTAGATAACATGTCTGGCAATTATTGAGGAGGAATATGGAAAAAGACTGACTATACAAGGAGATAGGCTCTTGGGTCACTGTGAGTGCTTCACAGAGACGTGGATGATAAACTTTCAGGCCTCTGCATTAATTTTTCTGCTTACGCTGATTGTAACCATTTCTGGAATATTTTTAGATGCTTCTTTCAGTTACTCAATAAATTTTGTTGAGTTGAACTTTAATAAAAACCTAATAGTAGCATTATTCTCTATCAATTTGTAGTTACGGGATGAACTAGTTGCAATATCAAAGACAGAGAAAGCTGAATGAGGTTATTAGCAACAGAAAAGAAACTTTGAAGAATTGAAATTGTGGAGGTTACGATATAAGGGACCACCTATAGAATGGACGTGAGGAGAAAAACAAGAATAGTTGAGTAGTGTAGTGCAATCTGCCAGGCCCTGTCTAACTTGTGTGCACATTCCTGAAAAGGGGAGTGAGGACTGAGGAAAGGAATAGAAAAGAAACAGAAGATAGAGTCAGGAGGGCCTCCAGTGAATATTGTAACGACCTTAAGTTTATTACTCATAGTCCTTATATACGCCAATCAAGGGGGAGGGCAAAAGACTTCCTTTCCATGATACAAGGAACAAACAGGTGTATTTACCTCCTTACATCTCAAAACACCTGGGCACCATGTCCCAAGTCAAATATCCTGTTGTCTGGTTTTCAGCCTTTGTAGATAAAAAAAAAACCTATCAAAGTTCTTTTGTTGTTGTTTTGTTTTGATTTTTTATGCTATAAATAGAGCATAAAAAATGATGACTAAAGAATTGCCCTGGATTGGGGTCAGTCACAAAGGAGACAGAGCCACTTAGGGAGATACAGTTTGCTTTACATTCTGGCCTGTGGATTGCCACATTCCATTGGGGCCATGTAGCTTGAAAAGCACTGGTCAGGTGATCGAGGAGGCATGAGCAGAAAGCCTGTGTCTGATCTTTCACTGTGGTTCCCTATGGGGAAGGCAAAATGTGGCGAATCAGTCCACTTTGGACTGAATAGTTTGAACTACCTTGGTGGACTTGGTACTACCAGGTGACTTTTCTTGCCTGGAATTTGTACCCAGGTCTTCTGGAGGACAGGAGGCAACTCTATGGAAGAAGTCTGATTTGGGGTACTTTAATTTGCAAAGGAGAGATATATAACGGCTAGACCCCTTATCTATTGCTTAGATTACATACCCCTGTGGATCATTCTCTACTCAGTTCAAGACCCTTTATTATATAAAAATGTAATTGTGGAAAAATATAAACAAAATGATTATATAACTAAGAAGTATGGCTAAATTATCTGAAATTTAGGAGACTTTTTTGTCTTGTAGGATGAGACTCTGTCAAATACATTGGAGACACTCTTCACCCCAATGATGTTGGGAATATCTTTTTCTAAGAGAAACATTGCTAGCTTGGACTCGGGATTCAGAAAGAACAGAAAATATTAGGAGGTTTTCACAAGACCTCACAGCCTACTACAATCTATCAAGCTAATAACACTACTCGGCTTCCAACACTTGGCTCCTGTTATGAAAAGGGAAAGAAGGTTCTGGAAGTGGAAACAAAAATCCAAAGTTCTAAGCGTGGAAAGCAAGTGATCCATAGATCATGAATTCAATAGATCGATAAAATCCATTGACTTTAATATTCTCTGGTTTCTTGCAAAACTTCTAAATTATCAATGCTTTCTAGAAATCTCATACTTGTTTTAGTCTGCACACATTTATCTCCTGAAAGAGAATGTATTCTGGAGAATTAGAATAGTTCTGGTGGGGCAGAAGGAAGATATCAGGCCAGCTGTCTTTAAGAGTGGGATGATTAAAGGCACAGGAAAACCCGAAATGCATTTCAGGGAGATAACCAGAGTTTTATAATCAAGACTTAAGGAACAGACATGTTGCTAAGAAAGATTGTCAGGGAATGGCACAGGAAAAAGCAAAATTACTTGTTAGACCTCTCTGTGGGTAATTGGAGGGAAACAATCAGCAGTGGCATTTACCATACCACATCACTGCTATTTTTGAATTGCTGAGTACTTATTGATGAGATAGGTTGGTGTCAGTTTATCACAATATAGCACGTCTTATCTGTTATGTGATTTTCAAAGCGTGAGCTTTCAAAATTGGACCCATTGTAAGACTCTTGTGTTTATGCTTCGGTATATATTTATTCTAACTCCTCCATTCAGTAAATGACTTATAAGCCAACATCTAGAGGAAGAAAAGAAAGGACAGAGTTGATTATAATGGTGTAAAAGAGCACAGCTATCAAAGATGCAGGGAAAAGATGGAGAACTATGTATGTGGGCCTTGCCAGCAGCAAATGAGCATTGGCTCTGTGTGTGTGTGTGTGTGTGTGTGTGTGTGTGTGTGTGTGTGTGTTAAATTGGTTTTCTTTCACGGTGTTTGGGAGCTTTCTCATTTACTGAACAAGGTGACAACCCCATTGTCACAATCGCTGAGTTCATGAAGCAAAACAGATATTCCATCTACAAAATGAATGCAGTGACTTCAGATTAATTAGATTCCCTTTCAGATGATAAACATCAAAGGGAACACTGTAATTCATGTACCTGGGGACTGATGTGGCAGGAACACAACAGGAGCTGCCTAGATTGTTGAGCCACAGGTCTGAGCAGTGGATCTGTGCTGCAAATATTTGACCTTACATGTAACTTTCAGAGCAACCCCACAGAAGCTTTATAACCTTCCAGATTTAATAAATACCCCTGCTACTATTTAGGCTCAGATGCAAACAGGCGCAACTTGCATATCTGCTTGGGCGCTCATTCTTTCCTCATATCTCCTCTCAGCTGTGGACTCTCCACTGGCATGAATCCAAATATTTAACATGAATTTACAAGTCATTTACATAGGCTCAGACTATTTACACAGTGACTAATTGCTTTGTTAAGGACAAGGTCTGGGTATTATATGATTTTTCATTAATAATGGGAGGAGGGGGAGGGAAATGGGAGGCTGGGAGGAGATGGAAATTTGTTTTTTTTTCTTTCTTTTCTTTATTCTCCTTTTATCAATAAAAAAAAATACATAAAAAAAAATTAAAAAAAAAAGAGGACTAAAAGAATCTAACCCTGTGAAGTACCAAGAGGAAAGCTTAATTTTTATGAATTTCCTTATGTTTGAGCAGTCTTTATCCTAGCATTCGGCTATGTTTGAACTTGTGTCCTTTGTCAGTGGAAAGTACAACAATCTTTTATCTCTTCCACTTTAAGGCAACTGCGATATCATATTTTAAATTAATTTTGAATGACATGTGGTTAGTTGATTTACTTTTTCCATCAAATTTAACCTTAGATAAGCACAGGCTATGAAATGAATGAAGTTAGGGCTCATTTTCACACACTTCCCATCCTGCACCTCGCAGAAGCCCTCATAGCATGTCTGACAGTGTCCCTCACCTTTCTCCAGAAACAGACACTACTATTAGTGTCCTGTGAGTAGAGGCAGAGCTAGGTACTGTGGAGGTTTGCTTCCTTCATCTTCAGTGTGTATGTTGAACACAGCATGCCTTGGACAGCTAACTACCACCTCCACTAAAGAAGGAGCTGTTTGCATCAATGAACTCTAGAAATGCATAATTTTGTCAAGCCAGAAGGAACTATAATTGTGGCTAGAATTATAATTTCACTAGATATTCCATCTAAACCCTTTTGAACTTTTTTACTAATGTATAGAGAGAATCTCAGGCAGGTTTCCTAAGCCAGACCCTGGGTCTTTGGCCAGCAGTGGCAAGACTAGGTGTATTGTTCCTTGGACTACACAATTCATGATATTTATAGAATATTGCACTACCTATCTCTCAGCAGGAACCATGTAGTCTAGTGACTGTTTCTATACAATTCATATATTTCTTTCACATTTGTATTCATGATTGCCCATGGATATAGATTATTGTGTGTAGTTTATTTTTATATAAGTGTTAAAAGCTGAATTGCATCCTTACCAGCTGTGACTGAAGTGTTCATTTATAGTAATCAGCCCTTCTAATCAATTGGTGGGAAAATATGCATCCCACCCCCTTTACTTAGTTTCTAATGCAACTAACCAAAGAATCCCCTGGACATTTTGTTGTTGTTACATCCAGTAGATGTTTTTGTTGGTAAATGTCTATTGGCAACTTATTTTGTTGTGTAAGTGAATGTTTGGTGTATGTGCATGTGTGTGTTGGGTGGTCGCATATAATCAGATGCCCTGGGAGGATGTTGAGTGCTCTGCTCTTCATATCTTAAAACAGCATCCATCATTGTACCTGATGCTAGAATGGCTGCCAGTATGACAAAGCAATCCTCCTGTCTCTACTTACTGCAGTGATAGGGTAGTAGGTGCATGGGTGACCATTCACGGCTTTTTATCTGAGTGCTTGGAATTTAATCTCTGGGTCTTGTGCTTGCCTGGCATAGTTCTTATCCCCTGAACAGATCCCTAGTCCTCTCCCCCCCCCCACTGAATATTTCCTAATTAATCTTTCTTAAGTTTGCTGTCAAGTGAAAGTAACATGGTTGAGAGAATCTCCCATTAATTTATTCACTGTAACAGTCTTTCCCCATAGAATTGAGCTATTGGAGTTATTTCCTTTGTGACAGTAGATTTTTCTCTCCATTTTGTGTTCAGAGTCCCTTATATTATACATTTCTGTGCTAATGCGCAAAAATTATGGCTCCTCGTGCTCTTAACATGATCCTACAATGGAAGTGCTCTGTCATCTTTTCTGTATTATGACAGCATCTGCGCATTTCCCACAGAGGGTATCTTTAATCATTCAAATTTCTAAAGTGTTCTACTGGGATGTTGATTAAAATTGAAGTAATTCTTCCCTGGAAGCATGCAGATTTCTGTATAGTTCTTCTTAGTGTACTATTCAATAGATTATAGCTATAATTATTCATGCTTTTCAAAGTACTCACTGCTTGTTACATCAAAATATTGACACAAACATGATATATCAAACCGTTTTGTATTTTTGTGTCAAGAGGTTTATATCCTTACAATTTATTCTAGTAATTTAAGTTTTCTATAAAGGTAAATATTTCTTTTGTAATTTTTCTAATGTGTTTAGATTTGTCTTTCACAAGTAATAAAAATGTTGGGTTATTTCAGTTATCCCTGATTTTATTCTCTTTGTATGTGCATGTTTGTGTACATGTGTGCATGTGTGCGTGTGTATTGTAGGCATCTGTGTGTAGGTGTACCTGTCTGTGTGTGTGCATGTGGAGGTCATAGGTTGCCATCAAATATTTCCATTTTCTGATTTTTCAAAAATAATTTTACATATGAGTTCATTGTATTTGGATCACTTCTAACCCTTCCAAATCTTCTCATTTCCCCCACAGCCATTCTCCCATTCATGACCTCTTTTAAATTCATTTAGTGTGATCTGTATATGCCCATGTTTAGAACTAACCATTTGGGATTTGGAGCTCAACCTTAACAAAATTGGTTCTCCCTCAGGAGCCATTTACTACCGGTAGATCTCACCTAGGACTGGGCCCTGTCATGTTTTCTTCTACCCATGCTGGCTTGTTGATTGGTAGAGTCTTTGCAGTTCTTGTGCAGCCAGCCATATTGTGGTGAGTTCATGAGTGCGATATCTATGTTCTGTCCAGAAAGCACTATCACTATGCAGCAATAACATATCTGCTCTCCAGATCTTACAATATTGCTTTCTGCTTTTTCCAAGCCTTGGAGTAGGGATTTTCTTATATGTAAGTAAGATTTGGGGCTAGGGACACCAAAGTCCCTTATTTTCTGCATTTTGACCAGTTATGAATCCCTGTAACAGCATCCAATCTGCTTCAAAACAATCTACAATAAGATTTGAGAGCTGCACTACTCTATGGGTCTAAGGATGAGCATTTAGAAGGCATTTAGTGACTATACTAAGTTTAGTAACATGGCAGTAGTAGGTTCTCCTCCAGAGTTATAGTACCAGGCATGATTTCCTGTTCTTTGATCACTGTTCCTGAGGCTGCCCCTGAATCTACTGCTGTATCAGCTACTAACAGTGGCTCCACAATCAATGCCCTGCTCTTCAGGTAGAGCCCCAGTGGGACTTTTCCATTCTGTCAGAATTGGCTTTTGTCTCTACCACCAAATGTACTTTAAAACTAAATCTCTATTGTCCTATTTAGCAATAATGAGTTGGGAGTCAGATGCTGGGGTGAAAATCTGCTAGCTCAGAAAGGCTGAGAAGCAACCAGCTGATCATCCTATTTAGACAGCAACCCAGCAAGAGTGTCCTTTTAATGCTTCAAACCAAAAAAAGACTGCCAGACTCAAAGTCCCTCCCTACTACTTCCTGTGCATCTTTCTGTCTTCTGGACTTCCTGTGACTCTCTATGACTACTTTCTGTCGACTATTTGCTGGCCCTACCTTCTCACCAAAGGTTGATTTTATTTCGTTAACACAGTCTTGGAGTTCACCATGTGATCAAACATCCCACAACAAGTTCTGCCAATTGTGTGGGTTTTCTGTCCAATCAGACTCCTCTTGGTTCTATTGCCATTATTATACCAGTCCAGCTGTAACGGTTACTATGCTTACAGCTGGATTGAAATGTTGTTAACTCTTCTCTCTTTTGCATTCTTTTTGAGACAAGACATCTCATCGAATCCAGTGCTTTCACTAGAAACCTTGTAACATACCCATCTTTTTCACCCTCCCTCCAGTGTTGAGGCTACAGATAAGCTCTGCAAAGTCTGTCTTTTATGTAGGTGATACACATCTAAACACAGGTCTTGATACCTACACAGCAAACACTTTACCCACTGACCTGTCTCCCTCCACCCATTTTCTCTTACTTGAATTGTAAGGGCTTTGCAAGGTTGTTCATGATAACAACCCAAGCACACGTTAAGAAGAACCAAAAATATCACAGGTTCCTAGCCAGCCTGAGCTATGAATTAAGACCCTCTCTCAGAGCCCAAAATTCTTTATAAGAAACAATACTTTAAAGCTGAGCAAAAAAAAATGCCTCTTTAAAAGATAAATATTCTAGACCAGGAGGGTCCTTGGGTTTCATATACAGGTGATACTTGGCATCCTCCACTTCTCTCTTCCAGAAATGATAAATATAAAATATGGTAAGTATCTGCACCTGTGCTACAATAGCCTATTTTTTATTGTTTCTCCTGTAATGATCAGCATATTAAGAGAAAAAGATTATTGTGATACATCTGTTCACAATCAGGCAGTAAGTCACCTGTAAGTAAGGAACATGTGATCAATGTGGCTGCTCATTCAGTGGTGGATACAAGTTGAAGTTTCACATGTCTTGTTATTATCTTGTTATTATTATTATTAATCTCAAAATTAATCACAGTAGTAATGATCAAACTTAAAAGTACTCTTGAAATTCAAACTAATATTTAAAAAATTAAATGAATAAAAAAATGAGAAAAAGAGCAATAAAGATAAATTAGCGATAATGGTCATGTGTAAATAATTACAAGATATTAAATATAAAGTTATATAAAAAGTAAGGTACTGGAAGCATTGGTAAATGTTTCAAGACTATGTTTCTACTGAAAAGCATTTAAAGTACAACGGATATAAGGATTTATACTTGTGAAACATCTTAGACATTTTTTTAATAAGCACATGAGACAAATAGAGTCATATGCTATCCAATGAGTCTTAATTATGTAAACACTGTCCAGGTGAGGGTTGTACCAGATAACCACAATATGTAGAGGTTGATCATCTATGTTTGTAAGTTCCCTCGATAAGTTTTACACAATAGTAATGCTGCCTAGAAATAATTTCTTGGGAATAATGCATACGAGTTGACTTTGTCTCATTTTAAGGAAATTTAAATGGAAAAGGGCAGTGGCATTGTATAACTTTTTAGTAGCAATGTCATAAAAGGCAAGAAATGTTTTAAATTTGAAATAGTAGATGTGATATGTTAAGAAAGCCTCAAAATATTTAACATTTTGTAACTGGAGGTTCATGTGTGTGAGCATGGTCACATATATATGGGTACATATGTGTACAGGTCCATATGTCTACATATATGTGGGTGTGGACGCATGTATATGTGTGCTTGCTTGTGGAGGCAGAGTTTGACACTAGGTAACTTATTTGATTCTCACTTGTATGTGAGAAGTAAGCTCTCACATGGAATTGGAAGCACACAGGTACAACTAATCTAGATAGCCATGCTGCTTCCAGGATTCTTTACTTCTGCCTCGCAGGGCTGGGTTATAGATGGCATCTCATACCTGCAAAGCATTCATTTAATTTCTGGGATCTAAACTGTTGCCACATGCCTATGTGACAAATACTTTCAACTGAGATGTCTCATTAGTCCCACATTTAATATATCTGAGATAGAGAGCAATGAGTGAGGGTGTGCGTGTGTCATGGCACATGTGTAGAGATCAGAGGACAGTTCTGTAGTTAGTTCTCCCCTTTTACCCTTTTCTGGCTAGGAATCCCTTTTCAGGGATTGAGTTCAGCATATCGGGTTTACAGAGCAAATATTTTAGCTGTTGGGCCCTCTCTCCCATCCCACTTTCATCATCTTTAAAATAGTAAAATAAGATAGATAATTTGTTGAATCAGGCTTCATCCAGACGTCTAGTTGGGTTGACAAAAATCCTATACCTAAAGCTCTTGTCAAAAGTGCTAGTCTCCCTGTATTCTCTAAGATAAGATATCTCTAGGGGCAGTAGGGATCAAAATAGGAGGAAGAATATTTTTAACTACCTCTTTGTCCTATCCCCCTATCCCCTGTTTATTCTTCACCATCTTCTCTTTTCTCCTTGTTGGAATCTGTTAGATCCCTGTAAATGGTAAAAATTTATCAGTTTGGCAAATGTTTTCCCAGAAACCTTCCTTGCTCAAGAATAACTTCCAGAACAGGAAACTGCTATCTGAAATGTCAAAGGCATAATTTAGGACAGAAAATCATCTTTTAAACCCCAATCATGATATGCTTTCCCCGCTTCAAAACCTATAATATTTCAAGTCTTGACTAAACCACAACACAGTCTCCATTCCCTTAAAGAGACTGTTGTCTTTCAGTTGTTATGATTAAAAATAACAAATTCTGCTTTCAGACATGACTTTCTTCTCTCTTTAATTTCATGTCACTTCCCTCAGTCACAATTTAGCATGTTGGTGTTAAAACTTGGTGGGTTGTTCACTAGGGCAGAGACTCAGGTCTCCTCCCTAGATGACTCTTCTCTCTCTCTCTCTCTCTCTCTCTCTCTCTCTCTCTCTCTCTCTCTCTCTCTCTCTCTCTCCTTCATTGTCTCCCATTTCCTGTCACCTGTCAAACCACATTGTAGTGGGTATTTGCTCTGCCCATGACATTGGGCTATCTTTCCCAATAGAGCCAAGCGAGGTGGTGCTTCTCAGGACCTCTTAAAAGAAAAAAAAAGAGGAGGTTACTCCTACTTGTGTGGTGAAGACTAGGGAAGGTGATGTGGAGCAACATGTGATCAGTCCCCAGCTTTTCAAGGACTCTGCAAGTAGATTTACCATATCCTTTATCCATGAGTGTATTTTCCTCCTTTCATATCTTAAAAAATTCTTGATACCCCTTAAACAGATGCACATGGATTTTTTTCATAACACCCAATTAAGAGGCCCTTAATCCTCCAAATTTACTATGGGCTAAACAGTCAATAGGGAGATCTATTTGGCCTCTGTCTATGTGAGTCGTGCAAGTCACGTTGACTGAAGAGTTTTGAGGGCTAAATTCAGTTTGAGCTCTTTTCCTTCTTTCCACTATTGTTGTTGCTCTTATTCTGTTGTCCCCTTTGACCTCCTAAGCAGAGGATTTATATAATTCAACTATAGTGCATCTAACACCTGGGTTTAATCTATGCCCTAGATTGGCACCCTCTCTCTGAACCCTGGGTGTCTTGATAATTGTTTGACTGCAGTGAAGAGACGCCATGACCAAGGCAGCTCTTATAAGAGAAAGCATTTTTGAGTTCGCTTGCAATCTCAGAGGTTTGGTGCCACTATAATCATGGTAGGGAGCATGACGGTACATGGGCAGACATGGTGCTGGTGAAGTAGTGGAGAGTTCTATATCCAGATCCTCAGGCAGCAGGGAAAGAAAGGCACTGGGCCTGGTGTGGGCTTCTGAAACATCACAACCTATCCCAGTGATACACTTACTCCAATAAAACTGTGCCTACTCCAAGGACACATCTTCTAATCTTTCTCAAGTAATGTCACTCCCTAATGACTAAGCACCAAATATATGAGCCTTTGGGGGCATTCTTATTCAAACCACCACACCAAAGGTCCTTTGACTTTTTACCCTGGCTTTGCCTGCCAAGTCACTGAAATTGGGTACACCTGGTTCAGCCCCTGGTCATTCTTTCTGTCTACTTTCTGGTTATAGGTGACAACTTATTATCAGAAACTAACCTCACACTTACCTTTCCTAAAATGGAATCTAAGATCTCAATCATAAACAGCCTTTGGTTGCTTTAAAACAAACCTCAAGAGTTTAGTTTGCATGTTGACTGAGGTCTGAGCCCAACACAAATTAGATACTACTTTTGACTTTCAAAGTCTCACTAACTCAGGCAACTACACATATGAAATGACAAAAAGATCAAAAGTGTTCCCCAGCTTCAAGCCTTTTCTCTCTTCACTCAAGTTATTTGTTCTGTTCCTCCATTTTTCCATTTTAGGTTTTATCAGCTCAAGCTTATAAACTTAATTCTGAAAACTCTCATCCTAATTTGGTTTATTAGCACCATTCCAACTAAAATAGAGCACCCTCTACAGACAAATTGTCTTCTGCTGTTTAATCTAGGAAGCTAGGTTTGGAATGTAGGATTTGGCCCTCCAACTTCAGATACAGATCTAAAGCCAGAAAACTACCTACTGAACCCCAACCCTGGTAAGCCCTTCTTCACTTCAAGCCATCCAAAACCTCAAGCTCCTGTTGCAACAGAGCAGTCTCCACTTCCTCAAAGAGACTGCAGCCCTTCAATTGTTCTGATTAAAAGAACAATTCTACTTGGAGAGATGCCTTTCTCATACCTTTTGTTGACGTCACCTTCATCAATACTGATCTAAGGCACTGGGACTTAACAGTATCCCCAGTGTAGTACCCAACCTGTTTCCTTCTATTTCTTCACATTTCTGTTCCCAGTTCCCACAGGTCTCCCCTATATTATCTGTTTCCATCATGTAAATCTTTCATTTTAATGTTGTACACATGTAACAGTGTCCATCTTATTAAGCAGATTTTAGCGACTTTATCCTCTTATTATTATCTCTCTTATAAGCGTTTACTACTACTTCTAATTAGTTCAGTGTTATTGCAAATTGCGGTGTTTTCCAAATTTTTTACAACCACAAACAGCTGTAAACTGAATAGCCTTGAAGTTAATTAAGTGAAAACTTTGACCATATGTTTAATTATTTCCTTAGGATAAATTTCTAGTAATTGAATTTTGGTTCATTGTTTATACATATAGTTATAGTCTTCGATATATATTATCAAACTACTCCTACACATTGTTTGTATATGTTAAAATAGCTCCAGTAGAGGCCAGGTGCTAGTGAAAAAAAGTAAAAGGAAAATTATATCATTGTTATTATTTCCATTTCAGAGTAACTTGTGAAGCTGCTTAATAATTTTTGCCAAAAATGTAGCCAGTTATCTTAATAGCATTGTTAATTAAGCCAGTAAACATAGAAAAAAACATAACAATTAACAGAACGTGATACACAGAGAAAAAAATAAGATATACAGTTAATTCGTAGCCTTTAAATAAACACGTATTTGCACATTCACTTGGGAAATGAGATACACAAATGTCTCTATTCTTGGATACCAGTATTTTTCACTTAAAACCCTACATTGCCAATGTGTTTCCTTTCCCTTGAACTGTATGTGGAAATTCCTTAAAGTATGAAGAACAACCATGCAGAAGAGAACAGGACAGATTATCTTCTTTAATCTGTACATACATTGTGAATTGTGGCCAAAATATTTGAAAGTTGTTCATAGACCATCTGTGCAGTTAACTGACTAAGAATATTCCCATAGGCTCATATATTTGAATGCTCAGATATCAGGGAGTGGCATTACTTTAGAAGAATAATGAGGTGTAGCTTCCCATCATGATTACAGTGGACTAAACCTTTGAAATTGTAAGTGAGCTCCAATTAAATTTACACACACACACACACACAAACACACACACACACACACACACACACACACACACACACACACACACGTGTGTGTGTAGAAGACTGCTTATTCATTCCTGGCCTCCCAAACCCGAAATAATCACACAGAAGCTATATTAATTATAACACTGCTTGGTCAATCACTTAAGTGCATTGCTTGCTATCTCTTATATCTTAAATTAACCTATTTCTATCATTTTATATTTTACCACAAAGCTCATGGTTTACTGGTACCCACACACAAGTGTCTTTCTCCTCCATGACTTCATGGTATCTCCATGACTCTACCTTCTTTTCTCCTCTATTTCCTTGGAATTCCCACCTTACTCTATTCTGCTAAGCCACTCGCTGAAACAGATTTATTCATTAACCAATGAAAGCAATACCTATACAGAAGGACTTCCCACATCACTTTCTCTTTTCTGTTCAAATAAAAAGGAAGGTCTTAACTTTAACATAGTAAAATTACATATAACGAAACAGTTATCAGAAAGAATTACAGTTATAATATTTATAACTACTTTATCTTTTATCATAACTAAAGAAAACTATAATTATATATTATATAATTATAACTATCTATTCTTCAACTCCATCAAAAACTCCAGAAGAATATAATATTGCCTAAGTTAACAGGAAGTGCATTGTAAAGAACTTCCAAAACTCTAGAATTGACAGAGATATCTTACTGTCTGGACAGTGACCCAAAGTTCTTCTGTAACATTTGGGCATCCATCTTCAGCCTACAGGGCCATAGTATCTGGAAGACGTTTCCATGAAGCAGGAATTTTAAAAACAGTTCCGCCTATATTGGCAATTTGTCAGTCACTTTCTTCTGTGTCCTGCAGAATGTATAGCAGACTCTTTCATGAAGCAGGAACCCCAAAGGGTCGTTTCACCTTTAGGCAAGTTCAGCAGTCATTTTTCTGTGGGTCCTGCATGTCCAGTTCATACAGCATAATATCAAGCAGTCTAGGCAAGAGCAGTTTCTTGCCCAAATGGTTAACCAAGTCCAATAGCAGCCTCTTCAAAGCACATCATCTTGTTGACGTAGACTGGTGCTGCCAAAAACAGATGTGTCTCATTGTCATGAAAAGCCTGAAGTTCTTAATCATTTTAAAGGCCATATTCTGTTAGTTTATAAAAGGTTTGAAGAATACCTATCCACCTGAATTATATTTGTGTACATATACAAGTCCTAACTAACATGACTACAACCTTGGCTATTATATATGACTATCTATTAACCTATGTTTCTTAATTATACATTACATTTTTAAATGAGCTGAACAAAAACAATACATTATACATTAACAAAACTGACCTTAAATTTGTATAAATAAACCAAGACCCACACCAAAGCAACATATTCAACTCTATAGCATATCCCTTTTTGGATGTAAGCAAATGTTTGTAAACAATATTTGGGAATTTGGGCAAAGTTTTTTTTCAAATTGCTTTTTGCTTTTTGTTGGGCAAAGTAATTTTGGGGTTTGTGGAGACCTTTCAGGTAGTCTTGGTCCATCGGATGACATTAGCCTAGAAGCAATCCACAGTTCACATCTTCTGTAGAAACAAAAGAACTTCTTTTCCAAAGCAACATATCCTTAGACCCAAATTTTGGAGTCAAAATAACATTGAAAAATATATGTTGATCTTGCTTAGCAGTTTCCAGAATCAAATATCTCTCTGTAGTGAAAAATTTTAAAGAAAGCACAATATACATATCCAGACTCTGCATATATTCCATTTTATGTGGCTTAATTTTACTCTATTACTTTTTCTACAAGTTTAATGTTCATTGTTTTTAATCTTTCCTCCTTTAATCTATGATGGTCTGTACTCTTTTATATTAGTTTTATTGTCTCTTTATTCTTTTTCTTCTCTCTCCCAAGACTACATATATTTATTTAACACTGTGACCCATTTAGAGGTCTTTTTAATCTCAATCTTTCATCTGTAATCATTTTCCTACCAGGATCACTTCTTAAAATGCTAAGCAGGGTGGCTAGGACTAAGGCTACTTTGCCTTTTTGCCTTTTGCCAGTCCAACATGGCAGACACATGTTCACCACCTCTGTGATTCATGCACATTGCCCAGCTCCAGGGTCACAGTGGGTCTATGTTACCATTAAACAAGTTTAGTACTCTGTTCGCAAACCTAGTTTAAATGCTCAGCCTCCTAAAAATGCCAGAGCAGTTTCTGCCACTAGAATGAACTGGGAAACCTTCTTAAAAGAGCTATGCCTCTGCACACTTCTAGCAAACAGATTCCACCCAAGAAAATGCTGCTACCTTGAAACCATGGTATTTTATTTTATTTATTTTGTGTGTGTGTGTTTGTCTAGACTTCTTTCTCCAGCTTTCTGGGGTTTTGTGTGGATGTAGTTAGCCCACTTTGGCATGGCAATCTGTAGCCGAAAAGGGGAAATGGTGTGGGAAGTCCTTCTGTATATGTGTTGCTTTTATTGGTTAATGAATAAAGCTGTTTTGGCAAGAGGCAGAATAGAACAAGGCAGGAATTCCAAGAAGACAGAGGAAGAAAAAAGGCAGAGCCAGGGAGATGCCATGTAACTACAGGAGGAGAACGATCCCTATGCAACGGTATCAGTAAACCATGAGTCTTGTGGTAAAACATAAAATTATAGAAATGGGTTAATTTAAGATATAAGAGGCAGCTAGCAATATGCTTATGCAATTGGCCAAGCAGTTTCTGTGTTATTATTTTGGATCTAGGCAGCCAGGAACAAACTATACATATATAGTCACTGCACAAATACATTTATATGCTTCTTATAATAAGGATTAGGTTAAGATTTGGTTTGTAAATAAAACATTGACTTCCTTTTAAAATGTTTATTAATATTAATTTGTGTGTGTGTGTGTGTGTGTGTGTGCGCGCGCGCGCGTAGGTATATGTCTGTGAGTGCAGTATCTGTGGAGTCCAGAAAAAGATATCACATTCTCTGGAATTGGAATTACACATAGTTGTAAGCCACCCAACATTGGTGCTAGGAACACAACTCATGACCCCTGGAAGAGCAGTAAGCAGACACACTTATCCACTGAGCCATCTCTCTAGCTCCTGAAAATATGCTTTTTAATACAGGTTTAAACACTTCAGATATGTTGGCTTTTCCTGCAATTAAATAATGTCTACTTATTGATTTCAGCTTTAAGTTTAGTAAAGCTAATAGGTAAAGCCTTCTATGTTGTTAGTACCTAACTGCTCAATGTCATCAAAACAAGTTGACATATAACTCCTACTTTCACTGACCGTTCAGCTGGCACATAGTCCAGTGACAAGAAACATAGTACCAGAAATCTCATTACTGAAGTCCTGGGCTTTTACATTTTTCCAGGAGGAAAATTCATACATCAAAAAAGGATAAAAGAGCAGGTACTTCATTTTTCTCCAGATATATGAATATATTATAATCATAAATATTATATTTTAAGAAAATAATTCTCAGACATTAACTCATTTTCCTTGTAAATACCGTACTTTCAAATGCCTAATCTTAATTGATTTAAGAGTGACGGCTGTGAGCCTCTTGCCCTTGAGAAGGATGCCTTCCTATAGATAGTCTTAATTTGGATTTAAATGAGCCCATTCATTTTTCAGTGATCTGATGTTTAATAATGATTCTTTGCATGGGATCAAGTTTCAAGTATATTAATTCTGCTTACTTTGTGTGAATATGCACCATCTGATAAATGGATTACAAAAGTTATACTCATTAATCAAAGGCCCATGACATGACCAAAGCAAGGAAAATGAAGATTGACACATTGTAAAACCTTGAGAAAATGCTCTCTATCTTAACTGGAAATTTTCTGCTCTTTGTACCAGTAAATGGGAAATAAGTCTCTGAATGCAGCGTCAGAAGCCCTATACCATCAAGGCAGCTTTATAGTTTTGTTCTATAGCAACTTCTTCAAGGAAAAAAAAATCTGTCTTGAAGTGTAGCTTATTAAGATGTAGAGTATTCTAAATCAAGGTGAAATATGCCATCCTACAGGAAAGGTTTTTTTTTTTTGTTTGTTTTTTGTTTTTTTTTTCTCTTTTTTTTTGATCAGGAGGTAAACAACATGAAAGCCACAGGAAGTTTCTGAAACCACTTGTATTCACTAGGCCCCTACCTCCCTAAGCATATATAAACTGTAAGGGCTGCTCAAAGACACTCTAACATGAGTTTCACTACCTGCAAGAGGCTAAGATCAGCTGGGCCACCTGGAAAAAGCAGTAATAAGCTAAGTTACTCATAGGAGAGTTTCTAACTTGTTGAATGTCCTATGGATCGATCAGTGTTCTCCTGGGATCCAGCTTTCATGAGTCATCCATGCTGGTGTGAGGTTGTTATGACAATAGTTATTTCTGCTCTTGTAAGGAACTCTATCCACACTCCTAGAAGTGACTCCAATAAAATTCATGTTGGATTTGCTAGTATCTATTACTCTTTCTCTACTTGGGATGAGTAGATTTGTGTGTGTGTGTGTGTCCAAAATAATATTATCACAAAATAATTTCCAATTTTGGAACTTTGTTCCCTAGAAATTGTGTTATTACTCAAAGGTCCTTGGATATTCCTTCTGTCCTGTATCTGAATCCCAATTCTGCTCTCTGTGAGTCACAATCCACACACTATGAAGAACAACTTTAAATTTCTGTCCAAACACCACTGTAGCAGTATAGAAGAATAATTATATAAGATAGTTTTCCTCTAATATGATTGCAATTATCATAGAATAATCTAGATTATATCAGTGAGGAAACCATGATTCAATAAATGATAAACATTTCCCTCAAGTTGGGAGAAAGAAGGTTTTAGGCTCACAGCTTTGGTATTTAGCTAGGATTTAATTATGAGGCCATGTTGCTGTGTTTATTTTGAGATATTCCTTCTGCTTGTATATATAATTTTAATTTCCTTAAAGTTTTAAAAAATTTAGGTAAGAACCAGTGTAAAAAATATATATTCAGTGGTTATTACTGGAAGTAACACGATAAGCTTCATGAGTTTGGTAGGCATATAAATAAAGATTTAGAAATAAATCCTGACCTAGAAAGTTCCCTCCATGTATTCTTCAGTAGATATATGAAGTGTCATTTACATAGAAAGGTGTCATTGGATTCCTCCAAACCTGGTTCTCCTGTACTATTTTTAGAAAACCTGCTGTCTCCTACAGTAACAGATGATGTGCAGCTTTTTATTAACATTGTTTATTTAATTGTCATTAGGCTTGTTATCTCACTATTAAATTGCAATGTTCTCATGGTGTCACATCTTAATTTTTCAACAACTCCAGAGCTTGCACAGAAAAACACTAAACTATTTTAGTTTAGTTTTTTAAATTTCCACTTCAACTTCCAAAACAGAGTTGTAAATTATTGCTCCTTGAGTTTTCCCCAATTTTTGATGCTGCCTCTTTCTTTTCCTTTTTCTTATTAATTCTAATTTTGGCCAGCTTCAAGGCAAAGGCATTGCAACTTTAGATCACATGAAAAGTTGGCATAAAAAAGAGTAAGTTTACAAAATCATTCGTTGCCAACACTGTTCGAAACTGTCTGTTAGTCCAGGGTTTCATAATGTAGAGTTTAGCTGCATCTGACTTTTCTCTCATCATTTTATGAACATAGGATTGGAAAATATACAGAAAATCAATTACCATGTTGGAACAAGCCCGAGTACCTGAAATTATCAATGATACTCTGACAAATGTTAGACACATACCAACAGCGATATGATCTAGGGTTATATGACTGTGAGCAAAACTTAACAGTTGAAGACATGGAGAGAAATGAAAGGCTGCTATGCAAAAAGTACTTCAATTCATAAAAGCTTATGTGATAGACACTAAGAGATCCAGGCCAGAAAATTGTGTATGGAGAATATCTATTATTTGAGAGATGACATCTTATCAATCAGTAATTGGGGAATTTGACTAGCCAATCAATAGTATCTTACTTTATCAATCTATAAAATATTTCAATGCAAGCTCTTAAATTTGTTTCTAAATGACTCATTAATTACATTTCTGTTTTAGGGAGAAATCATAGCATGCCTTTATAACAAACTAAGAGCTACTTAAAGAGAGAATCCACTTCCCGGGAAAAATGTTGCCTATTGTGTGCTTCATTTGTGTAGTCCTGCAACATATAAATTACATTATTATTACAGCGTGCACATATCACTAATGAAGAAATTAATAATCTCCACAAATGCATGCTTTTATTGTTTGAGGATTTGAAGTAAAAACGAGGAAATTATTTTAGTAGTTGTAGTTGGTCATACAGGAAGTGGGTTATTGAAATATAGTGAATTTGCATTTTCTGAGTACACATTATTTAAATGCACATGTTAACACATTGCATAGAAGTTAAAAGAAAACCTAGAATAAAACTTGGAGTAACAAGTGTGTGTTTTTGTGTGATTTTGTAGTTTGAAATATGTATTCACTCAAACAATAGGCACTCTATGTGACTTACATTTGCTATAAAGTTCTATGTCCTGCCTCCTTAGGTGGTTTTATCCTTCTCTCTCTCTCTCTCTCTCTCTCTCTCTATATATATATATATATATATATATATATATATATATATATATATGTGTGTGTGTGTGTGTGTGTGTGTGTGTGTGTGTGTGTATGTGTGTGTGTGTATAGATATAGTGTGCATATATATGTTTTTATATATATTAAACAAATAAAATACTGTGTGTGTGCATAAAGCAAAAGTTTTAAATTTTCATTTTTGGCTTTCAGAATAGCTTTCAGAAGAGTTCACTGGCATAGAGAAAGCTAGCTTTCATTTTTCCTTCCTGGGTTCATATTTATGTTTCCCATGCCTTCTGTAGTTAGGTATGACCAAATTATCAAGAACTAACTGGAAAATGTGGGATAATGGGTGACTTCTGAAGATGCCCTTATTTTTTTTTTTTGTGTGTGTGTGTGTGTGTGTGTGTGTTTCTTCCCTCACTACAAATGAATGCAAAAGTAAGTCCCGGTGGTGAGAGATACTGGAATATAGTATTTTAACGAAACAGAGCACCTTTAGAGCAGGCAGAATCTCACTGTGTTTACATTAGAAGATATCTTGATGAGCTCCCATTATGCATTTAGGGGCATCTGGTCCTTTAGTTGAGCCTTCCTCAGTTACTAGTCACCAAAGTCTATTGAAAACATGGAATTCAAGAGTTAAGTACATAGACTTCACCAGAGACTGCAAAAATTTAACTAATTGTTCTCAGTTTTGCTGTTGAACAGATAAGTCATTTCTCTCTGCTTAAAGGTCCTCATGAAAAAGAAATGAGTAACAACCATCACTCTGAATAATTACTGGAACAATGAAATGAATTTATAAGTATGTAAGTTCTCCTTGTGGAAACAAGAGTTCACATCAGGTAAGTGATTTTTTTTGTAACCATTCTTCTGAGGATCTTTGAGATCTGAGATGAAAACACATGATCCAATGATGAAGCTAAATAGAATGTAAGAGCTTATGTTATATTGGGCAAGATGGCAGGTCAGTTGGGGCATGTGCTACAGATACAAGATCAGGAGCTGCCCCCTCTGATGAGAAAGCAAGCAATGACACTGACCTCCTCGACAGAGACTATGAGGTTCTCCACTCATATGGAACCACATGGCAAAGATTGTTGGTTGGTACCTTTTCCTGAGGATAAATGAGTATCAGCTTCCTAAAAAGATGTCTGTAGGTGGAAGAAAGGAGGACTCAAGGAGAGAAGGTAATCATTTAGGGAAATGCAGATGGGAAATGGCCTTAGTAATAATATGAACATTGGAAATCCAGAATTCCTTGGGAAATGGACAGGGCTTCACTCTTTGGGGTGTCAGGGGAGCCATGAAATAAAGAGAATATCAACCCATGTTGCCTCTTTCCATCCTGTTAGTATTCAATGGAGACATATATAAAGGAAGACAACATGTATGAACATTATAATGCCATTTTTACTAGTCAGAATTGTGCAGTCTTAGGGCTGTTATTCAATTCTAACATGTCAGGGATAATTATACAGAAGGAGAAGATTTCATATCCATCTTGAGATAAGTGGTGACTGCCTTTCCATAATTACATGAGTGTGTTTAATTATTTCATTAAAAGCAAACCTTGGTCTATAAAATATAAATTCCTACTGTGCTCTCACTTATTAATTTTTCTATAAGGAAGCAAAGCACTTTAATTCAATTTCTAGTCACCACTTTGACAGCAGTCATCTGTGCCTTCCTGGTTGGGTTTTAAAGTCAAATGAATGTTTAATATATTTCATTTCATTTAGCTAAAACAATTTTAAGTGTCCTAACGAATATCTTTCTGACTAGATCTTATTATGTAATGGATTTCTATTGCAGAATCTGGGAACTCTTTCAAATCCAGGTTAGAGAAAAATGGGATGAAGTTAGGACTTAAGAAAATCTGGTTTGGGAAAAATAAATCTGTAACTCCAGGAACACTTGTGGTTGGGCTGTGGCCCCAGCCAGTTGCTTTGAACTCTGTTTCAAAGGCTATACAAAGGATATGATATTTTTTTTCCAAATAGTATCTTATTTCCCAGTGAAGTTCACTATTTATTTCATCTAACAGAATTGTCAATTGTGTGATGTGGTATGTTATCTGAGCATAGAAGAAAGTCCAGCTCTAGAAGTTTGTTTTAACCCTTAGGAAGAATGACATTCCCCCTTCCTCTGATGTACACACCTGTGAAGCCCATTTGAACTAAAAGGTTTATTTACTAATTTTTTGGGTTTCTCTGTATAGCCCTGGGTGTCTGGACCAGACTGGCCTTGAACTCATAGAGATTCACTTGCCATTCTGCCTCCTAAGTGCTGGGATTAAAGACATATACTACCACCTAGTGAAGTTTACTAATTGCTACCTTTGAATTACATTCTGTTTAATCTGGCATTATTTTTGGAAACCAAAGCATTCATTTTATTTGCTTTATTAGCTTACTAGTTTATTTAATTGTACCTAGTAGTGGGTTTTGGTGTGGTATCTTCGTACATGCATACAACATGCACTGATCACATGTAACAACTCTTCTTTTATGCTCTCCTTTCCACTCCTCCTTCATCCTTCCCATTCCCTAATGATCAACAAGACTCAGGTAAAATTTTCTTTTAGTTTCCACATATGAGAGAAAAACCTACTTATTTGTTTTAATTTTAATTCATTAATTATAACTCTAGTTTCATCTATTTCCCTGAAAACAAAAGGATGTATTTTTATTCCTGATGAACTTCCTGGGATTGTTGTCTTTATTGATGAAACGATCGACAGGTTAACAAGCAGATTACATATCTTCATTAGGGTGAATAAGGTATCTGCCGGATATCTTCTTTGCATTCATGTCTTTGGATTCTTATGCAAGAGCAGAATAATTGGATCTTATGTAATTTCTACTTTTAGTATTTTAAGGACTTCCCTAAGTGCTCTGTTTAGGGGTTGAACTAATTTACACTCTCATTTTTTGTAAACAGCATTTGTTATTCGTATTGGTGTAGTAATCAATTATGAGAGTAGGTTTCATCCATTTAGACCACATTCACTTCCTCCCTTACTTCACCTTCGTGTCTTTCATTTCTCAGATAATGTCCCTCTACTATCATGCCACTCATGCACACGCGCGCGCACACACACACACACACACACACACACACAGAGAGAGAGAGAGAGAGAGAGAGAGAGAGAGAGAAACAGAGATAGAGATAAACAGAGACAGAGACAGAGTCTAGGACCAACACATGGAAGAAAACATGTATTACTTACTAATCTTTATGGCTATATCTTATTTAGACAAATACAGTCTGCAGTACAGTCCCTTTTCCTTCAAACACATAATTTTGTAGTATTTTGTAACCAAATAAAACTTAATTGGTTAAAATGGCACATTTTCTTCATCATCAGCTGAAAACCATGTAAGCTGATTTCATAGCTTGGATGTTGTGAATACTGTTTCTACAAGCTTGGGTGTGAAACAGTTCTGGGATAAGTTGGCTCAGTCCCTTGCAGATATTCCCATAAGTGATACAATGAGATCTTATGAATTGTTTTACAAAAACTTCCATACTATTTCTACAATAACTGGATTAGGTAATATTCCAACCAGCAGTGAATGGGGATTGCACCGTATATATATACTTTGCCAGCAGTTGTTGGCATTTGTTTTCTTTTTTTTAATAAAAATATATAATGAGATAAAACAAAAACCATCACAATGTTGGACACAAAAAACCAACAGAAGGAAAAAAAGCCCTAAGAACAGGCACAGGAATCAAAGATCCATTGTTCACAAACTCAGGAGTCCCATAAAAATGCTATGTTGAAAGCTGCAATATATACACAGAGCACCTGGTACAGACCCATGAAGGCCCTGTTCTTGCAACATCAGTCTCTGTAAGTTCATATACGCTTTGCTCAGTACATTTAAAAGGCCTTGTTCTCCTGATATCCCTCTGGCTCATACACTCTTTTTAATTCCTCTTCTAAGGGATTCCCTGAGCTCTGAGGGAAAGGATTGAATGGAGACATCCCATTCAGAGCTGTGTGTTTCAAGTACCTCTCTCTGCATAATGTCTGTCTGTAGAGCTCTGTATGTGTGTTCTTCTGCTGAAGGACAATTCTCTGATGATGGCTAAATAAGGCACTATATATCTATATCTTTATATATCTATAAGTATAGCAGAATATTATTAGTAGTAATTTTATTGCTACCATCTACTTATTTATTTATTTATTTATTGATTGATTTTCGAGACAGGGTTTCTCTGTAGCTTTTTGGTTCCTGTCCTGGAACTAGCTCTTGTAGACCAGGCTGGCCTCGAACTTTCAGAGATCCGCCTGCCTCTGCCTCCCGAGTGCTGGGATTAAAGGCTGCTCCAGCACCACCCGGCTACCATCTACTTTTTAAAGAATCATATGAACCATAGTATTTTGCTTTACCACTGGTCTCTGATTCTTGGTCACCCAACCACTATCATTTCCGTTTAATGGAGAGGGCCTTAAATCAAATCAGACACTGGTTAGTTACTCCCACAGTTTTGTTCCATTGCCCCAGCAGCTTGCAGGCAGATCAGATGAAAGGTTTTATGTCTTGGCTGATATTTAAGTTTTCTCTTTGGTAGCATGCAAGGTACCTTTTTGTACGAAAGACAGTAGAATGTAGGGGTGAAGATTCTATATAGGCACCAGTTCATCCTCTCCATGTTCAATGTTTGTGTGGGTGCTCTCTTCAGCCTTGGGGCCTTGCTGTCTGTGTGTGGTGAGAAGCCTATTGTCTTGGCAACAACCTAGATAATTTGGGGGTTTCTGTGGAACCCTTTCACCAACAACTCAATTGGATGCAGCCCAGTTTCAGTAATGGAAGCTTTGTTCCATGCCGGGAGATGCCCCCTTAAGACTCTGTCTCCCTCATTATTTGGAGACTTCATTAGATTGCCTTCATACATTTTAGGATGTTTCCACTGCATTTGACTTCCATACTACCCCTCTAAGGCCTCTCAGTTCTAGGTATCTCTCCCATGTTTCCTCCTTAAACCCCATCTCACCTTTGCCTCCCAGTCTGATCCTCCCATTCCTTCACTCCTTTCTCAAGTGCACCCATAAAATCTATTCTAAACTCCCCTCCCAGAGAGATACAAATGTCTTTCTATCCCCTTTCCTCTATACTTAACCACTCTGAGTCTACAGACTGCAGATAGTTATTATTTATTTAATAGCTAATATCTATCTCTATCTCTATCTATCTATCTATCTATCTATCTATCTATCTATCTATCTATCTATCTATCTATCTATCTATCTGAACACTTACCATATTTCTCTTTCTGGGTTTTAGGTTATTTCACTCACGATGATTTTTCCTCTAATTCTGCATTTGTTATTTTAATGATAGCTTGCTGTGACTGGTATTAGAAGGAATCTACAGTACTTCAATTTGCATTTTTCTAAAGGCCAAGGATGTTAAGCACCATTTATCAGGTATTTCTTGGTCATTTTTATTTCTTCACAGAGTTTTTATTGGATTAAATCACCATTGAATGAGTTCTTTGGTTCTTTTTTGGTATTTATTTGTCTTTGAGTTTTTTATATATTCTAAGTATTAATCCTCTGTCATACATAAGAATAACAAAAATTTTCTTCCCCTGTGCAGGTTATCAATAGTGATTTTTTTCCTGTTTAGAAGATCTTAAATTTTATGAGTTGCATTTCTTGATGCTTTTTACTTATTGAAATGTTGGAGTTATTTTCAGAAAGTTTTTGCTGATGATTTTATTTGAAGTGCTTTTCTTTATCAGTCTCAGAATTTTATTACTTATATCAGGGTCATTGATTCATCTTGAACTGATTTTGCAAATGGCAAGACATGTATGTTCTTTCACTTGTCGACATGCAGATACCTAGTTTCTTCAGCATTCATTGTTAAAGAGGCTAATTTTTATTCAATAGGTTATTGATATTTTGTGTTAAAAAAGCTCAGGTGACTATAGATTCATAAAGTGATTTCTGGGTCCTCTATTTTCTTTCTTTGATGGATGTGTTTCTTCCTGGATCAGAACTAGAGTGGTTTTGTACTGGAATGCTATAGAATAATTTGAAGAGGGGAAGTGATACTTTCAGTTTCCAGCATAGTTTATTTTTGCTCAATATTGTTTTGGATAATTGGGGTTGTTCATTTTTTAATATGAATTTTAGAGTTGTTTTACTTGATCATGTGAATAATATAATGGGACTTTTAGTGAGTACTGAATATGTAGTTCAGTTTTTGCAAAATAGCTATCTTCACTATATTTCGCTGGTACAAGGATATGGGTGTTTTTTTCATCATTCTCAGGTTCCTTCTTCAGTGTTCTGGAATTTTCCAGCCAGAAATTTTATAATTTCTTGATTGTATAATTTCTACTTGTTATACTTTGATGCTATTGCAAATAGAATCATTTTCCCTGATTTGTTTATCAACATGATCATTATGGGTATAGAAAAGATATTGATTTCACACACCAATTTTGATTTTTAAATTAAATCCTGTTTAATTCTATGAATTTTTAAATTTTCTGTAGTTTCTCTTGCTGTATTGAGCTCTTCTTCTTTCTCTTCTTCTTTTTCTTCTTTTCCTCCTCCTCTTTCTTCTCCTTCTTCTTTTCATTTCCTCCTCCTTCCATTTCATTGTGGTTAGATGGGATACAGCAATTCATTTCATTTGTCTTGTGGTTTTTGACTTACCTTTATGGGACAGAACTAAAACCTTTGTAGGATTTTGATACCTGTTTGGTTTTTCTTTACAACCTAAGAATGTGCTTCATGTCCCTAGATGCTGTTGTTTTTATCTGGGTGATTTCCCCCTATTTACTGGATCAACTTTTCACCAGTATATCTTGGAACTGGAACTTTACTCACTACCACACAAGTCTAGGACTAACATCAGATTTCCATGCAACACTCTGTGGTTATGATTTAATGTTTCATTTCTAATCCAAGGATTTCTACAGACCAGTTCTCAGAGAATAGCTTCTTGACACTTGCCTTTAAATTTCTAGAGTCATCTCTGTAATTAAGTGTCTTTGTCACTTCAGCTGCCTAGACATCCAAGTTGCCTAGATACCAACCTGTCCGAGGTCTCTTTCAAATGGCTTCTTGTACTTGCTGCAGATCAGTGCCAGAGAGAGAGGATTTTCCTGACATCTTTGTTGTACACAGACCTCAAAATTCCTGTTTCCTTGTTCTACATAGTTTGCCTACCAAAGAGTCCATCATTGCGAAATTTAGTCTCACCGTGCTCCTGTTTTCATACCTCTCTCTGCCTTCTCACACTTTTTGATCTATCTTCATCTCTCTTTCATCTGTTTCTATTCATCCCTATCTTTATCTCTGTCTCAATTTTCTGCATGTTTCTATGTATCTCTACATGTATCTACCTGCTTATCTGTTCATGTCTATCTCCTTTTATCTTCAATATCTACCTACTTACCTACCTACCTGTTAATCATACTTTCTCTAAGTGTGTGTGTGGTGTGTGTGTGTGTGTGTGTGTGTGTGTGTGTGTGTGTGTGATGGTGATGATCTAGGAAGCCAAATGAGCAGGTATAGGGCATGCTTTCTGGGATGTCTTTGTCTAAAGCCTTGGCTCCACACTCTATGTTTGTGACCACTTTGCACTTGATGCTGAGCATTTCCTGACTTGTGGCTGTGCACTCAAAAAAAAAGACATTTTTTTATCCTCATGGTGTGCATCTTAAAAATCTCCCTTCTTGTGTGACTGGAAACTTTAGTGCCATTATGAATACTTCTACCTCAGAGTATAGCAGCTCTCCAGTGGCTCAACTATTTCCTGGAAACTACAGCAGTTGGTTGCATGAGTTCCATCTTCAATCCCAATTTTCTTTTCATTTAGTTTTTTTCATACAACATATATGATCAAGATTTTGCCCTTTTGTAACCCAAAAGATCCTCTCCTTATGACACAGGTGTATTTATTTCTCTCTTAACTAACTGAACCCATAGTTAGTGCAGGCAACAGGTGTGGCTAACATCCACACCTGGTATTTTAGGTATTAAGAAGTAGATCTGTTTCTACCTCAAACAAAAGTCTAAGTGTCCAACTAGGTTCCCACTCCCTTAGGGAGATAACAATGGATTCTACCCTGGGAATGGTTTGCCTGCAGAATGTTTTGATCTAGGGTGATAGCCTCCCTTGTTTTGTTTGGGCAACAGAATGTTTAACAAAGAATGTAGGCAGTAATGCTTCAACAGATCTGTTCATCGCTTGTATCATGTTAATGCAGTTTTTTATCTTACCCCTACCTTTTGGGGTCATGGTATTTAAGGAATTAAATGTGGAAAATTTTCAGTTTTCACTGAAAACTCCCTTCTGATACTATCCTATGTTCCTGTTTTATTATTTTCACTCACAATTTTGTTCTCTTTTCTTATTTTCCTAATCTCTATCCCCCACCCTGGTGATATCCTTGTTGAAACTGGTCTCTGACACTTAACCCGGGTCAGTTCCTAACATGTCATCTTTCTGAAAGATTTTAGCGGAACGGGTGAGTGTTTACCTTGTCAGAATCAGATCTCCATTCTGTGACCTGCATGAGAGTAGGATTTCTATTGTAGTAATCTAGTCAGGTACTATAGAAACATGAGAGTATATGACATACATACTGTGTTGTTATTATTACCACCATACTTGGATTTATGAACTGACCAGAAGACAGGCATCTCCCCAGATAATGTTTATATGGGCTTTGTCACTTGTAAAAGTGTCTGCTGCCAAAGTCACCAGTAGTGGTTAGAGTTCTGAAGCATTTGTTTTCTGAATAGACAGTGTCATAGACCAGATACTTTATGAGAATACCTGAGGACCTACTCTGTGAAGCATCTACACTGTCTGCAACACAATGTGTGGTCTAGAAGAATGTGGAGACAACCACTATGAGAAATTATATAGGTTATTACATAGGAGCTGTGGTGTTCCCTTCCTCTGTGATCACAGAGTGGCTGCCCAGAAGCAGAACTTTATTGTCATTTCTCAGCAATGTGTGCCTCACATCCTGACATCCTCAGCTCTGATACGTGCCCAAAAATGAGTCAAAACTAGAAATAACAGAGCCGGCAAAATTTCTTTCCTGGTACTCCTTGAACTTGTGTCCTTGTAAGTATATGTTATTGGCTACTCCCAATTCCCAACTATTTCACTTGTAGTACACAACCATGAATGAGCAAGAGCACAATGAGGTACTTTCTTAGGTCTTGTGTCCTGGTGATGGCTAATAGCCAGGTACTTGGTTATTCAAGTCTACTTTTATCTACCCCTATAAACAACCATAGAACTATCAACTTAAGAGGGAAAGCCCCATCCTATCAGTGACAAGGACTTGAACCTGGTGCTTGAGGATGTGGGAAAGGGGGGCAGAAATTTTTCATATCACTCTGTGGTATGACTACATCACTACAGTTCAGGGCACTAAGTGAGTTCAAGTCAGAATTCTTTTCCTTGGCCAAGTTAAGTTTCTAGGACAGCTCGACACTGAGCATGTGCAGTGGGATATCCATGGCATGGAGCAGATGATAGTATGCTAGAGTGGCTTAAAGTCAGACGATAGGTCTCTTCTCAGGACCATTCCTGATTACAGCGCCATGAGGGTTTGTTCACAGATAATACAAAATCCTTTTCCCATAGGTAGACTACTGTGTAAATTTCAGGTTACTCGTCTAAGTATACTGCAAGCCTATAAGGATTATGAATGTTTCCAGCAACCAGCATCTGTGCCTTTAGATTTTGCCAGGACTCGTTGTCTCCCATAATCCTCCACAAGAGAGGGGGGACTTCCTCTCCATGGGTTGTGAAGCCAATTTAGCAGATGCTAGGATTATTGTGATTCTCTGGATATTGTTTATCCCAGAAGTCTAAATCAAATGTTTTGTTTCTTCTATTGTCAATTTCCAGTGTGCTTTAATGATAAGTTATATCAACATACAGCTATGTGTAGCTGTTTTTTTTTCCTCTTTTACTTTTTGGGGACCTGCCACCCAACTTTTAAACAAATACACAGCAACCTATTCTTCCTTACGAATGCCCGGACTTAGCTTGCCTTCTTCCTAGTCAGCTTTTCTAACTTAAAATTATCCCACTTCTCTTTCCATTTTGTCTCTGAGCTTTTTAATCTTTCTTTATTTTATATATCTTTCTTTCCTTCTTACGCTGTGGCTGACTATGTGGTTGGGTGGTGGAATGGCTGGCCCATCCCTGCTGTACTCCTCTCTTCCTTTTCTCTCTGTACCCCCTTCTCTAGATTTCTCCCCTATTTATTCAGTCTGCCCAATACCACTACCCCCTTCTCTCTCCTGCTTATCTATTGGCCATTAAGCTCTTTATTAGACCATTCAGGTGTTTTCAATAGGCAATGTAACACAGCTTCAAAGAGCTAAAAAATGCAACATAAAATAGTACAAAACACTTTTGCATCATTAAAATAAATATTCCTCAGCATAAATTAATGTAGCACATATTAAGCTAATACTCCACAACACCATGAACTTAATTTTTGTCCTTTTTTTGTGTCAGGAAATAGGTGAAGATTCTGGATATTTCTGTTCAGTCATTTACCGATTTTATTGGTGTGGATCTTGATGCCAAAGGTAGTATTTATTTTCTTATGTATTCACTGCAAAGATTTGGCAATCCAGTTACCCATGAGAATGCAATGTGTCAAAAGTTCTCAGATACACAATAATATAAGTGACTAATCAAGACTGAGGGCTACCAGTCTTGCAGGTCACAGTAAGAAGATAGGCACAGGATATTTTTCATCAGAGACGTGGAAACTATGCAAGGGTGTTAAAAGATAAAACATATGTGTGGCATGAAAACTTAAGGGGAAGATAAAATTTCTTTCTACTGGTGTGATACTGTGATACTATAGGTTTGATTCAATAGGTTGGTAGAACGTTTGTTGTAAGACGTAATGTAACCTATTAACATTGTGGTCTGAAGTGTTTAGCTGTCTATCAAGCTGGATCCCTTATTTTAGACCAAATAATTTCACTTGGAAGTGTTCTGAGATAACTTCATGTTTAACATAAAAAAAATAAGATGGCTTAAGTTTCATCTTAAAATTTTTCATCCCCTATAGTTCTGCATGTACTAGTCTTAGAAGTAAGTACAAAAGCTAAAACAACAGGAATTCCCCATGTGGCTTGTACCAAGAACAAAATCCTAAGCTTCCCTAGGTCTTGTAACTGAGCAAGGCTTGTGAGTGGAAATACAGTGCCCAATCACATTCTGCTTCAAAAGGTAAATACAGATGAGAAAAAAAGGTGTGAAAAAAAGATAAAACATAAAGCTATATTTAGAAAATACCATTCTTGCAATAACATCAGTATATTGAGAGGGTTAGTGTCAAGGAGAGCAAAACAGGTTTTGTTTTTTGTTTTTTTTGTTTTTTGTTTTTTTTTTTTTTTGCTTTTTTTGAGACAGGGTTTCTCTGTGGTTTTGGAGCCTGTCCTGGAACTAGCTCTTGTAGACCAGGCTGGCCTCGAACTCACAGAGATTGGCTTGCCTCTGCCTTCCGAGTGCTGGGATTAAAGGCGTGCGCCACCACCGCCCGGGTGAGGTCTAAAGTTTTTAAGAGGTGCTTTTAGTTAAGTGGCTCTTAAAGAATGGAATGAAGATCACAAAAGAAGATGCAAAGGGCTGGTGGCAGAGAATGCAGAGGAACCATCTTAGTTTCCTTTGTGATTTTCTTCTCTTGCTTCTGAGAGACTGGAAGGAAAAGGCAGAAGCCATAACAATAACCCACCTAGACAGGATATATTCTACCAGCAGAAGTAGAAGGGCAGCATGACGTAACAGTATAGCAGTTGAAGAAGATAGCCATACTACCGACAATAAGCAAAGCTCAACCACATATTGTTTGGTTGTCTTTGTCAGGAAATTATATGGCACAGATCAGGTAAACTCCGGTATTTTATCACCCCATGGATATTATGTCAGACCCCATGAAAGCTTAACTTTGCATAACCCCTGCTAAATGTGAGTGGCCACTATATTGGTAAAAGATGACCTTGTAAAGGGGTAAAAATACTGTGAAAGGAAGGAGCCTGGTGATTGCACCCACTAGGAATAATTCCATTGTTTATGAATTTGTTGAAATAGACATTTTATTTTTACTTTATGATGCATACAAATAAAACTTGACCTGAGGTGTTGCGGGAGGTCCTTCCGCTCCTCCAGCCAATAGCCACTGAGATACCAGCCCATTGGGGCGTGGTCTCTCTCCCTTTAAAAAAGGGGCTACTTCCCTTACTCTCTTTGCTTCCTGCTCCGGTTCTGGAGACTAGACTTCTTTCTGATTGCGAAGAGGGTTGTTGTCTGGGACGGTGATCTGTAAGTTTTTTCCCCTTTAAATAAATACCACCCTATTAATCATAATTCCAAACTGGTGTGGCATTGTTTGTGACTTACGCCTTCATCTGGCACCCAGCGTAGACTACTTGGGCCGGAATATCTCAGCTTGGCCAGTCATTTCTCATTAATGCTCCCGTAAAATAGAAGGAACTTTTTTCAACTGCTGAGAATAGGGCATCAAGATAAAAAGCATACGCTTCTAGAGGAGAGACTGCCTTTCAGAGTCTCTGCATGTCTTTATGTTTCCTTATTTTGAGGGAAAAGAGAAATACACTGAGCTTTGGAGCTAGACATAGGAGCAAAAGCTATCTTGGAGACCTTTCTGACTCCAAGGCACCTGTAGTGTGTATAAAGCTTCGATTTCTTTACATGGAAAAATGATAACTCCATACTCAAAAGAGTAGCATTCTGTTAACCCAGGCCAATTCTCAAGCCAGATTCTCATTCTCTTTAAATAAGAGAATAGCCGTATTAACATGATGAACAGTGGGCAGGGAGTATCAGCAGGGAGGCAAAGCTTGCTTCTGATGGGGAAGCAAAGCAATTAGAATGGTTTAGGTTAGGCTAGATGAAAAGAAATATAAACTTTCAACACACTATTACCTATCATCACAGATGAATATAGTCATAACTTTCCATGAAAGAAAAGAGGTTCTTTATCTAAAGACACAATAGAGAATGTTTACTAGATATTTGATTACCATTAATCTTTTTACTTCCTAGAGGATACATGAAATTATTCTGAGCATCCCAATAATCTTTGGAATAAAAATAGACAAGGATATTAAAAGGAGGAGTGGAAGCCTTTAGAGGAAGATGCTGGCTTTTCTGTAGGAAGGTTAGTACAAAATAACAGTAGTTTGGGACCGTGAACTTTAAATCATTATCACCAAACTAAAACACATCTCTCTTAATTGTTCTAGTTTTCTTTTCTCTTCCTGTGATAAACACTATGACTAAACATAACTTGGAGAGAAAACAATTTATTTTATTTTTTACTTTCTGATCCCAGACCAAGAGAGGAAGTCAGAGCAAGAGCTGAAGGCAAGAACCTGGAGCAGACACAATGGAAGAGGGCTACTTACTGGCCTCCTCCCCTGGATAATAATCAGTTAGTTCCTTACATAGTCCAGAGCCACTTGCCCAATGACAGCAATTCCCACAATGCTCTGGGCCTTCCCACATCAATGAATCATTAAGACAATTTCCAACAGACATAGCAACAGAACAATCTGATGCTGAAATTCTACAGTGGAGAATCCCTCAGAAACACTGTGCTGTGAAAAGCTGAGAGCTGACGCCAAGTAGGACATTAAGCAAGATAGGAATTGTTCCAGTGAATCTTATTTGTCAATGAGAAATGCTTGTTTCTTCTTGTAGCAGAAACCTTCATATTCTGGGATTCAGCAAACTTAGGGAAAGCATTTTCTGTACCCTGTGGTTGTGAAAGCATTTTCCCTACAAAACTCTCCCAAGAAGTTTGAAGAAGAGGAATGCACTGCATAAGATGGGTGAAGACAAGCTTCTCAGACTGTTCATTTCAACCCTTGATGTGTTGGTTGTGTGATATTGGTTTGTGTATTGGATATTACAGTCTTTTGTGTATCTCCATGATTTGCCCAGCATTCTTCTCAGGTGGGATGGTTTCACTGCAATTCAAAAAGTTGTAGGGAGTCAGACCACCAATCGGAAACATGGTCTCTTTGTTCAAGGGTGGATCTGAGAGATGCTTTGAGACTTGATATGGGATTCCCCTCTGTGTGCTATGATTAGCATTAATGAATAAAGAAACTGCCTTGGCCTGTTGATAGGACAGAACTTAGGTAGGTGTGGAAGATGGACTAAATGCTGGGAGGAAGAAGGGTAGAGTCAGGAGAAGCTATGGATCCTTCGCCTGAGACACACGCCAGTTAGGATCTCTGCCGGAGAGCCACTGCCTTGTGGCAATATACAAATTAATGGAAATGAGTTAAATTAATATGTATAAATTGGCCAATAAAAAGCTAGAGCTAATGGGCCAAGCACTGATTTAATTGATACAGTTTCTGTATGGTTATTTCAGGGCTAAGCTAACCAGGCAGCTGGGACAAGCAGCCCTTCCTGTTACAGAGTCTCTTCTTGGTCTCAAAGAAGTCAGTGTCATTGACCACTGACAATGCAGTTGCCAGCTACATTTGGTTCACTTTTGTGGGACATCACAATCCAGTCAAGAAATAAGTTGTTGGAAGTGTTGAATAAGAGAAGTCATAGTTGAATGTAATGACAAAAAGTCATCTCACAAAGTACCCACTTTGAAGATTTTTACCTTTCCTATTTGTTTCAAAAGCTGACTTATCATTGAATGGTGCACTTTGGGTTCTTTGGTGAATTCTCTAGTGTTAAATGGATCAGATTAAATGATTATTCTCAGTTAATCATTGTCAACTTAAAATAGTCAACAACTTTGCACTTCATCACATACTCAATGCGTTATGCATTCATCTGCAGTCTCTGTGTCAAAGACGCTGCTGTTGGGGACTGATTCTACTGCTTTTCAATCCATTTTCAACTTAAACAAGGAAATTGCTCAAGTTGGCTAGTAAACTAAGGATTTTATTTTTAATTTTCCATAAAGAAATAAACTTTTTCAAGATCCTCAAGCATGTACTATCAAATAACAGTTCAACCAGATTGCTATGTAGATCAAAACAAAGAGTCTTTATACTAAATATTTTTGTCAGCTGTGATTCAGGCACCAGTTTGAAGTTATCCTGTGTAGTGTGGTACCCAGTGGCTCAGACTGAATGCTGTAGAATTATTTGGAAACTGTAAAATACTCCTTTGGTAAGTAAAATTCAATCCCTGAAATATTAGGACTGGACATTGTTTATGGAGTTCTTCCAAGCAAAACCTACATCCATATACACTTTTATTTCAACCTTTCCAAGGAAGGTGTGCAGACTAGAGCTGTGAAATCAATAGACAATCCCCAAAGCTATAAAATGAATACATACTTGCTTTATATTTACACAGGAAATTTTCCAGTAGTTAGTCTTTATGCTTTGTGTGTGTGTGTGTGTGTGTGTGTGTGTGTGTGTGTGTGTGTGTGATACCGCAGTAGTGAAGGCCAACCAAACATTGGGAGTTATCAAAGCATAATACTGTGAAGAGATACTGAAATGTAGTGGCTAAAGCATCTTGACAAAAGTCCAATAGCCTGAGCTCAGTTCTCTGACAAGGTGGTTTAACTCTCTGATACCATCATCTATAAAATAATGATGTGTGATCTAAAAACTTATTGTGATGTAACAATTAGTACTTAATAATCAAGCACAGATTCATGTCAAATATCACCTTGATGATGTAGAAATGAGAAGCATACTTTGACACTAACTTAGATGCTCAAGGCAGAAGATAATTAATAAGGACCGTCAAAAGACATTGTCATGGAATATTCCCTCAACGTAGGTGATAACCATAGATTTTAGAATCATAAGAAAGATATTAAGCACTGTTTTAAAATTGGAAATCACTTAGCCAGCAAATAACTACTAAGTTTGCCTTTCTTCTACTAACAGGTCCAAAATAATAGCTTTTTCTTCAAAATGCTAGAAAGCGAACAGAGAATAGCTTCATCATATAAGTCTATTTGAGGAAATAGGTTAGTATTCTCATAGCAAGGTCACTATAGCAAAGAAGAGTCATAAAATCATGAAATGCTTGTTCAGTGGGTACTTAAAGAAAGATATGTGAAATTTACATAGAATATTAATCTATACTAGGTTCAAATATTCTAAAATTAGTATCTTTAATTATGGAAATTCAATAACTTCCGTGTGTATAGATATACAAGAGTCTCACAGAATCTATCTATATTCATTTCACACAACAAGAAAACCCAATCTTCCCTCCTTTCACTGCATTCACATGCTGTTGGCAGGAGGAAATTTTGCAAAATACTGTGGTACTGCAACCACTTCAAAGACTATTGAATAAGGCAAAATTTCACAGCAATTTTAACCAAAAACTTATGTGAGTTTTACTCTTTTAAAGCCTCAAAGTTTTTCATCAAGAATCCTTCAGCTTCAACCACCAAGGTGTCTCAGCGGGTAAAGGCACTCATAACCAAGCATGGTAAATTAAGTTTCATTCCCAGAGCATAATGCTGGAAGCAGAGAATCCTTTCTGAATGTTGACCTTCATACATCTGCCTACACAATTCTCATACATGCTTATGTATTTTATATATTATACAAATTGCATATGCATTTGAATCTATCTATCTATCTATCTATCTATCTATCTATCTATCTCTCTATTTATCTATCTATCATCAGTCATTGCTTATTTATTTTTTGGAGGTGAGGGAGATGGCTCAGTGAATGAAATTCATTCTGTACAAGCACTGAGAACTTAGTTTGGACCCAAACCCCATATGCACCAGGAATGATAACACAAGCCTGTAAACCAATTGCTTCTGTAGTGAGGTAAGAGGTAGAGATAGCTGAAACATTCTAAGCTTTAGGCAAGCTACTCTGGTATAATATTGATAAACATGGAGAGACTCTGGCTCAAATAAAGTATATGCTGAAGACAAATATCTAAAGTGTTTGACCTCTACAAATATGCAATGGCACATATGCACTTACATGAAAACACACACATATCATAACACACACACAAACATGAACTAGTTTTTTAAACATAAATGTGTGTTTAGATAATAAGTACTTCACCCATGTGGTGCCAGAAAGTATTTGAAGGGCACTGGATTCTGAAATCCCTAAGGTATAAGATCCCATTGAAAAGGAGTTAAGCAAATATATCCTGAGAAATTGGAGAAAGCTCTAAATTCAGCTGTTTGACTGGGTTTGAATCCTATCTTGAACTCCTAAGCAACTAATGCCAGAAAGTGACTAACCACCTGATTCTTCATCTGCAAAAAGGGGTAACTATAGCTGACTTACACATTACTACAAGACAAGATGAGATATTGCCTAAGGAGCTATGTTGCCATATTTTAAGAGGATGCTTCCACTGGGTTATACGTTAGGCCTCATTTTTCTTATAGATGTGAATGGAATTCATTATTATGTGATTTTATGATTCCTTATGCTTTATGATCTCTATTGTGATCATACAAGACTGGATCTCTTGGTTTACCCACTATGATTCTAGCATCTAGAATCATTTCATTTGTAAACAAAGTAAATACCCTTCAAAGAAAGAGAAAACATGAAAAAAAAACCTTAGCCGACTTGCAAGAAAAATATATTACTTTTTATATCGGGAAGAAATTGGCAAACCGCAAGCAATAAGTCAAGACAGACCAAGAAATGTGGCCCTCCTGGGTAGCACCCATTTCATTCCTTATAAGTGTCACTGAAAAATATCATATTGAGTCCAGAGTGGCTATTTTATAATAGTTTTTCTGCTGAAGAAAAATTGACAGAACTTTCATATCAGTCAATATGATTAAGTTATTGTCTTGATGTCTGATGCTTTTCTGGGGAACAGAAGTGAAAGTACAATGCCTGGAATCTACTTCCGACCAAGAGAAGGGAGAGAAAGGCAGGTAGCCACATCTAATGGAGCTGAGAGCATTATAACTTGCACCTTTTAGCAAATAGACTAATTGTGCCTCTTAGAAAAGGCGTTCTCATCCATTGAGTAAGAATGGCTTTGACCAAAGACTTTGTGTAATGAGAAAAGCAGAAAGATGAAAAGGAATTGTCTTTTTAGACTCTCTGAGACAGGTTTCCACAGACAACATCACTCTAGACTGGGTATAAAATGGAGATAAATTCACAGACTAAAGGCTTTCTACCAAGGGAGGTGACAACCCTGTATGTAACTTCAAAACCTTCCATGTTCCGGGTCACCAAGTGTGTACTTCATGCGGTGAAGCATTGGTTTCTCAGACTCACACCTGTGCTTGAGCTTTTGCAAATGTGCTTCAGATTACTTAATCAGCTCTTACAAGTGTAAGAGTTGTCATTTAGACAAGTGTAGTTTGGCAACTGGATGCTTCCTGCTATCTCTCCACCTATGATCATCATCAACCTAAATACATTTCCATAGAAGGTGCTGCATGACTGTCATTTCTCGGGGAGATGCAAACATATACATCTATTCACATCAGATAAGGAGCACATGACTGACCAAAGTACAGATACAACCAAAGTTCAACTTGCTGAGCCAGTGAGTTCTGATGGGGTTGCTTACAGAAATATGGGTGCAGAATTACAGAAGCAGAAATAACTCAAGACAGCGCTGTCATCAATGCCTACCTGAGCAAAAGTGACAGATCAAAATGCTGAAAATCTAAAGCACACTGCATAGCCTGCAGACAGCTCAACCCGTTGGAGGGTGTCCTTTTCTTGTGGCTTAGTTGGTTCGAGCCTCTTGCAGGTAGGTTGCCTGGTCTCTGTATTTCCAGGCAGCAGTGTTTGTCTCTAAGTTTCTTTGCAGCTTCTGTATGTTGGAGAGTGACTCATAGCAATCTTTACAGGTATCATAAAGAGGGACCTTTGGGAAAAGGGACCTAGTGGATCTGGTTGATTTCAGGGGTTCCTTGAAGTTGTTTTGAGTTTTATTATTGTCTTAATGTGTTTTTATTTTTTTTTTACATTACAGAATGTTTCAATACCCAGGAAACTGCTATAGAACATCTTCAAGATCATTGCCAAAGTGGTCTAAAAATAAATCATCCAGTAAACATTTTATTTTCATAGCAAAATGAGACTGAGGAGCTGGGGAACAAACCAGTGCTTTTCTTTCAACATTATTAAGCAACTTCTAAGTTTTCATACTCCTTGTAGTTTTCAAGTCAGGATAAGAAGCTAAGTTCGCTAACTTTGATGTTTTCCTAGAACATCAGAAGTATTGTTCAATGAAAAAGTTAGGATTCATATGTAAAGATTTAATGTTAGGCTAGCATTTGGGGCATGGAAATTAGACAAATTTATACCTGAATTGACAAGTGGTTCAGAAACCAGAATAGTACCCAGTGGTGCTATGAAGAAGAAGGAATCATTTAGAAAAGCCTAATATAACAAAGGTGCTTTGAAGGAAGTTAATTGAGCTTGATAAAGTCTATGGCAACTTTTATGATGTCTACTCTCTGGTGTGACAATCTGAATAGTTGTTGCCAGAGGTTTCTGTTTCAACCAGTTCTACAGCCGTCTGAAATAAACACACAGAGGCTTACATTATTTATAAGCTGGTCATTCTATTAGCACAGACTTGGAACACTTGAATGTAAATGTTTTTGTAAAGCCTGTCAGCAGGCAAAATAAATAGAGACCAGGAAGTATATTTTAAAGAGAAAACTATGGACATCTAATGAATACCAACTTCATTGTTTTACTGACTCTATAGTTTTATTTTGTATTTTCATTATTTTGAGTTGCAAGTACCTATGGAATTGTGTGTATGTATTCACATTTCATGAACTACATTCAGAAAAATCACTCTTGGCATAGATGGAAATATGACTTCAGTGAGTCAGGACATTATTCCAGGGGCTTGAACATTATACGTAATTCTACTTACCTGTAGGAAAATACATAGGCCTCTGGAAGACAACACAATATGGTAACTACTTATTATCCTAGTTTTCACAGCAGAAGGGATGTCACTGTCTTCCTTTTACTGTTGTTTAGAACAGATAAGCATGTAATTGAAATGAAGTCGCATGCCTATCACCTAATTATTTTCAGGTTTCAAGCACTAATGCCTACTGAACATAGTCTAATACCAAATACTGTACCAGAGTTGGGTAAGAAAAACTCAAAGTCTTTATGCAAGAACTGGAACATTTATCTCTAAGGGATAGCATCCAGGATGTCAGAAAACACAGTGACTTTCAGAAATCAAGGAATCCTGTGAACCTGTAGAGACTCTAAACAAAAGCTAGAGATTCCTTGAAAAGGTCCAGAGAGCTGTCGCCAGTCCTATCTGTACAACTCCCAGTCCTACACCTGGCACAGATGTTACAGCTGTAACAATGATCAAGTCACTGTTTCTTCTTCCAGGTCACTTGGCAGCCTTTTACTGAGACAAGATCAGCCAGAATTCACCTGGCAATAAATCTTGGAAGTAGAATTGGAAGACTGTCAGTCAAGTCCCTAAAATACTCACAGAAATGTGCAAATGTGTGGCCATGCCTTGTTGTTAATAAAAAAATGTGTATGTACACATTGCTGCCTTCCAGGTTGCTGTAGTTCCATTTGGCTCTGGCTTCCAGGAAATTTAGAGCATTTCTTCCTTTTATTTTATTATTATTATTATTATTAAAAATTTCCACCTCCTCCCCTCCTCCCAATTCCCTCCCCTATTGCCCCACTTCCCCTCTCCCTCCCTCTCCAGTCCAAAGAGCAGTCAGGTTTCCCTGCCCTGTGGGAAGTCCAAGGTCCTCCCCCCTCCATCCAGGTCTAGGAAGGTGAGCATCCAAACAGACTAGGCTCCCACAAAGCCAGTACATGTACTAGGATCAAAACCCAGTGCCATTGTCCTTGGCTTCTCAGTCAGCACTCATTGTCTTCCACTTTCAGGGAGTCTGGTTTGATCACTTGCTCCATCAGTTCCAGTTCAGCTGGCCTTGTGAGCTCCCATTATATCAGCCCCAACGTCTCAGTGGGTGGGTGTACCCCTCGCGGTCCTGACTTTCTAGCTCATGTTCTCCTTCCTTCTGTTCCTCATTTGGACCTTGGGAGCTCAGTTTAGTGCTCCATTGTGGGTCTATTTTCTCTATCTCCATCCATCGCCAGATGAAGGTTCTATAGTGATATGCAAGATATTCATCAGTATGGCAATAGGATAGGGCCATTTCAGGCTCCCTCTCATCAGCAGCCCAAGTTACTAGCTAGGGACCTCTCCTTGGACACCTGGGAACCCCTCTAGAGTCAAGTCTCTTGCCAAGCCTAAAATGGCTCCCTTAATTAAGATATATACTTCCCTGCTCCCATATCCACCCTTCCTCCATCCCAACCCTCCCATTTTCCCAAGAGTACTACTCAGTGGTAAATAACAATGATATCTTGAATTTTGCATGCAAATGGATGGAAATAGAAAACACTATCCTGAGTGAGGTAACCCAGACCCACAAAGATGAATATGGTATGTACTCACTCATAAGTGGATTCTAGCCATAAATAAAGGACATTGATCCTATAAGTCGTGATCCTAGAGAAGCTAAATAAGAAGATGAACCCAAAGAAAAACATATAGTTATCCTCCTGGTTAATGGAAGTAGAAAAGATGGCCAGGCAAAAATTGGGAACTTGGGGGTGGGGGTGGGGTGGGGATAAGGGGAGATGGGGAGAGAAAATGAGAAAATGAGAAGGGGAGGATGGGGAGAGCATTTCTTCCTTTTATATGTTGGTCCCACTCCCAGTTTTCTCAATATTAGTGAAACCTACTGTGCATTAGCTAGCAAAATACTTTGTATCTTTTAAACTCCTTCATATCAGTGGCAATGTGCATTGGCTAACAAAATACATTGTAATTTTTAAAATTCTTCATATCAGTGGCAATATTGTATCCTTGTCTTTATCAGTGTTTAAACATCTCATGTTTGAAATGAAAAGTGTTCAATTGAGGGTAAAGTTCTGTGATTAACTTGCATGAGTAACTTTCACTTCAAACAGAGAAAACTTTTGCTTTTCAAAGCAAGTTCTGATGTCTCTATCTTTGAAAAAAAAAACAAAAGTATAAATGAGAAATTGAATGCCTAATAAAAATATTTATGGTGTTTGAATGGAGTTTATATTGCCCTTATTCAGTGGTTGCATTTAAATTTAGGGGAACAATTATAGTATTTTATGAGCAAGCAAAAATTGAATGCTATGCATTTTTATTCAGAAATTTTCTGAACAATTAAGATGCAACAGGATATTTATATTCCAAATGATCCCATTTATATGACAATTAAAGCTATAAAATAGTTAAGAATTTGCTTGCCAAAAGCACATGGGGCGTGTGGTGGTTTGAATAAAAATGGACCCTATAGGCTCATTTATATTTAGTGATAGCCAGCAATAATTGGAACACTGACAGTGTTAGAAGAAGTAGGGGATATGGCCTTTTTGTAGAAAGTATGTAAAGCCTCAGAAAGTTGCCACATGAGGAAGAACAAGTAAATTCATTAAGAATTACTTTTATATGACTCAACATATAAAGGTACCAACTATCAAACTTTATTATTTGAGGTCATTCCCCAGAGCCCACCTGGCTAGAGAAGAGGACCAACTCATGAAAGGTTTTTTTAAATAAATAAACATATATGTAAGTATTATACATATACACAAATATGTAACTATTATATATACATATACATGTAAGTATTATATATACATAGATATGTAAGTTATATATACTTTAAAGTGGTTCATGGCACACACACACACACACACACACACCTGCACACACACACACATACACGCACATGCCTGCATATATCCATGGACACTAAAATAAATGAAAAATACAAAAATTTGTGTTTAAATGGGTAACAGAACATGGTGCACCTATATTAAATATAAATCACCCACAAAGGAAGGAAATTCTGTGATATGTATAACATGGATGAACCTTGAAGTTGCCTTGCGAGGTGAAATAATCCTTCATAAAAGGTCAAATGTGGCATTATTCCACTTATATAAGGCACCCAAAATAAATACATGGGATCATAGAGTAGAAGGGGGAGCAATAAATAATCAATGGATAAAATTTTCACTTTAGAAAAAATGAGCAAGTTCTACACATTTGCATGCATTGGCAAACCTATAGTTAATAATACCAAATTATGCATTGAGGAATTAATAAAGAGGTACCTCTCCTGTTAAGTGTAAACAAAAGAGGAATTCTTTGTGTCCATTTGACTTCTTCAGGCCCCTTTGGCTAGTCCTAAACCTCGGTGAAAGGAGCTGTTCCCTCATGTCATCTGTGTTCATCCTCTGCTGAAGTTGCCAGGGAGAATGCTTTGAAAATGGAAGCAGAGTGTTATTTATACCTTTATGATTTTCTGCTGTGCCACTGTATTTCTGATTTGAGAGCAGTGACCTAGTTCTCTGCAATAGAAACAAATCAAATAAATATTAGAAGCAGGGACAGTGGCTACTGATCCTTATAGTCAACAGTTTTCTACTTTCTCAAGATCTTTATTCTCTCTCTGAGATAAGGGTTAAAATATTAATTTCATAAATGAGGGAACTGAAACATGATGTTTCCAGGATTTCATCATGTATATGTAATAAAATGGACAAGCATGTGTCTGCCTGCTAGGAAAAGTCTCAATTCCTGCTTCACACTAAGGCCTATAGGACTAGATTTCAACCCACAGATTTTAGGCTCCAGATTAATTCCTCAAAATTTATACCATTGATAAACTCAATACCACTTTGTTCCCTATCAAAAAGGAGCTACAAGGATATATAATGCATTCTTGTAAAGAATCTTGTGGACAGATTTCTAAAGAAGAGGATATGATGTAAACACTCACTCACTAGGACTGCTAATGGTGAGGAGTCAGACAATGTGATGAGTCTCATTATTCATGGAGATGAGTGGCTATCAACCCAAACTCAGAGATGTTTCTGAATCATTAAAGGCTTACAAGCTTTTGCTTCAACACATCTGTCAGGTGGACAGTTAGATTACAGCAATTAATGACAACTTGTACTGTTGGAGAAGAGATACGGAACATTTTTCTACTCGGTAACATGAATTTTGTTATGAAATGAGCCTCATGAATGCCTTCTAGTATGTGATTAAAGCTATTTAGACTTTTGGAAATACTACTGTTTTTTCATGTTCTCCTTATCTCTTAAAACTCTAGTTAATATACCTTGTAAATGGAACCTCACACATGTACCTAGAGTATTTCATCTTTGTTTCCATTTATAATTTACATTCAAGGACACATGATTTTTTTGGATTCTATTCAGTTGTGGAGGCAGATTACCATCATCTTATTGTAAATTGTGAGTATGTCCCTACATTAAGAATAGATATTTGTAGACACATAATGGGACAAATTATTGATTGTTAACTTTTATACATATAAATCTGAATTACACATTATGTTTCTGAATACTTAGAGTTATATAAAGGTTATTTTATATGGTGTATTAACTGAGTTCTCATAACGTTTGAATCAAGGAAGTTTAAGTCCACAAATATAAAGATGGTATATTTATTCATACATAATAAGGATTCTCAGCTCAGTTTTCTCAACATGATTATAGGTCTGACATCTCCGAATATGTCTACAGGTAATAATACAAAATTAAACTTCCAGTTAAAAGACTTTCTCTTCTGATTTTGTACTCATTCATCATTCGCAACATATTAATTGAGCATGTACTATGATACTGTAACAGAGAATGAGGCTGCCGTATGACAAACGTCAAGAAATAACGATTTGACAGTGAGGCAACTGATGTACTCCATTGACAGAATTGTTTTCTCTTCTCCAAAACACAACAGAAGAACCAGGTAAGAAAACAACAGTTGAAGCCTTGATAATCTCTGCACACATGAATCCACATGCATTCTTAACATCATAAGTTGCTGGGTACAGGAAATCAAAAACTACTATCTTTATCATCATCATCAACAACATCACAATCATCATCATCATCTACAAATTAAAATCCATATCAAAGAGAACCACTGTGAGTTCAGGGTGACCAGGCATGGGGATTAATCAAGTGTGTGTATTTGTGTCCGTGTCTGTATCTCTTTGTGTGTGTGTGTGTGTGTGTGTGTGTGTAAAATACAGGTTGGAAACTTTAATGAGAAAGAAAGCATAACTGTGAGTGTTGATCTTAGACTAGTTTTCAATAAGCTTTTACTGTAAGTTTGAATGTCTATGAATCCTCACCATCAGCCCTTGTGGAGTTGGTGTTCAGATTTAATACTCTCAAGACCAAAATGAGGGAAGATTCTAAAAATGACAGCAAGGACTGACTACGGATAGAGTTAAAGGCTGTGCACATAAAGTAGAGAAGGTTCATTAAAAGTGACAGCTCTCTGGCCTCCCTCCCAGGGCCACGGTTTTCTCCTCTCTGACTTCACCTCAATGTATCTTTTTTATTGTGCTTTTTATAGGGTTCTGTTTTACTGTTAAGAGTTCCTATCTTATACATTATATCTTGTTTAGATTTCTTATTTAGCCACTGCTTTTTAACTTGTTCTTTTAAAATCTTATTCATAAAAGAATTGAAAATATTAAAGAGTCACCACATAAGTGTTACTCAATTTTCTTAATGTTAACCTCTAGGTCTTAGCACCTTGGGGTTATTAAAAACAAGAAATACTCACAATCATAATACTAATCTTAAGCTTTATTGTGTTTTCGCTAGCTTTTCCACAATGGTTCTTTGTCTTCTCCAATGCCATACACCATTCTGTGTCTTTTAATCTCTCCAAGCATCAGTAACAAAGCACAGGACTCTGATCTCAAAGAGTCATAAACAGCAGAAATCTATCTTCTCAGTTCTACAGGCTCCAAGTTAAAACTCAGAGGGTCTTCCTGCTTGTTTAATCTCATTGTCCATCCATGACCTGCAGGAACTTCCTCTCCCTGTGAATTTACCAGTGGAGCCTTCTGTGTAGATCTATCAAAGAGATAGAGAGTGGAAGTAAAGCTAAGATAGGAGTCTATCATGCTTCGGTAAAGATTTAGGTAAGTCACTAAAGCTACATGGATACTGAAAAGAAAATGAAATTGTGAATGAGAGGAGATTTAAAAAAAAAATCAGTGCCCAAGGTGGGAATCTTGATGCCTGGAAAATAACCAATTGGATAGCAGAATGTAGATGAAATGATTCACAGAGGAAAAAAGACACTGAGGCATACTACCAGGCAAGTAAATGAAAGCAGGCTCACATATCTAGTGAGTCCTACATCTCTGAACCTCAGAATATACTTTGGCTGTGAACCCAGCATCTGAAAATCCTGCCATGTTCTAAAGGTTTAAATCAGGCAAAGATGCTCTTACTCCTGAATGCTTTGCACTTCTTGCTCTGCTGTTCACGTAACACAATTTCATAGAAGGCAGAGATACTTTGTAGACCATCCCAGAAGAGTGAGGAGAATTTCACTGCATTTCAGGATGTCTGAGGTTCTTTCACATATTAGGTAACTACTGAACTACTGTCGGGGATACAAATGTCAGTCCTCAAAAGTCAGTGTCTTAGGAATATATGCCTCTTCACAAAATGAGAAAGGCATGCTCTCCTGAGAGGACACAGTGTTTTTAGGTGGACTTAATACTATCATCTAGAAACAGGCAGTGATGGCACATGCCTTTAATCCCAGCACTTGGGAGACAGAGGCAGGTAGATCTCTATGAGTTCAAGGCCAGCCTGACACCATCTAGATTCTGTAAATACATCATTCTAAAATAACTGGAGGAAGGAAAAGGAGATTCTAAAAAGAAACATCCAGTTTTGGTGTTTTAACATAGGTATTTTTAGATTAATCTCTTCTGTTAAAGGCAAGCTTCCCCTTCCACTTTGCTGCAACTATTCTTTTACTGCTTTCAAATTATCAGCGCAGGCAAACTCTGCTCAGCAACCTTATGCTAGATGATAATGCGGTATGGGTGGCAGTGCAGCAGCCAGAAAAAGAGAGGGGGAATCAAAATTCAGGAATAGAATAATCTAGTAGAAAATTATTCATTACTTTCTCGTTCACACCCCAGAGGTTTGGTGGAAAACTCTGTGCTGCTGAAGCAGATCATATGGGAAGGAGTAGTCCTGAAAATATTGACAGGAATGTGGGCTGCCAGGGTTTAGTGGTTGGGATTGTTTGTAGAAGAGTTACCTAATCTTGAGGAATTAACTTTCCAGCAATGAGCTAGAATGACTATTTCCTGTTCCAGAACTAATAGGACATTAAACAATAAGCCTTGGATGCTGTTAAAATTTGAGGTTTTAACCCAGTAAAATCCAGTGCCCGCTACACACACAGATCAAGAGGCATGAAGAATACAAGAACTAATTCTTCTCATTCTTTAGAACTATCTCCTTCATTCCTGAATTTCACTGTTTGGGCTTTTTACATCGGTCCACCAAGGAGGTGTGCAGTTCATATCCAAGTTGGGCATCAGAAGAAGATAGACACTAAAAAGAAAAATTCCACATTAGCTCAGAACTGAGTATAAGAAAAGGTTATTTATTTAGGGGTAGACTTACAGATTACAGACTTCTGCACAAACAGGGAACAGGAACCAAATCCAGCAACCAAAAAAGAGAGGAAAGACTCACTTTACATCAGCATTTATAATATAAGAGGCCACTCCCAAGTGGGTGGGTATCATAAAGGCTACTGCCTGTAGGATTTCCTATAGCAGGGGAGGGATTAAAGAGGCACTTCAGGAGAGAGAAGGGTAAAATTCCTGCCAGACCCACTAAAGGATCTTTGTGTTTCTGTTTTCATGTAAACTTAAGATTGTTTTAGTTTTTCGGACACATTGAATAAGAAAGGATACAATCTTTACTTGAAGAGCTTGAATTTTAATAGTTTTTATTGATTTCCGGTGCGTGGTTACTATGATAAGATCCTAGCAAGCAAAACTTTCACTTTGATTGAGTAGTTTTATGGAAAATAATTGGATTTTTAAGAAAACACTGAAAAAATGCATGTATTAAATGCATGTATTAAGAGTAAGGATAATAGAAAGGAGTAGCAGTATCTCAACCATCTGCCTAAATCACCTTCCTGAAACATATTTATTATTAGTTGGCACAATCCTAAAGGATTGCTTGATCCCACAGTTTCCTAGGTTACCTACTTTACATATAATAAAATGTAATTTATATTATATATAATATACATATTATAATATATAATATAGGTTTCCTTTACATATTATAGGTATGTTTATAGATGTATATTTGTTTTTTAAAAAGGCTTACTTATATCCATGCATGTGTTTATCTGCATGTATGTTTGTATACGTACATGTATGCCAGGTATACACAGAGGCCAGATGAGGGAAGCAGATATCCTGGAACTGGAGTTACAAGTTGTTGTGGTTGTGCCATATGGATGCTGGACGTGAGATCTGGGTCCCCTCCAAAGGCAACGAGTGCTCTTAATCACGGAGTCATCCGTCCATATGTAAGGAGGTATGAAAATACTGAGTTAACCTCCATATAGCATGTTTTTTGCTCTAGTCTTTCACAAGGCCCATTTGCACTGCTGTCTTTGAGTTCATAAGACACCTATATGTGCTTAGGTGCTCTGATTTAGTAAAAAAAAAAAAATCTTACACAGTATCTTCGAACTAGAAAGAAAGAGGGTACAAGCTCCCATAACCTCCAATTCCCAACCCCCCCATCTGTATGTTAGCTTATTTTATTCATTTGCTTTTTCTTACAATCTATAACATGATTGTAAAAATAATATCAGCAACTTTGTTGTTCAGTGTGCCTCTCAAAGAATACATGCACTGTTTTTCCAGGAACTTTCACTTCTCACCAACAATTACACATGTCTTTAGTCTAGGTGTTAGCAGTAACGATTTAAATAATGAAATGGGACTACCCACAACCCCACCTCCATCTGTGATCAACCACATGCCTCTCACTGACTTCTACTTGTGTTCCTAGTAAATTTCAATTCCTTCAAAGTTGTCTTTAGGCATTGGAATAAAACAGAATTGAGTTTTAGTTTTAAGTATAAATGAAATAATTTTGTGAATAGTATGATTTAATTGTCTTAGTATTAAAATTATGTATTTAGAAACAGGGAATAGAACCAATTTTTTTGTTAGTGCATCTTCCACATTGCACTTAATTAATTAATTAATTAATTAATACAATGTTTCTCAACCTCCCTCCCTTTAATACAGTTGTTAATGTTGTTTTGACCCCAAACAATAAAATTATTTTTATTGCTACTTCATAACTGTAATATTGCTTCTATACTGAATCAAAACATAATTATCTAAAACAAATAATATTTAATATGTGATCCCTTTGATTTGTTTTCAACCATTAACCAATCTTGTATCATTTAGTTATCCTAGTGTGGAATTTTCGCTTTCGGACAGTGAGGACTCTTTTTACAATTTCTGTTGTATCCTAACTCTTAAAACTTCCTTATAAGGATGAAACAGAGGGAAAGAAATAAAAAATCTCTAACAGGGAGATGTTTAAATATCAGCGTATATGTTACAGAGAAATTACCATGTTTGCATATGAAGACATAGGTTTGGAGAAATGACCATGCATCCATGTGGTGGCATAGAAATGGAAAAAATGACCGTAATACACATGGAGGTTATATATAAAGAAACTAACAAGTTTACATATAAGGCAATAGGTAAAGAGAGATGAAAAGGTTTACATATAGAACAATAAGTGGAAAGAAATAACCATGCTTATGTTTGGAGTCATAGATATAGAGAAATGACCATCATTACATATGAGGGGATAGGTATGAAGAAATGATAGTCTTCGTGTATGGGACATAGGTATGGAGAATATTTTCCATTCTTGCCAGGCAGTCACTCTGTACAGGAAAACTTTGCCATGTTGGGTTTTAAGAATAAATTGTTGAGTTCATAGACAAGAACAATAGCTCTTTCTCTTACCTAGGAAAAAGCAGACTTGGTTACCAGAACCAGTGTCTTTTTGATGTCTTGCTAGCTCTGATACTTGCTGAATAAATACTTGACAACTTTATAATCTGACTTTATATGGTTAAAGAACATTAATATATGTTTAAACTCAGAGTTGGAAGATGATAAGTGTTAGTATTACTTTATTAAAAAATAAAACTATGTGGAAAAACTCAATATCTTATGGTGTTCAAAAGTTTTAAAACTACCTCAAGTTCATCCTTAGCAACTCTGATTTTTTTTTAATATATTTATTATCTATACAATATTCTTCCTGCGTGTATGTCTGAAGGCCAGAAGAGGGCACTAGACCTCATCACAGATGGTTGTGAGCCACCATGTAGTTGCTGGGAATTAAACTAGTTGAACTCAGGACCTTTGGAAGAGCAGGCAATGCTCTTAACTGCTGAGCCATCTCTCTAGCCCCACAACTCTGATGTTTAAAGTATACATCAGTACATCTTACGAGAGGCCAATGGTTTCATGGATGGTTTGATGTGAGGTATTGTCTGCCAAGTTTGAAGTCAGGAACCAAATGAGACATTAACTTTCTGAGGTAGAAAGAGGCAGTCAGGAGAGTTGCCATTCTCCCCTGGCTGAAGGGGGATCTTTACAGTAACTTAATGCCATGTATAAGCACATCTAATTTCTGGAAAATAGGAGGCCTCAGGAAAACAGTAATGTACTGCATCTTGTAGCCTCCTCCACAAAAATCACAGTTTCAATGCAAAGAGAAGAAAGAAGCCCTAGTTAATCAAACCAAAGAGGCATGACACAGACTAAGGCAAAACCCTTCCAGGAATAAACCATAAAACTATGTACTCATTAGTATTGGAGTACAAGGAAGAATTCAGCACTTAACAGTTAGAAATAGATTATCAAATTTAGACCGCAGAAAATTCACATAGAATAAATGTGTTACTGATACAAAAATACCCATTTTTAATATTTTAACATTTCTTTCCAACAGTTTATATTGAGAACATTTACTAAAACAGTTTTATTTGAAGGTCTGATACTTCATTCAATATTGTTATATGTTATTTTTATACAATAATTTGTCTGCTGCTATACTTTCAGGATTTTTTCCTATTGTTTTCCATTGGTTTTATATATATGGAAATGCTCCATGAAAAGAAACAGGTGGCATTTAAACATCTCTTACATTATAAAATTTAGTCTCAAGCCGGGCGGTGGTGGTGCATGCCTTTAATCCCAGCAGTCGAGAGGCAGAGGCAGGTGGAACTCTATGAGTTCGAGGCCAGCCTGGTCTACAAGAGCTAGTTCCAGGACAGGAACCAAAAGCTACGGAGAAACCCTGTCTCGAAAAAACCAAAAAAAAAAATTAGTCTCATCATACATTACAGATTTAATAGAACAGGGGGAACAATATTTAACATAATTTCAACTGTGCAGGATTTAATGGAATTGTATCATTAAATAAAATAATAATTTTTTAACAATTTGGTTTCATTTTCGCTGCTATAAAGCTGTAATCTAGTGAACATCACTGTGCTACAAATTATCAAGTAATTGTGCAAACAGCTTCATCCATTAAACATGGGTCTCAAACACCAATTGTCTTTTTTTCTTTTTTTGTCCTCCTGTGTGTACATGTAAGTTTCTCTTTTTGCTACTTGGCCATGATTCAGCTAACACACAGTTCTCACTGAGGCATCAATCAAAGCATCTCATTTTGGTCTTAGCAGAACCTCTAGACTCTAGAATGTAGTACAACACATACTAGGGAAACAATTAAAGATTGTCAAAGTAATGAATTAACAACTGAAGCACAATACTTTCTTATGTTTTAAATAGTATTTATTTAAGATAGTGGACATTAATCATGAATGTTATAAATATTCCAATTTCATCATTCACATAACATCTTTCTAATTATTAATTTGAAAATGAATACATTTTAAGGAGTTTTCTTCTTTTGTTGTTATACCTAGACATTAAAAAAAGATTCTATTTGAAACTGACATTTATAAAACCTTGACGTGAAAATATATTTCTTCAACTTTCTTTGTGAGCCTTTTAACATACCACCAATTATAATTTTAATAGAGAGAATGAGATTTAAAATACCTTCAAAGTCTGTTCATTTTTCTTTACGGATAAATGTATTTCTGAGACACCATTTTTGGGCTATTTCTCTTTATATTTGTGTCAACCAATCCGGCTCAATGCTTGAAGCATGACATTTCTGGTTCCACCCTGAGGTAACCCTTATTTCTCCATTTGCTTCTGGTTTACACCTGGGCATTGAATCTTCAAGTCCATGTAGCAGTCAGATATTGTTTGATATTTCCTAACTGGTTTTCTTTTTTAATTTAATATTTTTTATTTTGCTGATACATTTACGGCTGAAGTTTCTCTTTGTGATCTAAGTCTACTTCGACCACATTTGCCACTTTCTTCCTACTCCTTTCATATTGTTAGACCGTAGTCATCTGTCTTAATAGCATACAAGTGGAAATGTAGCCTTCCACTCTAATAGCAATAAATGCAAAGTTTAACTGCCCACCTAGCACTCACCACTGGCTTTATGCTGTTAATGAAGTAGATAATTTGACTAAATTAGATAAATGGTTTTATTGAAGCAACCACACTCAACTGCTATCTGCTCTTTGCTGTGAGGGAAGAAAAACCAGTGATTAATGACCTAATCAACCTAATCGGAATATGTCTTCAAACTTTTGAACTAGGTACCAGACAGCTGTTGTGATTTCTTTTTTTACTGTGCTCTTATAATCCATTTGGACATACTTCATTTACTATAACACAGGACAGTAGTAGTTTCCCCCCCCAAAAAAATCTGTCAAATATTAATATAGTATGCATTCTAAATGTTCTTTCTAATATAAGAAGCATTTATGATGCTAACATTTATGAACTGTTGATCCATGCTTGTAATAACAGAAACTGGTTGACAAGTCTTGTCCATGCTTACCTGTTTTCTCACAGCTGGCCTTGGTACCTGGCCCCATAACTAAACACAAAATATAAGGAAATAAGAAAGTGAGCAGGTATGAATTCCATCCTTTGAATGAAGCTGTCCTTCAGATACTTGAACTTTATCTTGTGGAGACTTGTTTTGGAGTTGGAAATGTTTGCCTGGAGACCTAGAGGTTCAGTTGTCCAGAAGGTGCTAATCTCTCATAATTGGTCCCTTTTCAGAATCCCTCCAACAGTCCTGGACCACTTCAGGATTCCAGAGAGCAAAGTCATCATTTATCCTCACACTGAGGATTACACATAGGGATCCTTCTTCTTATTCGTCCCACGTCTCTCCAGGCTACCCAAGATAGGGCAACCTCCAGCATTTTAGTGTGCTCAGACTTAAACTTCCAGAGAACAAACACTATGACATTTTAAAACAATTCTCTGAATTTTCTTAAGTGGGCCTTAGTGTGAGAAAACATGTTTCTTTCTTCATCTGAAAAAAAAAATCAATGCAGAATTCTGAAAATTCTATTTTCCAGGAGTTTTCACTCCATCCAAAGTTCCCATTTCCATGGGAAGGATTGTAGTGGTGTTTCAACTGTATTTTAATAAATAAAGACTGCCTGAAGATCTGGGAGTAAAACAGTTCCACTGGTCACCTTACAGACCAGGTCTTGGGAACACACACCTTTAATCCCAGTAGCCACACTACTCGCCAAAGAAATCGGGTGGTGCATGTCTTTAATCCCAGTGGTGCATGCCTTTAATTCCAGCCCTACTGAGGAATATAAAATTGGGCGAGACAGCTTTCAGACACAGTCTCCTGGGATTCCAAAAGGCAGGATGGCCTTTTCAGACTGAGGTCCGAGGTAAGAGACAGTTATTTTGCTTTTTGGATCTTCAGGTTTAACCCCAATTTCTGACCCTGAGTTTTTCTTAATCATGCTTTTATTAATCGTGCTTCAAGGGATTCAAGCAAATGCTGGTGATTGAGAAGTGATTCTGACACCTTTCAGCATGCCTCCTTAGCCAACCTGGAGCTTCTATAGCTTTCTAAAGCCTCCTAGGGCTTTCTCAACCAGAGAGTCTTAGTCAAGTTTGGAGGCATGTTAGTTTCGTTTGTTAGTCTATGTATGTATCTGTAAACAGTAATCACATATTTTGTTATTGTAATGTACAAAATAAATAACACAGATGAATATTAATCGATAATTATATCATTGCATGTATGTGCACATATGCACTAAAATGTTATTTGTAAAATTATTTGAGCTTATTTCTCTTGTTTCTTTTATTTGCATGAGTGCCCTAATATGTAGAATTTTCTGCTTTTAATATATTTGTGTCCATTTTGTATTTCTTGAAGAGTTGTATACTTCATCGGTGTTTCCATGAAAATAAACAAGAAATGTTTATTCAGTTTAATAAAAAGTACTTCCATACTTGTAATCTATACACTTAGTGTTTTTATTTCTCTTTTTGTATTCATTGTGCATATTTCCACCATTTTACCTTTTCGGATAATTTTATATTTAATGTCAAATATAATTTGTATGTGAATGTGTGTGTACATGCGTGTGTGTGTGCATGCATATGTACACATGTGTCAGTGCCCACAGAGGCCCGAAGAGTGAGTTTATACCTAAAGTGGAGTGACAGGCAGTATATGAGCTGCCCAATGTTACTGTTGGAAACCAAACTCAGCTGTTTTGCCAAGAGCAGTAAGTATTCTTTACCACTGAGCCATCTTTCCAGTGCTATTTAAAATATTTTCTTAGATTCTCATAGAAATCTTATCGCTATATATCTCTTTCTTCTTTAATGTTGTACTGGTTTAATATTGATGCGGTTTTGAGGTTTATTTTGTTCTGCTATAATTTCCTTTTATAGTTTTGGTTTTGATTTCCCAAATGCTCTTTAATGAATTATTCTTTTTCACATATAACATTTGCTATTTAAAGAAGAGGTATTTTTATTTTTTAAATTTTATTTTGTAAAGAGTTGTTTTATTATTTTAATGTGGAATTCTACCAGAACTTCCAAAAAGAAGAAGTATAATACATATACTCCTTTATGTTTTTCACAATATAGAAACAGAAGAGTCATTGCCAAATTCGTTTTATGGAACTGCAGTTACTCTGATACCAGAACAACACAAAGACTCCACCAAGAAAGAGAATTACAGGCCAATCTCACTCATGATCAACGACGCAAAAATCCTCAACAAAATACTGGCAAACTGAATCCAAGAACACTTTAGAAAAATTATCCATTATGATCAAGTAGGCTTCATCCCAGAGATGCAGGGCTGGTTCAACATACGCAAATCTACCAATGTAATCCATCATATAAATAAACTGAAAGAAAAAAACCATATGATGGTTTCATTAGATGCTGAAAAAGCATTTGACAAAATTCAACATCCTTTTATAATAAAAGTCTTGGAGAGATTAGGGATACAAGAGTCATACCTAAATATAATAAAAGCTATTTACAGCAAGCCGACAGCTAACATAAAATTAAACGGAGAGAAACTCAAAGCCATCCCACTAAAATTAGGAACACGACAAGGCTGTCCACTCTCTCCATACCTCTTCAATATAGTGGTCGAAGTTTTAGCAATAGCAATAAGACAACATAAGGGGATCAAGGAAATTTGAATTGGAAAGGAAGAAGTTAAACTTTCGTTATTTGCAGATGATATGATAGTGTACATAAGCGACCCCAAAAACTCCACCAAAGAACTCCTACAGCTGATAAACACCTTTAGTAATGTGGCAGGATACAAGATCAACTCCAAAAAATCAGTCGCCCTCTTATACACAAAGGATATGGAAGCAGAGAGGGAAATCAGAGAAGCTTCACCTTTCACGATAGCCACAAATAGCATAAAATATCTTGGGGTAACTCTAACCAAGGAAGTGAAAGTTCTATTTGACAAGAACTTTAAGGCATTGAAGAAAGAAACTGAAGAGGATACCAGAAAATGGAAGGATCTCCCTTGCTCTTGGATTGGGAGGATCAACATAGTAAAAATGGCAATTCTACCAAAGGCATTTTATAGATTCAATGCAATCCCCATCAAGGTCCCATCAAAATTCTTCACAGATCTTGAGAGGACAATAATCAACTTTATATGGAAAAACAAAAAACCCAGGATAGCAATCTTATACAATAAAGGATTGTCTGGAGGCATTAACATCCCTGACTTGAAACTCTATTACAGAGCTACAGTAATGAAAACAGCCTGGTACTGGCATAAAAACAGAGAAGTCGACCAATGGAATAGTATAGAAGACCCGGTTTTTAACCCACAAACCTATGAACACCTCATTTTCGAAAAAGGAGCTAAAAGTATACAATGGAAGAAAGAAAGCATCTTCAACAAATGGTGCTGGCACAACTGGATGTAAAACCTGTAGAAGAATGAAAATAGACCCATATCTATCACCATGCACAAAACTCAAGTCCAAATGGATCAAAGACCTCAATATCTATCTGAACAAACTGAACCTCATAGAAGAGAAAGTGGGAAGTACCCTACAACATATGGGCAAAGGAGATTGCTTCCTATGTATAAGCCAGCAGCACAGACATTAAGGGCAACATTGAATAAATGGGACCTACTGAAACTGAGAAGCTTCTGTAAAGCAAAGGACACTGTCACTAAGACAAAAAGGCAACCTACTGACTGGGAGAAGATCTTCACCAACCTCGCAACAGACAAAGGTCAGATCTCCAAAATATACAAAGAATACAAGAAACTAGACTTTAAAATGCTAAATAACCCAATTAAAAAATGGGGCGCTGAACTGAACAGAGAATTCTCAACAGAAGAAGTTCAAATGGCCAAAAGACACTTAAGGTCATGCTCAACCTCCTTAGCAATCAGGGAAATGCAAATCAAAACAACTTTGAGATATCATCTTACACCTGTCAGAATGGCTAAAGTCAAAAACACCAATGATAGCCTTTGCTGGAGAGGTTGGGGAGGAAGGGGTACTCTCATCCATTGCTGGTGGGAATGCAAACTTGTGCAACAACTTTGGAAAGCAGTGTGGCGGTTTCTCAGGAGATTCGGGATCAACCTACCCCTGGACCCAGCAATACCACTCTTGGGAATATACCCAAGAGATGCCCTATCATATGACAAAAGCATTTGTTCAACTATTTCATAGCAGCATTATTTGTAATAGCCAGAACCTGGAAACAACCTAGATGTCCTTCAATGGAAGAATGGATGAAGAAATTGTGGAATATGTACACATTAGAGTACTACTCTGCGGTAAAAAAGAATGACTTCTCAAATTTTGTATGCAAATGGATGGAAATAGAAAACGCTATTCTGAGTGAGGTAACCCAGACTCAAAAAGATGAACATGGGATGTACTCACTCATAATTCATTTCTAGCCATAAATAAAGGTCAGTGAGTCTATAATTTGTGATCCTAAAGAAGCTAAATAAGAAGGTGAACCCAAAGAAAAACATATAGTTATCCTCCTGGCTATGGGAAGTAGACAAGATTGCCGGGCAAAAAATTGGGATCTTGGGCGTGGGGCGGGATGGGGGTTAAGGGAGATGGGGAGAGAAAAGTGAAAAGGGGAGGATGGGGGGAACTTAAGGAAACAGGATGATTGGGATAAAGGAAGGTTGGATAGGGGAGTAGGGAAGCACATATCTTAGTTAAGGGAGCCACCTTAGGGTTGGCAAGAGACTTGAACCTAGAGTGGCTCCCAGGTGCCCAGGGCGATGTCCCCAGTTAGTTCCTTGGGCAGCTGAGGATAGGGAACCTGAAATGACCCTATCCTATAGCCATACTGATGAATATCTTGCTTATCACCATAGAACCTTCATCTGGTGATGGATGGAGATAGAGACAGAGACCCACACTGGAGCACTGGACTGAGCTCCCAAGGTCCCAATGAGGAGCGGAAGGAGGGAGAACATGAGCAAAGAAGTCGGGACCACTAGGGGTGCACCCACCCACTGCGACAGTGGGGCTGATCTATTGGGAGCTCACCAAGGCCAGTTGGACTGTGACTGAAAAAGCATGGGATAAAAACGGACTCTCTGAACATGGCGGACAATGAGGGCTGATGAGAAGCCAAGCACAATGGCATGGGGTTTTGATCCTACTTCATGTTCTTGCTTTGTGGGAGCCTAGCCAGTTTGGATGTTCAACTTCCTAGACATGGATGGAGGGGGGAGGACCTTGGACTTTCCACAGGGCAGGGAACCCTGACTGCTCTTTGGACTGGAGAGGGTGGGGGAGAGGAGTGGGGAGAGGGGGGAGAGGGGCGGGAGGAGGGGGAGGGAAATGGAAGGCTGGGAGGAGGCTGAAATATTTTTTTCAATAAAATAGAAAAAAAAACAATTTTTGAATTGTTATCTTTTTAACACTTGAAATCTGTGTTTTAGGATAGTAATACAGAAAATTTCTCAGCCTTTTGACTTTTAGCTTTAATTTCACTCAATCATATTTTTGCATTGAAAATTCTTCTTTGATTCTGTCAGATTTTAATTCCACTTTTTAAATTTGTTCTTTGAGAGTATTCCCCTTGACTGCCTTTCACATTATGCATCCTTTTTCTTCCTACCAGTCATTAACTACTGTCTTGTATCTTATTACTGAGCTTATCTTTTTTACTTTGATACGGCAGCATATAGAGTGGAAATTTTATTTAGAAATGAGCCACAACCTCTGAGTGTTAAAGGGAGCATGCTCAGTGTTTGCGTGCACAGATGGTTGCATGTTGGTTGTAGTATGGTAGTTCGTGTTCTCTTTGCTTTGTGTAACTAGAAATTTCTCTAGAATTTGTATTTAGCATGAGCAAGGTCAAACAACTCTTCTTACTCATTCTACTGAACACATTTTAGCGTATTTGTATTCCTGGAACAATGGAACAATAACTGATGGATATAAGCTTGCAATCATATTTTGAGAATTTCACATTTTGAAGTGAATACATAAATGTCATCATAGAGTGGACAGTCTTGCCATGCTGACGTCTGTTCCCTGATGGCAGCTGCAATGTTTGTAGCCAATGGCCATGACTGTCATGAGATCCTTTGAGTCTCCTTCTCGACACTTACCTTTGATAAAAATGGTGGTCTTATTATTATCCAGTGACTGCCTTATGAATGTAGAAATTTAATATATCCCCCAAAATTGAGTACAACTGTTCTTCTGTGAAGTCTTTCCTTACAATTATATAATATTTTAATCAAACTCTATCAATGATACCTCAAAAGACAAAATATATATCGCGAGGGAAGGTAGTATCTATTCTAATGCCAAGAAAACAGTGATGTGAGCATTCACATAATATTAAATATTGACACATGTCAAAGTAATAAACACCTAACAACCAATTGAATTACACACAAGAGATATTTACAAAGTCTTGCATCGATATAATGGCTAGTGTACCAATCACACATGCTAGGAGTAGTTTTAATAAATACTAATAGATCATATTTGGAGTTAATTAAATATGATATAATGTTTTAAATGCTAGTTGACTCCAATTTTCTGACATTGTTTATTTGTTTTAATTAAGAATGAAAATAAATGTGGTCAGATATTAAGAGTGATTATCTCCTGATTTAAACCTTCCCCATAGGTTTTTTTTTTTTTTTTTTTTTTTTTTTTTTTTTTTTTTTTTGGTTTTCAAGACAGGGTTTCTCTGTGGTTTTGGAGCCTGTCCTGGAACTAGCTCTTGTAGACCAGGCTGGTCTCAAACTCACAGAGATCCTCTCGGGTGCCTCCCGAGTGCTGGGATTAAAGGTGTGCGCCACCACCGCCCGGCCCCATAGGTTTTATATATAAAATAAGATGGAATATTTTTCTAGTAAGAAAGTAAAACTCAATTTCACACAGAGATGTTTTTGCTCAGCTCAAGTCAATTGCATTTAAACTAAAATCCTTTACATTGATATACAATGAAAGGACAAAGCTAGAGCCCAAGTGATGTTAAAAACTCTGTGTCTGCCACTTCCAGAAAAGCAGCTGAGAAACGTGAAATGAATTTTCCTAATTGTCGTACTTGGTGGCTCAGTCATACCATTTCTTGCAGTGTGCACAATCACCAGATGCTACAGGTTGCTTTGAACTTTGCTGAGATTCATATTTTTCTTTACACACCTTATATGTTTACTTTTATACTTTTAGACCCCATCTAAAAAGTTACACACTTTATCCCAAAGAAAAGCGTTACTTACAATTTAAGTCTTCAGATCCTATGAAGCTCATTTATGAAACTTTTTCCAAGAGAAAGAAAAGTTTTATAATATCCCATGTGGATTATTTAACAGGAGTGAGTGAATTGTAAAAATTTGAATTTCAAATGATAATAGTATGTCTTAATAAATTATAAACTGCAATGTACCTAGCCTCTAAAGGAAATGTTTACAAAGAAAACATCTTACTACAGGAAGGTAAGAAATTGTTTAAATTATAATACAAAAGAATAAGTAATATTATTGTAAAATAAAAGCATATGCAGGTGAAAAGCATGCAAATATACCTCATTTAATGGTTGTAATATAGCTGAAGTGATGAGTGATTAATTTGTTGTTCTTCACACTTTCAGTGACAGTAGTTTTAGAAAAACACCATAAAATAAATGACAAAGCAAACACACCATTCTTTAAATCACCCTGTGTGGAAATAGTTAGGGCACTATCTCTTATTTTTGGTAAACGTAGGATTTCCAGTGGTGCATATTCCCTTTGTATTTTCAAAGTGAAATCCATTAGATCCGTGAGTTTATCATCAACGCCAGTTGGACTGGAACTGATGGAGCATGTGATCAAACCGGACTCCCTGAATGTGGCTGACTGTGGAGGCTGACTGAGGAGCCAAGGACAATGGCGCTGGGTTTTGATTCTACTGCATGGATGGGCTTTGTGGGAGCCTAGTCTGTTTGGATGCTCATCTTCCTGAACCTGGGGAGAGTGGGGAGGACCTTGGACTACCCACAGGGTAGGGAACCCTGACTGCTCCTTGGACTGGAGAGGGAGGGGGAGAAGGGAGGGAAGGAAAGTGGGAGGAGGTGGAAATTTTCAATAAAAAATAAATTAAAAAGTGAAATCCATTGAGCAATTAATCAAAAGAACATCACAAAATTTCTCAATTTATACAGTGCTTTGCTACTGCTTAGATTGTGGACTCAGACCACAAGTTCTGACTATGTCACAGAGTTAAGGTTTTTGGTTTTCTGTAAATTTTTTTTTGTTACTTTTTTGAGACAGGATTTTTGTGTAGCTTTGGAGTAGTTTAGTTTTAAAGATATGTCCATTCTTTCAATATTTGATTCAGTAGCTTCTTGTATGCTTAGACTAAAACAAGAATCATTCAATGAAGTTTATCAGTATGAAAATAAGGTTGAGGTAATATAATATGAAAATATAGATTTGTGTAAAGAAATAAGTGCTGGTTCTCATTTACTCTGTGTCACATTGAAAGAGATGTTAAATGTAAACATTTAGTGTAACTACATGTTCAATGGGAATAAATAATACTGAGTAAATACTTCTATAAAAATGAAATATTGTTTAGAATGATGTTGAGTTTGCATTAAAGAGATGTTTTAAAAATTCACTTTGTTATAAGAACAAATAAATATATTTGCCTCATATTTCCTTCTGTTCTTCACTTTTGAGTTTTATGAAGTAAATATTTTACATCAAGCCTTCATGGACATGATTTGCTAGTGATTCTTTGCAATTTGCTGTTGAAAGAAGAGTCCTTTGGTTTTGCATACTTTCCTTTCTTTTACTGGACTGGATGATCCTGGCTTCTCCTCTTTGAACATGGTGCAGACTAACATAAGGAACAATTCTAGGAACTGAAAGTTATTTAACAATGTCAAGAAAACTGACAGCCCTGTGCTACAGTGAAAAACATTCTTGCCATTTTCATTTGCAAGGTTCCTATGTTATCCATCACTAACACAATAAAAATTAAGAAAATAGCATTGGTCTCTTCTTTTACTTGAAAACCCCCCATTTGACAAAACAAAGGTAAGCAACAAACATACAGGAAGAACACAACCTATGAGAATCTGAACTCCTTGATGCAACCAAAGTGTGCAAGGAGCTCACATAGGTTGCTGGTAGCCAGGGTTTTGCACCAGATAAAAATGTTTCTGATGAAGTCACAATGCAAACTGATTATGAAATTAATATTCAGCAGAATAGAACTGCACTCAAAAAGTGAGATGGAATGGAAAAAAGCTTTACCAAACAGTGAGAGATGTAAGTCTAGTCCAGTCTATTTTCCCCAGAGTACTTGCTGTCACTTTGACTTGTTGCTCTTTTCATAAGATAGAGGAGGGGTAACATGCTTCAGTGAAGGAAATTATCACGGGAAAATGGCATTGTTTTTTTTAATAAATGTTTAAAATGACAAATGAACATTTTTATATTCTTCTGTTCATTGCTTAACTCTTTTGATCACAGTTTAAAGAATGGATTTGCTTTACTTAACATGCACCACTGCATATTTGTGAAAAAACATGAGCCAAGGCATTTCCTTCTAATTATTACTGTACACGTACAATGGCCACAGGCCACACATGAAGACGTAGCCATATTTAGTGTGAGAATGTATGTTTTCGTGTTTGTTTCTGTTTGAACAAATGTATCTGTCCTCCAGGTTGTTGTTGACAAAGATAGCACTCTATGGTAGGTAGTGATCCTAGTGATAAAAGTCAGAGTAAACCAATACACATTCTTGCTGCGTGCACTTCTCTGTAAGAGATACTGAACCGGAAGCCTTTTGTGTGGTTAATATGTAACACAGCTTAGTGATCTGTGTGCATGTAGTTTTTGAAGCCCTTAAATTAGTTTACTGTAAAAAATATATACCACCATTGTAGAATATATTGCAGTTGTCTCCGTGGTTCATCCGACCTCTACATATGCCAAAGTCAAGACCAAGAAATGTAGGGGTCCCCATAGTATGATTTTTCAAACTACAGCATAGAATTCTTATAATCTGAAATCACAACACAACTGAAATTTAATGTCTTTGATTCAAATATTTTAACATTTCACATTGTTTTATTGAATACTAAAAAAATTCAGACTTTATGGGATCTTGACCAAAACAAATTATGAATAGAGGAATCAGTGCTTGTATGGATGGTACTGAAGAAGCATATTGGTATTGATTCGTCAAAACAGCAATTATCAACAAAATCAATAAGTACACACTGCTTTTTTGGTGCCCTCAAAGTTAGAATTATTTTGAACTTTAATGGCTAAGTTTCAACTGAGAATGTAGTCAATTTTGTAGGATTTATGTTAAAAGGTTTGAGTTGAACCAGGGTTAATAGCAAACGTCTATAACCAAATTCAGTAAACTGAGGGAGGAAGATTGTGTGCTCACAAATAGCCTGAGCGACATGGCAGGGACCTCTCTCAAGAAAAATAAACAAAAAACCTGAGATGCAATTGTTTGAGAGCACCTGTCTGTATATCGTTCATGTTTTGTAGCAAATGAGTCTCACTACTGCTTCTGTAGCTAAAGGGCGTAGTCAAGTTCTGATGCCTGCTGTGGAGCAGTGCTACTGGGCTTTTGATAAACTCTCAGCTTCTCTTTAGAGCAAATATAAAGCAAAGAGTGACCTTTCAATTTCAAGCTGTAGAGTCAGCTACTTCTCGATTATCCCATCTTCATCCATCACCTGACCTCGGTAAAGTTACCTTAAATTTACCCATAGCAACAAATCCTTTTACTCGATAGCACGTGTTGTTACAAATGTTCCATAGGTTTCAACTCTTACAAGACTTTATGAGATAGATTTATGGGCACGGAGTACTTACAGAACAGTGTTGAATGAACATGTAAGTTGACCAGTCAAAATCAGGATTAGAATGACTACATACAAGGTGGTTGACTAGAAAGGAAAGAAATCAAAGATAAAGTAGACCATATCCGTTATATAGCGATGAGGTCAAGAGATTGCTCTTACAGATGTAAGTTAAAAGCTTTCACAGAGATGCACGTCTAACTTATTTCCAACAGTACAAGATTGCTTCTTTTCACACGGCCCTCGCATTGGCAACAATACACATGCAATCAGTATAGGTATTCATGACAGACAATCATCAAAGGACAAGAAGCTGGCTCTCTGTTTTTACCAAGTCCATGTGATAACTTTGTTACTGATTTCACTGAGGTTTCTAACATTATTAATAGACCTCCTTGTCATATCCACACACTCTGACCTTAATAGAGTTCAGTTTTACCATAGGTCTAAAACATTGTTAGAAGTATACTTAATTTAAAAAAGCCTGCTTTTGTGATAAGTATACACTTTTGATAAAGTAAGCATTTACAGCCATTATTTAATTGTCATTTTAGGAGAGAATCTAATATATTTTAGTGGTTTTTTTTTTTGCTTTTAATTTTCTAATCCAAGGATATTTCAGTTTGGCTAAGAAAGAAAGAACTGAAAATGTCTGTCTGAAACAAATGTTGATATTTGGCTGTCCACTATGTTTCATGGAATTTTATGAGCTAATCACTTGGTATTTGTCAAATGAAGCAAACATGAGAATACCCAAATAATCACACCAATTTAGTATTCATATCTATATTGAGGGTGTATTCACAGTAGGAAACACATGAGAGAGGGAATGTCTTCCTTCACCCTCAGTATTTCTTTAAAAGGGAAAGAATGAAAAAAGGAAGAGATAAAGCTCATTTGAAAGTTTCATTTCCCAGGGCATATTGAGTGTTTACAAAATTGAGAACCAGCCTAGAAACCTTGGACTGGTCTTCCTTGGAATGAGGACTAAATTTCTGAAGACAAGATACAAACAGCATTGACATGCTATTCATTGAAAACACTGTAGTGATTCTATACAATTGAATAATAATAAAAAGTATTCTTTATATATATAAAATGTTTCCCAGATACCAAAAGATCAAATAAAAATCCCTCCCCACCTGCTGTGTTCCTAGGTATACTATGTACTCAATTGAGAAAAGTGTCTTAACACTTGATCTCAGGTTCACAGGACTGGAATCACCCCACACCCTCACACACTCGTTAGGACTCGTTATTTCCTATAGCACCATATGGCAAGATAGGGGTTTGTTGATGGCTGCAAGTGTTGGATGTATTCTGGTGGAGACCTGGTTACCAGCAGCCTCAGCATTGGGCACCAGGGCCTTTCTAAAATGATAGTTCTTATTCATCTCACAACTGAGGGGGTATTCTTAAGTCTGTATGGCCCTCTACTGTTTTTGGTCTGTGTGTTATCTGGCTAGTTTGTGAAGTCCTGAGAGCAGCACTGTTCTATGTCTCTTCTATTAAAACTGATGTGAATCATTGTGTGTGTGTGATGAACTGACCTTAAATTTATAGCTAGGTAGATACTGGGGTAGAGTCTGAAAGAGAGTGTTTAATATACACAGGAAGAAGAAAAATTCAGACACTAACTTGCCTACATCATTTCTATTCTCTACCCTAGTAGTATAACATTGGTCATATTTTGAACTGCAGCATTCCACAATAGCTATCATCAATTTAAAAGTGTTTTATATTAAAAATAACAGGAAATGACTTAAATAAAAAAAATGAGTGATAATTTGTCTCCAGTTAGCAATGAATATGTATCTTATTTAATTACAAATATCCAAAGATCTGTTCCCATAATAGAGACAAGAGAAATAAAGTAAATTCAAAGGCAGGGTGTATAAATTGTCAAGTCTTCGTAAGCAGATGAGCTCGAAGAACAACGTAATGGTGGCTCCAGGTATATAACAGGCTAGGTTAATGTGGAAGCCTCAATGTTCCTGACAATGGGCAATTGTCAACTGGTGACCTAAGACGTGCGTTTGAGCTTAGACACTTTGCAGGAGTCCAAGAGGAGACACAGACCACAGAAACTACTGCAAATAACTGTTTCTATGGAGCATTTTGTCTTGAGTGCTCAAAAAGTAGCAACATCTGTAAACTTTCTGTAACATGGCTGGTGGATATGCCTGATACTCGTTATCTTCAGGATATGGGGAAAAGGTTTGCTACCTAATCATATGGTATAGAATCTTTCTGTTACTTAAATAAGATGTTGTATCGAGACTTGGTTCATCGTTCGTACATTTTTGGTATAAAGGATATATATATATAAAAAGTCTGTTGCTGAGAATACCAGCCCTCCTAGGTAGATAAATGGATACTTTAGATAAAAAATAGGTAACATTTTAAGAAAAATAAAACAAATAAATAAAAAAATATAAACAAGTTTGACCTCAATAGACCAGCATGGTCTCATAGTTGTTTGTGAAAAACAACATAATGTTTCAGTGGTTGCTCAACTTTCAGGATTTTACAGACCTTCAAATGCCTTCTATGATGTTCTTTACTAGAAACCATGTTCAAATGAAAACTAAGTTGAGCGAGAAAACATTAAAAATCTCCAATTTTTGAAAACATTAACAATGTTCCTGATTTATTCAAAACTATGATGGCAACTAATGATGACCCAAAACTTTTATGAGATAAAATGGAGGGTTCCATCAATGTGTTTTCAACACGAGACCTCAGATGCCTGTTAAGCAGCTTTGATTAGGTTTTTAATGCTCTCCCTTTTCCCTAGATGATTTTATCTGTTATCAATGAAAGCTCGCAGATAACAAGTTGCAATGTGTTTAACAGAAATAACTTACCTCAAGCAAGAACTGTATATTTTCTCTGCTGAAAACCAAATCTTTGAAATTTTAACCAAGCTGTCCCGAAACTACAGTAAAAGCAATCTTTTATGTACTTTCAAATACTGTGCCTTTTTATTTAAACAGTGTAAACATAACAACACCACCAATAATCAGATAAAGACTGGATATGGGAACACTAGTTTCCTTGAATGCCCCATAAAAAGAAGGGAAAATAAAAACAGACACATCTTCAGGAGGTTTTCAGTTCACCTTAGCAGTGGTAAAAATATTGCTTTATTCCAAATGAACATACAACACAATTTATTGTTTGGGGGGCATTGCTTGTGAACTGAGTAGTCTGGGATTTGTGATTTTCAACAATTTATTCCTTCCATGTTAAACAGAGAAGCTAGAGCCTCTGTCTACATAGAGCAAACTTACTGTAAAGTAGCAATGAGGATGACAAGAAATTAAAATGGTCACCTGTTAATTTGATAATTGGCTTGTGTCAGTAATTTAAGTAAAAGATTCAAAATAAACACATCTTCCATTAATTTGCTTTGTGATACTGATATCAATAACCCAAAGACTGTTCTTTTAAAAAGTATTCACATCAGAAAAGGGTCTAGACCTCGTCAAGAGTTTTTGTAAGACCCCACCATGCAAGTTACCTTGGTTCAAGAACTCTCTAACCAAATTTCTATTTAATGGAAAGTTTTAAAGTGAAAAGATTTAGGAGGGAAAATTTCTTTTGAATATTTGATTCCCTGATGTTTGAGAACAAATTTTTGCAAGCTTTAATATGCACACACATGCACACCCATACGTACAAGGAACACATGTGCATACAGCATATGTGCTTGGGTGAGCAAGTCCACACACTCGCAAGCTCATACCTATGCACACAGGTACACACACACACACACACACACACACACACACACACACACACTGAGAGGTGCCCTTTCAGAGCTTCTAAACACTTTCCAAGAAAAAAACATTTCTATTAGCATAATTTTAGTGGCACAACATTGTCATTTGTGTTTTTGTTTTTTTATCTCTTCTCCTATAATAGTTTCCCATCTCGCTCTGAGGTTCTGTGCTTTCAAATGTCAGAGAAAGATGGCACACGAGAGTAGCTAAGATTAACCAGGTTACTCCTATTTTCCATCTTTCTTCCTGTTCGTGTTTTCCCACCAGACTTTAAAAATCAAATACAAAGCACTCCACTCCTTGACGTGACATAAACTGTGGTGAGAGCATTGATGAATAGAAATTTAGGGGTTGGAACTCAAGAGCCAAATGACCAGGGCTACCTGCTCACCGGCACATCCTTTCTTGGGATATAGCGCATGTCTTTGAAGCTAGGTGAACACCAGTTTCTTTTCCATACAGATACTGGCACTATGGGACCAGAGGTTGGAATTGGCCAAATCTTCCAAGAGCCAAAGAGGACAGTGTTGGGGCTAACTGAAAGTGGATTCAGAATCCTCCCCCAAAAGCTTTAGTGGTAAGCTTTATCCTTCCTGAAACGTTTCTTTTCTTTCCCTTTAAAAAAATATTTTGTTAAAAAACACTATGATATGAGGGCGGCAGACTATTTGGTTCTTTTCTAAGTAGATGCTCTTAAATTAATGCATATAAATAATTTGTATTTAATTTCCTCTCTTTCCTGTTGAGCAAAGCAGAGAATGCACAGATTCCTACATCTCGAGTCACTTGGTTAACACAGAGTCTCTTTGTATTTCGTTTCTTAAGACAAATTGTGCCTCTCGTTCTGATTTGGCCGTGGGACTCAGGGGAAGAAAGGCTGTGTTTTCACTCGCGCTGTCCTCAGTTTCCACGCTGGCCAGTTCATAGTCTTCTGACCGTCTGGCATCAGTCAGAATCCGGATCTGTTCCTGCACAGTCTCTAGCAATATCTTCACTTCCTGTTGTTCTTCTAGGAGACAATCGCTGACTGGAATACTCGCATTGACGATGTCAGCGGAATAGGAGTTTTTGCACCATTTAATGCTTTTGACTTCAGAAATCCCTGGCATTTGCATGCAGGTTTCTTCTAGACCCACCGAAGGGATGATGGGCACAGAGTTGGCCCTTGGGGATGAATAACCCATTAGGTCCTTTTGATCCAAGCTATTAAAATAGGGGTTTGTTTCTCTTGAAGGCAGTTGCATATTTATGGATGCGCTTTGTTGGGTTCTTAAGCCATTGGATGCATACCTGTCAAAAGATGAAGAGAGTCATATTCTGGTCTCCGCTGTGCCTCTGAGAACCATACCATCCAGAATGTCCTCCACATGCACCATCTCACTGACTTCTCACAGAAACCCCATGAGACGGATACTACGCTCCCACGGACAGAAAAGTCAATTGAAATTCAGATCAGTCAAGTGACTTGCCTAAGGTCACACAGAAAAATAAGTGACAGACTGAGACTCAAACCCAGATCTTCTTACTTTAAGTCCAGGGGTCTTTCAACACACCACAGCTGTATAGGCAGATGGGATATAGTCTTCCTGACCTCTATCCTAGAATACAAAGTAAATGGGGATTGAGCACGTGTGACCTTTTCCATCGTGACAAACAGGACATCACCACGGCATTACTTCACTCATAACTCTTCCACCCTCTCAGACCTGGGTCTTTCTGATTGACTGCTGTGGTCACCATAATTGAGAGCCATCAGGAAGTCCATTATTGACCATCAGGTATCGCGGTCCTTGAAACTTCTGCTTTACACAAGAAATGTATATTGAACTGCTGTTGACAGTTTGCCCTGTAGATAGAGTGCCTTAGTGCTGGCTGGCCCATTGCTGAGCCATAGGATCAAACCAGGGGTGCCCAATCCCTCTGCCTGTCCAGGGGGAATATAAAGGGTGTTCCTATAATCCTCCCAACATAGCAGGGCTCTTCAGTGTCCCTACAGTAAAAAAAAGAGCACTGATGTTCAGCAATGGCTTGTCACAAATACCAGCATGCCATCCCAGGTAATTTAAGGATTCCAGGATCTGAGTTGTAAACTGCTCAGTTATGGTGACTTTTTTCCTTTGATCTTTCCAGTGTCTGGAGTGGAACAGGTGTAACAGACTTTGTATAGTAGATTTTGTCACACTTTTAGTGACTTTATCTTTAAATAGTAAACATTAACATGTAAGCATAAGTCAAATAAGTCTAATAGATTTAATATCGTTGGCTTATATTGTAATGTAAATAAAAATTGTTTTTATGTATGTAAAGAATAGTTACAATGAAACGTATTGAGTAGCTGCTCAAAGAAGTCTCTACTGTGAGGTCACAATGGGGGTAGTGTCACCAGAATTGAGTAAAGATTGGTGAATAGCACTTGTGTCTTTTCTCCATGAATCCAGAATAGAGTTGGTGACCAATAAACCCTGATCTAATTAACACATTAATGAATGAATATACCTCTAAAGAAAGTACTCTTTATGTAGTTCATTAACCAATATCAGACATAACAGCTAACATTTGCACAGTGACTTGAAAATCACTTTCTCTTCAAATTATCTCACAAAAAATTAGTTTATCATTTTTATGTGATGAAGGAGTAGATAATTGCAAGGGGCATTCAAATGACCTGCCCCAAATTACACTTCTACATAAGCAACAGAAGGATTTGAATTCAAGTGTCAAGTTGTCTTTATAAAATTCAGAACCAGCTAATGAAGGAACCTCCTAAGGTAAGCTAGATTATAACATCCCTTTGGTTGTTTAATTTTATACAGCCATGCATACGAATATTCCTTATGGGATCTTAAACCTCTGTCTTATATAACAGAAAGTCAGATTCATGAATCAATTCTAATAAGAATGAGCAAACCTCAGGCCCTTTTTTTTAGTCTTTGAAACTACACTTTCAGAATGTACAAACACACATAAAATATGCCTTCAGATATTTATGTAAAGAAAAGAGCCAAGAAATATGACTGGAATAACACCATATCTTTATCAATGTCATCAGGGTAGATCTACAGATAAAACATAATAAGCTGTAATGTGGTCGTGATAGCAAGAGATAAATTCTGCTGGGAAAATGGTGAATGTCACAGAAGATGTTTGTAACTATTTGCTGTGATGACTCAGCAATGTGGCAAGGCCAAGCTCAAAGGCAACTAATGTCAAACTGCAAAAATCCACATATTCAACCTGACACTGAATTAAGGACTTAAATGAGAGAGGGGAATTGAAATTAATTACCCTGGGTCATTTCCCAAGCCAACTACTAGACATGTAACTGGCAATAACTGAATATTGACTCTTGCTACAGAGTGAAGAGGTCATTAAAGAATAATAGTTCTCCAGAGTTGATTTAATTTTGAATAAGAAGCCCACATCACTATGTAATTTGGACTCTCAGACAAATGGAAGCTCATTTGAATTTTCCAAATTCCGAAAGCACATAGGGGCTGGTGGTAAAACTCAAAGGAAGTATAATCTTAGTGTAATATAAGCCTGGGTTCAGTACCACACAAAACAAAAATATCATCTCTTATACTACTTGGATACTTGGGAGCTGGTGATGCTATGAGGTTTAAATCAAACAATTGTAAATTTTAAATTAAACAACTGGGCCATGCTCTTGCACCAGAATCACGGGTGACCCGCAAGTCTTCCTTGGGGCTGCTGTGAAGAGTTGCAGCTATGATATTTCAGCAAGTGTTTAAGTGGAATCAAAATTTATAGATGGGATTGTAACATAGAAGCTGTTCAGAGCTCTGTAAAATCTAGAATCTCAACAATTCCTTAACAGTTCGATGCTGAAAATATTCATTGCCATTGTAATCCTTTGGGTTGTACTCCCTACCATCAATCAAAGAAATCAGAGGCCACAAAGTACGTTTTTTTTTTCCCCCTTGAGCATGTGAGTCAAAAAAGGTGGCAATAACTAGCGACTGATTTGTTGTAAGTCAGGAATCAAGCCAATGACTTAGTTTCTCTTGTTGTCTCTTGAGATCTAATTTCTGAGGCGAGGCTTATAGTGGTGTTTAGGCATATAGCAGGTATATAGAACTGACCATCCACACAACCAGTGATTCCATTTTACACTGTCAGCCATTGCTGTGTTTTCAGCACATCCATTTCCTGGTTTCATAATTAATTTGGTCAGAAAGCTAACACATGAACTCACTTTTCTCTTGATAGGACCAATACCACACTGAGATAGCCCTTTAAGCTTTCCTCTTTGTTATATCTTCAAAGAATATCAAGATGTAAAATGCATCAAGTTGCTAACTAGATGATGTGGGAACTAACTGTGTTTTGGATCATGACCGGTTTGAAGATGTCAACCTGACTTTTCTGAATCTATTCCTTTTTATTAGCTTGTAATATATCAAATAATTGGCCTGACACATCCAGTACAGTCCTTTGTGCATTATTACTAGGCATGGCACTGCCCAGAGCATCAGTCAGAGAAAGGTATCCTCAATCTTCTATCTACCCCATTCTAAAGGTCTTGCTGTGCTATGGTAGATGATGTATTCAAGTATGCAGGCTTTCCTACCCAGAAGGGAAGGAACGTACATGAAGCCTAGTTAGTAGACAACAACCGTATGTTTGGTAAATAGGAACATATGGCCAGTGGATCTTGCAAATTCATTCACCCACCTTTCAGGCTAAGGGTAGATGTGAAAAATGAGAGCTGTGAAATTCTATTACCAACCTCATTTGCAGTCCTGAGAGACAGTCCATCCCCCAGGAATGGAAAAGAGCTGTTTTTAAGACTGAGAATAAGATTACTCTTGAGATTCATTGTGCTGAGGCCAGAGTGACGAACAGAGTCAACATTGATCAACACTGGGTGCCCACGACACTGAGCAAATTCATGTGGCCAGCCAGCTACAGAGACGATTGCTAATTCAGTGGCCATTGAGTCAATACAAAATTACAACTATGCTGACCCAGGACAGAAAAGAGGAGGCAGGAAACGAAAACCTTTGAGCTCTGGAAGGTCTGTGGATGTGTAACTCAAACTGCAACTTGCTACAGGCTCTGAACCTCTTAGCATCAATAACATTTGGGGTGAGAGCCACTATGACCAAGAGGGAAAACAATTAGAATAAAAGATAATTACACATGCTAATATTTACTGTAAACAAGAAAATGTGTGGGCAGGGACAGACTCCTGTGAATCACCATTGATTACTGATAAAGTAGTTTATAAACAGGGTCAATATAAATACAGGCTAAATGTCAACCCCTTGTCACAGGTAAGGGCATGTAAAATGCCGACTGCATCCTCACTTGCATCACAGACTTTATTTAGACAGTTTAGTTCCTGTCCTGCATTTGCAGGCACTCAGAAATGTGAAGGAATGGTCCTTTTGGAATTGTTCCAAAATTAAAAAGTAAAGCCATAGGCTACTTGGATCCAATTTCCAAAGATCCTTTCTTCTTAGGGAAACCCATGCCATGCTTAATCGGACAGAGCAATAGTCCATCTATTCCATATCTAGCAGAAAAGAGAATTGCAAGGCTCTGAACCGGACTTCCTACCTGCTTTGTTCTCAGGATTGAAACAAAAGATCTGAAATAATCACCTGGACCAAAACTACATAGAAACCCAGCCTAGATCACTCAGGAAGTCAACCACTTGGCACAGCTAGAGCCTGACTATGGAAATACCTACAGTAAATCTAAATTCTTAATTAATGATAGCATGGTGAGAATTGTTTATGGCAAAAACTGTTTCCATGGATACCATGTATCTGACATAGATTCTTAATACTCCCTTTTTGACCTGGCCACCGACCTTTGGGAGGTTTATATTTAAATAAAGCTCGAGCTCAGATGACAGCATTTTCTAAAATTGACACAAGTCATAAAGGACAGGGATCCAACTTTAATGGTAAGCTACTTTTACTTATTCCATGTGTGACTGAGTGGTTTACACCAAGAGCAGAGTTGTGATGAGAACCTATCTTGCATTCCACTTAGTATACTTTGAGCCCTATGTATGTTGGTACTTCCTAGACGACTTGGTACCTTTGTACTGTAGGCAATAACTATGGTGTCCAAATCCCTGATATCTCTATAGCGCAAATAATGAAGACGTTTCAGTTCTAAAGGTTTCTCTGTGGTTTTCTTCTTTTAATACTTTACTTAAACCTCACATTGAAGAATACTGGATGGATGTAGATATATTTATGTTACAGGTTAATTTTTAGGGTTTGATTCACACTGTTAATCAGAAGTCATGAATATAAAACATATATATATATATATATATATATATATATATATATATATATACATATGTTTCTTTGTTTTTGTTTTTCAAGGCAGGGTTTCTCTGTAACTTTGGAGTCCATTCTGGAACTCTCTCTATAGATCAGGCCTGCCTCACCCTCACAGAGATCTGTCTGTCTCTTCCTCTCAAGGTCTGAGATTAAAATCGTGCACCACCACCACATGGCTAATATATTTTTTATATTATCGATGAAAGGATACTTTGTTCTTCCTAAGAATGATTTTTTAAAACAGTTATCTACTAACCTAATGACAGACTTCTAAGAGTCTCCCTAGTAAGTCCCTTAAAGACCTACCCTTGGCAAGGTATTGTATCCTGGTCTGGGATCCTTGATTCTTCCAGTTGCTGATATGCTGGTCCTACAATCCCACCCAGTCGGCTTCGGGGTGAGGGTGGTGTCCTCCTGAAGGTATTCCTGTGCAGCATCCCACTCCTTTGTCCTGGACTGCAGCAAGAAGAAATATTCCTGCTGAGTTGGGGAAACAAAACCAACAAAGCAAAGAGATTATAAGGGCCTCTAAAAAGCCATTCAAATTTCTTGGACATTGAATTCATACCTCTCATCCTTAAAGTTCTATGCTATCAATGTCAAAAATACAATCCGTTAAATTTGGAATTTGCTTAATTCACTTACTGGTAGAGGCACTGAGATCTAGAATTCCCTGTGTCTGGCTTTCTAGCTAAGACAGAAATGGGTTTAAGGCAGCCTCAGGATGGCAATTTGGTCCCCACCCTAACTTCCCAAGCCATAGGAGCTGTCTTCAAATTGGAATAGAAAAGCCCTGATTAGATAGTGATGAGAACTGAAAATAGGAAGGCCAGAAGGGATTTATGGGGAAATTTCCATTTCTTAGTGATAGGATAAACAGACCTTACTTTAATTGACAATATTTTTCAAACATATGTTAACTTCTCAGTTTACCTTCCCAGATTTTCATCAGTCTTCATTTGAGTTTGCTTTTAATAAGAACCTACTTAAATTTTCTTGGATGTACACATCCAAACTCCCAAATGACCATTGTAGAGGCCATCAAGGACAAAAAGCATAAATGACCTATATCCCAGGCCTTTGCAAAGTGAGCCCATATCCATAGACTATATTAAAAGAACTGGGTTCTATAAAGATAAATTGACAAGTTAAAGTTGATGAAAGATTCTTTATCAATTCCCTTTCCCATATTACTGAGAGAGTTGCCTATGTTCAAACTTTAGTGTTCTATGAGAAGACAGGTCATGAGCATACAGTGAGCTTAAAATCTCATGCTGCATTCACATAATCTAAAAATATCACTGCAACTCTATAGGCCAGGATGAAAAATATTCAAAACTCAGCAGTGTAGCCATGAGGGAAAGCCTGCCAAAGCCTTTATACCCCTATTGTTCTACCATTTGGGGTTTTTCACTTCTTCCATTACCATTATTGCTATTTTATACATATAAAATGTGTTTATTAAAAAGAGGGGGCATTGATTTTAGGGAATTACTATGTAGCTTTGGCTGACTGAAATTTGCTGTGTAGACCAGGCTGGCTTTGAATTCGTACAGATCAGCCTATCTATGTCTCCTGAGTGCTGGGATTGATGAAATGCACTGCTATACCTGGCAAATTTGGCAAATATTTTAACTGGAAGTTTGAGAAATTGATATTTGAGTGCTAACGGTCATCTTGGTGGTTCTGGTAAGGTGGCAGGTCCACATTAATTTCTCAGTTTTACACATACAGAAAATCATGTCATTCATGATATTTTAGTTCTTAGCCATGTCATCTACTATAGGTTGAATTCCTGAAATGCTTAACAACATGGTCATCACATTCAATCTCTATGTCAACATCTCTTGAACAGTGACTTTGTTTCTGTACCTCCACTTCTGTCTAATCCCACATGATTTAGGATCTAGGATTTGGGAGATCTGGCACCAGAGTGAGCTGCATCTGGATGTAAATCTCAGGTCCCTACACTGCTAGAAGCATGTCACTAGGGAAGATAATTGTGTCCAAATTCTGGATGGAAATCAAAACGTCTTTAACTTGGACCAGTTGAGGAGATTATAAGAGGCATGGTCAGCAGCCATTACATGGGAGGAACAGAGATGAAGCTGCAGAAGACATTGTTGCCCCTCATACCACTAACAATAGGAAACCAATCCTATCAAGGAGAGGGAACATTTTCCAGAATAGAGGTAGTGTTGGAAGGACCAAGTCAGGTGGCAGGTACTGTGGCCCCAGAAGACCAGAGTGGGACATAACTGAGGATGGGAATGGAAGGACTTTGACCTCATTTTCCCAGTCCTTTCCTCCCTCACCAGTACTTCTGCTAGACCAGAAGCCAGAAAACAGGGAAGACTGGAGCTCACCTGGTATATAAGCTGTTCAGATAAAGTGACGGGTGAGAACGGGGAGGGAAGAGGCCAAAGCAAAGTATGTGTGTGGTCTCACACCCGAGATGAAAGAGTTCAAGTATGCTAAGTGTCCTGTGAGGTCAAAACATGTGAGGTTCACAACACCACGTTTTATATACATTACTATGCCATAACTGGCAATGCAAAGGCTTATCTGTTTCACTGAAAGCTCTGGGCTCCCATCGCTGTTGGCAACTGACACTGATGCCATTGTGAGGAAGTTAGATTGCCAAAATAGAACTCACTAAAATGACATGTCTCAAATATTTTTTTTCAACAGGTAGGTTTTTTTTTTATTAAACATTAGAAATAACAGTTTTGGATTAATAGCTTTGTTTCATAAATAAGGCATCTAAAGGAGTCATATTTTCAGTGCACAACAAGAAATTAATTATTCATAGCTTGCTGAACTGTCAAAACAAGGTCTACCGGTATGAAGTAGTGACCCATCTTCAAAATCAGTTGTAAACCTATTGATCAATCAGAGATTCAGGCCTTCTAACTGAGGGGCATTCAGGAAATTATGGAGCGGTTGGAAGGATATATAAATCAGTATACAGGTTATCAATCACGAAACTGTTCTGTCTATTGTATGTTTTAAAAAACAAAAGCTATGATGCATTAAACTATAATTTCAAGTTCTAAAGGCACTTCATAAATCAACCCTTCCCCATCTATCAGAAGACAAGCTATGTCAACAGATACTGCAATGTCACTGAAGCAACAAGACAAAACAAAACAGAAAACAAAAGGAAGGACCTTTAAAGATACCCTCATTTCATCTTGGAGATATAGAAACCAAGAACAAAGCTAAGGATGGGAGACTGAAAAAAATTTACTGGGCACGGTGGTGCTATAGTTCTAATATGGCAGAAGCCATTATTTAAAACTCTCAAGTTCAAAATATTTTTGCTATAATATGTTGCAGAGTAATATTATACAATTTTTCTTGACAGGGTATATAGCTACTATAATACATTTCAAAATAAGCGTGGGATGATACCATTTTTGAGAAACTATTTGCCCTATAAAAGGTGAGCAATTTTGGATGTCACTTCTCTAATTAAGGCAGCTTCCTTGAGGTCAAGTGAAGTAAAAGGCTGCTTTAACAGGAATTCTGAAAATGCAAGCTATGACATACCACAGACTTGCCAATAAGAACTGATGTAACTACCCAGACGCCAAATTATTTCAATTCTACACTGAAGATACTTAAATTCTTTTCTTTGTCAAATCCGTGGTACCCTAGAATCTATCTACTAAAGAGGTATGGGAATCAACATCACCATCAGCTTCTGCGGTTTAGTGAGCTCAGCATTAGAATAACTGAAAATCTCATAGGAAATTTAGTCAGGAAAGTATAGTCTTTGGGGGAGGAAAGTAGGAAATCAGCTCTTTCATTGTGTATTTCTCTCATCTTAATGTACAAGATGAACACTATCATCTATTGCTAGAAACAATTGATATAACATTTAAAAATTTAATATATATATAATATGATATAAATGTATGATTTGAAAATATAAAAACTGCTTATCACTAAGAAAATGAATATTCGTTCTTTGGGTCCCTTTTTCAGATTAAAAATGTTCATTTTAGTACACACAAACAGAGTGTCTATTCTAGTATTAGTTTCAAATTTATCCTTTGGTTTGGACAAAACATCATCAATTTTTAAAAATAAATTCCTCACATAGAAGACACAACCATGTGGATGAAAAGATTTTGGAGAACATGCCCAGCTTGCGAATTTCCTGTGAGGAAACAAATGACTTTGTAGCTGGCCTTCATCCCCAAAGAAATAGTTTCTATGATCAGCTCACACACACTAAAGGATGGTGCTTCTCTGATAACAGAATATATTGCCGGCTCAAAGAGCATACTCTGCAGGATTTGCCTCTGGAAACTTTTCTTTTGTGAGGAACATTTGGAACATTGGCACATGTCACATCAGCTGCCTAGAGTAGAATTAGACATTAGCTTTGTAACCAGTGACCAAGCAAGCTAGGCAGAAAAAAAAATTCACACTTTTAATAGATTTTCACAGTGCAATTGCTTCATTTACTGGTCTGTAGCTGCAGCTCTGAAGAAAGCTCCTTTATGTTTTTGTAGGGAAGGTGATACTGCTGAGGAAAACTGAAGAATTTGCTTCCTGGCTGTGAACTGACTGAATATTCCCTGCGTGGAAATCCTCACCCATATTAGAAGCAAGATCAGTTACCTTTTCTGGACTTGTGGGTCCTGTAGCCATTCCCTGGCATGTGTCTACTTCTAAGGTGAACTCACCCACTCCCAACATGATTAGTTAGCAGTACCTGTGGTGCTTGACAGGCTGGCTTCCTCTGTCAGGAGAAGGGACCTCGGGGAATGACTGGGGACCCACAAAGCTTGACTCCATCATTTTCTCCAGTGCAGTCACAGGATGCCTGTCCACCTTTGAGTACTGTAGGAAATCACATGCAGAGTTGTGAGTGGTGGGTACATGATGAAGGGCGACTAGTAATACCAGGGCTAGGCACTGAAGATTCCCAGAAGAACGATAAAAAGGCTATGCATCTCATCTCATCTCATCTCTCTCTCTCTCTCTCTCTCTCTCTCTCTCTCTCTCTCTCTTAGAAATATAAGAAAAGAAACAGATATCAAGAAAAAAAATGCCCCTTATGTTTTAACTCAAGAGTTTATCTCTAACCAACTGGTAGCTTCTCTTTATAGGCTTATATTTACGTAAAATCCAGGAATGACTTGGGAACAATAGACAAGGGAAACAGTGTGACCACAAGGAAGGAGGGAAAAAAAAAACAAAAGTAAAGCTTGGGGTAGTTTAGAAGTTCCTTCTAAAAAAATCTGTTTTAGACCACATGTAAAACTTAAGGGCATCTAATTTCAATTTAACTGCAGGTTAAAGGTAAGAAGAAGGGAAAAGATTAAGGAAAGCAAGTGTAATTTAATTTTTTTTATTTTGGTGCTGAGGATTGAATCTGGAGCCTTGCACATGCTTTACCATGGTATTAGAGCCCTCAGTCCTAGATAAGGATAAAATACAAAACTGCCACTCTGGTTGTCGAAAGTAAGGAGTTTTGAAGGCTAATTAATTTTTTACACTGGTCAATACCAGGACATAAATGTATAGAAACTATTAAAAAAGGAGAAACTATTGAAGCAGGTATATAGCAGGAAAGACTGGTACACAGAAGAGGAAAATTGCGGTGACAAATGCAAAAACCTCAATGATGAGGAGCCCTGAATTGCTAGATGTAAACATGAAAAGACAAATTTACACACCAGCAATAAATACAGCCATCCGACTTCCAAAGGCGTATATTTATAAACAACAGAGAAAAGACCACGAGGAGGTTGTGGGACATGCCTGTCATCCCAGTATTTGGGCCTGATGAGTGCGAGGGCAGCCTAGGCTGTGTAGTAAGATGTAGTCTCAAAAACAAAACAAACAATAAAAATAAGAATCATGCAAGATGGATAAAGACATTATTTGAAAATTATGGGGATAAAATGCATAACAGCAATAACATCAAGTAAAGTACAATTTTGTACTTCTATACAAGATTACCTTTAAAGATTGATATTTCATATAATGGAAAACAACCCAGCAAGTCATAAATATTTATACTTTGGAACAACCTCAAAAGTACACAGTACAGCTAATAGCACAGCATACAGCCCTGGAGGAATTTGGGGCATTTTGATCACTTTTATTACATGATAAACAAGTACATGTAGCATTGTCTGAAGGAAAAACATGGGATGCAGCAAGAGGAAGTGGGTCAGCTGCTATTCATAAAAATAGAGTAAATTTGCTTTAGTTTTATTTTTTAAAAGCCTAATTAAATAACTATACAGAAACAAAATCCTAAATATATTAGAAAAATGGACTGGGTTAACTTTTAAAAAGTTTTCTTAATAAACAATAACGTAATATGGATTTTATTAATTTAATTCAATAAAATATTAAAGAAGAACACATCTCAGAGATTATGTAAATTAAGAAAATCTGTGTAGCAATGAACATAATTACGGTTAATTATAAAATAAAAGATCAATGTTCCTTTCAGATTTGGATGAATGAACTCTCTGGATGAGGAAATAGTTTATAAGACGAATAGTAATTTGTTCATAGCCTTAAGGGACAGAAATGCTTTTAATGAGGACACAAGATCCATAAATTAAAGCAGGACAATATTTTTATTTAATAACTACAACCAATTACCCTAAGTATAAAAAAATGATTTCTAAGAAACAAAGTAAAACCCTGGAAAAATATTTGCTATCCCCATCTGGAAATGTGTAATATTGAAAAAAATGCCAAGCACTCACATTTAAAAATATGGAAGGTAGAATGTGCTTGTTTCTCCAATTTACAACCAATTTATAATTGATTTAGAATGCAGATTAAGAAGTTTATTTCAGAGGGATATCTTAAAGCAATGATGAGCCAACTCTTCCTGAAGAATCTTTATTTTCTCAGGAAATCATTGTAAGTCAGCAACTCATTCATTTTGTAAGAACAGTGCATTTTCATTAAAAGACTCGAGCCATTAGTTCAATTTGTTTGAATCCTAAATTGGAGCTTTGTTCAACGTCTTGAATGAAATCTACCTATTAACTGGTTTTGCGTATGGATAATATTTATAAAGCATGGTTATTCAGGACATTGTTACATTACAGTTGTTTAAAATTCTTGGCACTTGGTTCAGCAAGTACAACTTTCTTTTCACAATGTTATTTTTAGAAGGGTTTTCTCTCTTAGTATTTCATTTTAGTAACTGCATTTAGCCTGCAATGTCGTTGTTGTTCTCGTGAGATGGGAGGTGGAGAAAGGAGCATCTCTGCAAACACATGGGCTGTCTAGCATAGGGTACAGAGTGACAAACAACTAAAGAGGGACTCTGTCTCAAAACAAGATGAAAGGCAAGGACCAATCCCTAAAGTTGTTCTCCAGCCTCCATACATATTCTATTGCATGCATACATGTACAAGTACAGCCTTCACACATCACACACAAATTGAAAACAACATGATCTATTTAGTCTGGGTGTGATGACACATACCTTCAATCAAAGTACTTCGAAGATGTAGGCAGGAGGATCACTGAGTTTGAAGCCAGTATGGCCTACATATTGAGTGAACCAGTCACAAAAAGAGATCACCTATTTAACTGTATGTCTCTGCTTCAATCAGTTATGTCCCTTCTATTTTAAATATATAAAACAATAAATATAAAAAACAAGAAGAAAATAATAGCATAGTTTGCAGAGAAAAAGTAAACAACAAAACTAATCATATGCTAGAATGATTTAAGATAAAATTGCACAGCAGAAGATCTATTGGAAGAAAACATATAAAGAGAGATGGTACCCTGACTACAGAACCTTATTTAAGAAAAGGACCCCCAAAAATTGGCCAGTTGGGAAAGCCTTTGGTACATTTTCTTGATGAGAGAGGGCATAGCTCACTGTAGACAATGCCATCTCTGGACTGCTCGTCCTGAGTTGTATAATGAAGCAGGCTCAGACAGGCATGAGGAGCAAGCTAGATAGCTGCGTTCCTCCATGACTTCTTCATCAGTACCTCAAACACAGCTCCTGCCATGACTGCATTTGAAAATGAGCTGCAATGTGGATATATAATAGAAATAACCTCTTTTTTTCACAAGTAGTTTTTGGTCATAGTAGTTTATTGCAGACATTAGTAACTGATATTGGCATAAAAGAATATGCATTCATGTAGCCCTGACCTTCAAGGAAAGAGGACTTCTTAGTCATTGTTCCATTGCTATGAAGAGAAATCCTGAGTGAGGAAATTTATGAAAGAAAGCATTTAGTTGGGGACTTGCTTAAAGTTTCACAGGTTTAGTCTGTTACCCATGACAGGAAGCATGGTGGCATGCAGGCAGGTGCTGGAACAGTATGCTTGATCCATAGGCAGAGAAAGAGAACCTGGGCCTGGTATAGGATTTTGAAATCTCAAATCTCATCCCCAGTGATACACTTTTCAACAAGGCCATGCCCATTTCCATAAGGCCATACCTTCAAACCTTTCTAATCCTTTCAAATCATATTATTCCCTAGTTATTCAGCACCCAAATGTATGAGTCAAGGGCAGCCATTATTACTCAAACCAACAAAGGAGAGTTTTTTTTCAATCTGCTGCTAATAACCACTATATTACCTTGGAATTTATTAGTATTCAATAAATTTTGACAGTTTGAAATGATACATGCATGTTAATTTATATCTCTATCATAGGTTATCAACAAAAATAAAAAGAGAGACCGTTCTCACTGCACCAGTGAGTTTATGAAAAACTAGCTTCTCAGTGTCTCCAAAACTTCACACTTTAATGAACGTAACCAACTTCTTCAACAATTGAAAATTATCAAAATTTACAGAGGAAATTATTAACATCAAAAGCCTAGATTTGTTAAGGAAACAGAACTGTATTAATATCATTAATAACATGTAAGTGTATGGAGGTGTTACGAAACAATGCTGATTCTAATGAGAGGACCAGACCTGTCTTACAAGTATGTCACGATGCAGTTATGGGAGGTAGACATAGGGCAGGAATACAGCCTTAGGCAACTTGTTAAGGTGATACCTGCACATGAGTACTGTTTAGATGTCAGACACATGACACAGGTGCCACATTAAATTCTGGGTCCTACTGATATTTGTCCTGTGGAAGAAAAATTATGTACATGGCTGAGTTTACTGAAGTCAGGTTTTTTCCTAGTGCACTGGGTGGGGCTGGATGAAAGGCAGTGATTGATATGTATTAAGGATATGTGAAGGAATTTTTAGCTACATTTAGATACAGATGGTTATATGAAAAATTATAGCTGTGCGTTTGTCTGTGATCTGTTTGCCAAGAGGGCTTATAAGCAAAACAATTATATTGCCAAGAAACACTTGTAGCTCACAGATCTTGTCTTGAACAGCAATCTGCAATAAAAGGGATGCTATTAGGAGAAAGTCTGGTTATATGATTAGGACAGATTATCAGGACAAACCTGAAATATCCTGTAGTGTTCAACACAAATACTTCAAGAGCTGATCAGTTGATGATAGTTACTATCCAAATGACACAGGCAACTGAACTATTGTACAAAGGCTAAATACCCTGATCACAACATAAAATCATTTTGAAATGGGCATGTAAAACCTGTATTTTGTAAATACAAACAAACAAGCAAGCAAGCAAACAAAGATCCCGCCTTCTCATTTGAACTCTCTGCCTGTCTCTATTATTTTGGGGACACCCGCTTATCTCTTCACATGTTAATTACTCAAGGAGTGTTTGCCTAACTTACTCCATCTTACTTTGAGGCCCAAGTACAGGGGTAACTCATTGTCTTCATTCTGAAGTCACCTTGGACTTCACAAGCAGCAGAGCACATATGTGTCCTTATCCATGAGGGCAAGGCTGGCTCCTGGACCAGAGGCAATCCTCTCAAGCACTGGCAGCCAGGAGAGCAACAACACTTCACCAGATCACCTTGAGAAACCTGAATCGACAGAACAATCTTAAAGGCCACACCAGAACCAGGAACACTTAACCTTGATCTTGCCCTGCTTCTCTTTTGAATTTATTCTTAAAGTTCATGCCTGTACATCCATGGCTAATGTGGAATAACTGGGCTCATCTATTTTTTTATCTACTTATTTATTATCTATTTATTTATTTATCAGTACAGCTAAATTAAAAACAATCCCCTTCTTATACATTTTTCAAATCCACCTATTAATTAGCATATTGAATAGGGTGGCCACATCAAGCTTTTCTTGGTTTCTGGAGCACATAATTTTTCCTAAAAATATCTAGTTACAGTATTTAACTCTTTGCATTATAAATCTAAATATAGAATGTGTATTTATGAGTTGGTATAGAGATTATTGAATACGTAAATGAGTGGATGAGAAGAAACCAATCCTGGCCCGAATATCCAAATGACTCATGCAGATTTTGTATAATCAGGAAAAAAATACCTTCTTCTTACTTATATATGAGCTATAGATGACTACTTCTGTATTCTGTGTAGAAGATGGGAAGAAAGGAGTATCTGAATCTCAGTGAGAGAACCTGAAAAATACCACCTCAGGAGCAAAGCAGAGTAACATCAGCACTGAGGCATCAGACTGCCAGTGAGTATGCCTGATATGCAAACAGGTGCATCTGCATGGAGAAAACATCCAATATCACCACTGGGAACACACCAAGCAAACCCCATGCAAGGAGAATTCTTCAAAGTCTTGACTAGCCCTGCCCAAGTCAACAGAGTCAGATGAACGGTGATACACTGACAAGAGCAAGGAGAAGCTAAAGATGGGTGACAGCTACGGAAACCAAGCTGCTCCCTGGATGAAGCTATACTACAAACAAAAATAATAAACAAAGAAAGAATTAAATAAATGATGAGGTAAAAATCTCATATTTCAGTCAATAGTTGGGTTCAGTTAATGACACAATTTAATAAACATTTATAAGTATTGAGTTTTAAAATTTTTACAACTTTGGCATTATAGTGTACACTGAGAAATTATTATTTTCCACTATGAAAAACTAAGCACAGATTATGTGAAAATTCTATTAGTAGCATCTTCTTAATTTCTCTGTAGGTCAAAATGTACTCTTGAGGGAATACATAAAACAAAGAAACAAGCAACAAAAAACACATAATCACGTGCAATGAAATCTAGAGTCTAAAGACAGAACTTAGTCTCTATTTAGCTTTCTAGGTATCTCAGTTGAGAGCTCACCACTGAAATGCTTACCACTATCTGCCAGTTTCTCTCTACCAAGCCTTCCGTAACTACCTATTATCAGCACCTTTGGTCATGTGTTCTATATTAACGGCATTTATTGTAGTTTCCCCTGATGCTTTAGGGAGGGGCTAAAGGCTTGCACGTTGTTGCCTTTGGCTCTCAAATCTGTTCTCAAGTGACATTTGAGTGCTCTGCTCAGCTGCCTGTCCGGATCTCCCGGTGAATATCCTCTAAAGTGTCACTAAGTTTGGTAGTAGGTTCCATGCGCTTTCTCTGCCTCAGACCCTGATGGTCTTGTGTTTATGTTTTCTTACAGACTCATTTTGTAGAAGACATAGAGTGCCATTTATAGGTGAATAAGGACATTCAGCCATCCACTCGCTGGCCCTCAGCATGAGCCTGAATGATTTACTTTCAACACAGTGTAGATTCGTGGGGGGAAGCCCTCATCTTAATCACCCTCCTGTGTGGAATGTTCCCTGTGGGCATAGAGGCCTTTCACTGTTCCCTGCCCCCTTGCTGCCTTGCTCCTAACGAACTGCTGGGGCTGTGCAGGAATCAATAGGCCTGTCAAATTAAGCAGGCTGGTGTAGGTAGCAGAGCAATGACATTGTTGTTCCCAGGCCCGGTGCTGCACGCAGTGGGAGCCGGGAGGCTAAATAAAAGCTGGGCCTCTTTTGGAAAGCAATGTTGACAGAGCAGATAATCACCTGTTCTGGAAACCCGGGCCAGAAAGGTGGGAGGGAGGGTGTTTGAAGAACAGTTTTAAATGCATGTCTTTCGACACCGCTCCTAGCTCATCTATGAATGTTTCAAAGTTCTTTATTACCAGTATAACTGAGGAGCCAAGCGATGGAAAACTGCAAGGGCGTGCCCTTATTTAAAAAAAAAAAAACGCAAGCAATTCAAAGCAACTTGGTTGTTGTTTTTTTGAGAATTTTTGTCCTTGTGTGCCTTAATAGTAAGAACTCTAACAACGTTCCCCAGAGTTCCTCTAAAGCAAACTATTTAAACTAGAGCCCTCTCACAGACACAAGTCCCCTTTCCATCTTCCTCAGCCAGATGCCTCCTGCAGCTACTGCTTCAGGCTAAGGCTTCATCTTGGAGAGAGCTAAATTTTTCTATGTATCAATGCCCCAGCCTTCCTGCTGAAGGCTCCCACAGCACCCTCATTCCACTGGCTGAAGCTATCAGTCCACCTTAGATCTCACACTTGAGAGGTTATTATTTAGTAAATATCACCTGTAGTAATGAGTGAATGCCCTTAGGACAGGGTCAGTTCATTCATGAGGGAAATTTTGACTCACTGTGACTACTCATCAAGTGCTTGCTGATATTTATTAACTCTTTAATTTGTATGTGGATGTAAAGATGAGTGCATGATACAGTAAGTTAGTATTTGATATGTTGAGCAAGAACTCAGGCTTCAAGAGGAACTCCTCAAAATTAATAAATGTTTTAAAGAAATGATTCCTGGCTTAAACAGACAAGAAATGCCAATGACTTCAACTTACTCTCTTCACTCAATTCATATATTACTGGCATGAAGGAGGTTTCAAAGTTCCCTTTGAAATTATTCAGAGGTTACCCCCATATTTTTTAGTGGTCATATTATAGAATAGGATATACTTACATGTTGTCAGAAAAAAACGGGTCCTACATAGAGAAGTAGTGAACCAAAGTCTACTACGCTGTCCAGGGGTTAAAAGCAGATCAAGTTTACCAGTCACGCATTAACCAAGCTTCCTTCTTCTATGCTACAAGAACAACTCTTGTCAGAAACCCTTCACCCCACTTCCCTACCTCTACAATGTCACGTAAGACATATACTGACGAAGATTTCTTCTGTTGAGGCAGAACCTACACTTTCCTTGGATACCATTTAAAGTGGATCCCTTGTCTCATTTGGTGCAACTAAAGCTTCCTATTTTTGACTCTGGCCATGCTGACCAGCTGCTACATTAATGAATCCCCCAACTGACAGGTGGTATCACTTAAGCTTGCTTATCTCCAATCCCTTTACCTCTTCACACCCAAACCTAATACATACCCATTTCTACTATTAGCCTCTTTATATTCTGTGGTCACCAACCATGGGTATTGTCCCAGTAACAAGTAAATATTAAATAGGCATTACTGAATGAATACACTCCTGTAAGTTATTACGAATGTGTTAGGTATTGCATTCTTTCTTTGTATGTCTTAGCACTCTGTATTGTCTTTTAACTGTCATGACAGCATTAGAGGTCACCAAAGGAAACCTTTCCTTCTGATCAAGAGAATGAAATCTCTGACTGAGTAGAAGCTCAACATTCCAGTTGGGCAGGTTAATCCTTTAAGGGACTACCCCTCATGAGGTCACTGTCAACTTAGGCCATGCTCAAGGACTAAGGGAATAATGATCCCTTCAACACGATAATGCACTTTTCCTTCCCAGATTTCCATCCCCTATCTCTGTCACTTAACAGAGCCAAGCCACAGCTTTTAGAAAGGCAACCCAGTTCTCAGAATTATTCAGGAAACACTGACTTTCCTTTTTTAGTTCCATCTCTTTTCTAAGCATGCTTTTCCTGATATTTCAGAGTTCACTGGTTTTCCAGGACCCCACTCCTGTCATAAGGCTGCTTGTCCATCATGTGGCTGACCTCCATTTGGGCCCACCTATTCTCTATCTCTGCCTTCTAGGCTGAGATTTACAGCTTTCCCACTTCGTCGTTTTTCTTTCAAACTCTAATAAAATTATACTCAAGTTGGCTTTTGGGTCTGTACTTAAGTTCTCTTACAATGAGACAGAGGTCCCCAAGAGGGGATCCTGATTTCCCCATAATTCCTACTGAATTCCTACTCTCACCCATAAACCTGTCTTTAAAGTGGCTATATAATGTTCTTACCTTTCTTTGTGGTTATGATATGCTCTCTTGGTGTTATGTGAGAACAGATCTCCCCATTTCGAATGAGTATCTATCTGATCCATGAACTCCATTGAGAAGTTTCATGCTATTGTCTCGATGGCTCTGTGGGTCACAACTCTATCCTCTGTAGATTGTAACTCTATTCTCTATAAGTCGTAACTCTATCCTCGGTGCCTTCTCATCCAGAACACAACTAATGAGAATAATTCACCTTTAAGTCACAAATCATTTATGTATAAGCAGAGGCAAAGAATGGCTTCTTTGGAGTCACTTCTGGGATACTGTACTCTTCTTTGTAGCCAGAATTCAATATGTCTAGAACAGCATGTGACTTAGTGTTTCACCTCCTGTTGAATGACTGTAGAATGAAATATTTCCCATAAATACTTAATGAGCTGTAGGGATAGTAGACACATTTTGGGAAGAGAATTTTTGGTTATGGGAGGTGCTTGTACATTGGAAGATGTTTCTCAGAGGCCCTGGTGTGTGTCCACTGAATTCCAGCACCACTCTTCTTCCAAGACTTACAAGTGTTTCCAGACTTTGCCAAATGAGGTAGACAGACAAACTACCCTCTGAGGGCCCATTGCCCCACTGCCATATACAGATGCATACTTGCCTGATGCTTTCCTAGCTTGCTAATGGAAGTGACTTTCCCAAGCTCCCAGACCAGTTCAAATTTCTGGGTGACTTCACAGACATTAAAGAAGTCAGCACACTCTCACCTGAAGCCCCCCCCCCCCATGTGAAGTTGCTGCTACAAAGAGATGGGAAGTCAGCAATTGCAACTGTATATTCTTACAATGGCTAACTACTCCTCTACGCCTGGAATCAGAGGCCACATGGTATACAGTATGGCTTACTTACTTACTAAGTTTGATGCTTGGGGTATGGAGCCTCACTTATCTCCTAAAATCTTTGAAAATAGGCAGAGAGTTTGACTATTAGTCCAGCAGAATGGTAGTGTCTCTCGATAAGCCTATCACACTATACACATGGAGCTAACAACTCTTTTCATATAATTCTTACTTGGAAGAGCAATTGCTCTTTTCTTCTGTCTGTTTACCTATCCATCTTAATGGCACTTCTCTCTGGTTCGTCAAAAGAAGCCTCTCTTTTCATATAAGGCCTTGTTTGATGTGTTTTAAATATATTGTATATTTTTTTAAATATATTGTTTTACAGATTCTCTCCTACCTCAAGGCTCCATTGTAGTCTGAAGACCCGTTCTCCTAATAAACATTACTCCTCCAGAGCAGTTATGTGGTACATCCTTTCCTGAGAAGACTGCTTGCAGTACACTCATATTTACCAATGTGTCATTGACATTGGTATTGCCCCATAGTTCTTGACAGAAATGAAATGAAATGTGTGTGTGTGCATGCACCCATGTTGTCCATATATGTAAACTTATAAGGCAAACGTGCTTTCCAAATTACCTCTAGCACCATTGTGCTTTACCATTCCTCCACCCAGAAGTTCTAGTCTTTTCCAGTGTGGCAGTGCTGCAACTGCACAGACTCCCTGCATGCTTCCTTCTATGAATTTCTAAAATAGTGTGGAAGTCACACAAATGTTCATTTTGAAGGAATAATTAATATCTATTCTCTGTCACTGTTTCCTCTCAATTTACAGTGTGAAAAATGGCAGTTAAGTTGCTATTTGCTTCCTACAATAAAACTGCGAGCAAAGGTTGTGGGCACGTAGTTCACCAAAGAGGAAATTTGACCAGAAATATATTGACAGAGATTTTGTTTTACTATCAAATAAAGGTGTACGAATTTCAAAGAATGCTATTTTCTACTATTAAATTTGCATAGGAAATGTTCATAAAGACTTTACAAAACTGGCAGTCACCCACATTGCCTCCTAGGGTTGAAGCTGACATGTCTCTGTGGGAAGACATTTGTTCACTCAATCTAGTAGAATTAAAGGGCCTGGCTCATTTAACCCCTTGAGTGGCAGCCAGAAATGTGTAGGATGCAGTCACTTGGTTTATCTCACTCTGCCATGCTGGCTGCTCTACTTTCCTGCTGATTGTCTCCTGGTCTCCGAACTTCTGTTCAGCCATTTATACTGATTATCTCCTAGAACTCTGCTGAAATGCCACATAAGTGGTGGGCTGCTAGAATTCATGACCCCAAAATATTCCTTTGCCATAAGGACTAAGTTGAGTTAAAGTTCGCTGAGAACAAGCAAAGGCAGGAAAAAACTCCAGAGGTGGCGTAGGTTTTTCTGTTGGAAAGGAAATCCACATGTACAAACATCTAACTGTACTCTACCAGGAGTTCTTGAAGATGACGTATTTGATAAAAAATCATGTTTTGATACAGCTAAAAATAGTTTTTAAAAACCTCAAAACCAATTAAAAAGTGCATTCCCAAACCTGGTGATCCTCCACTTCTTTAATTAGGAGAGATTGTGGCCATAGGAGCACATTTATTCATGAAAAATTATCTAATTACAGATGAACTCTTTTGACAAAAGCTTGACTCAGAGACATAGAACCCAGAGGTACTTTCTCCCTTAACCCTTTGCTTACAGAGGTCAACAGTCAAAGATGGGTTTAATCCTGTTTCCCTTGGCACCTAAATGTGGACACGTGTGATTAAAATACATACACCAAAGATGGATAACTCTAAAAGACAAAAAGATGTTCATTTAAGGCAAGCGCAATCATCTTTCCAGCTGCAAAAGCACAGGCTTTATTAAAATTAGTAAAGGAAAAATTGTGGAGGTCCAAAAATGTGAGCCCATTTCCACCTTGTGTGAAGGTCAGAAAGTTAGAGGACACTCAATATTGCTAATAGAGGAGAAAATGAAAGGGTGAAGGGGAGAAGGGAGAAGAGTAGAGAGAGGCAGATAGAAAAGAAACAGAGAGACGGGAGAAGGGGAGAAGTTGAGGGAAAGGAGTGAGGCAGAAGAAGAGAGAGATAGAAAAGGAAGGACCTCAGACTAGAAGCCAGAAGATCCACCCGCCTCTGCTGTGGAGCGGGGAAGAGAGTGGGCGAGGTTTGTCTCTTATAGGGACAGAACAGACCATTACAAGGAAGACACTAAAATCTGCAAAACAAGCCTAACACTAATCCCATATTGTTTCTGCTCATATCTCCATAAATTGCCTTTCCCACCTAGAAATACCAAAGTTTCTTTTCCTTAAGTATAAATGACATTGAAGCCTAAATTCAAAATATCCCTTTGTCTCATTTACTTCAGAATATTTCATGTGTTAGATTTATGATTTAATTCCAAGCCAAACTCTTATCTGATTCATCTGTCTCCTGGGTAGAGCCTATCAGAGAGAACCGAGCAGTGAAAAAGATATTTTTTAATTCATGTTCTTTTCCTATACAACAGTGATAGTGATACAAGAAGATGCCATCTGCACATCCCCTAAAGCCCAGATGAAAAGATACAGTAGAGACTCTTGGTACCCTGTGCCAATACAAAGGTTTCCTGGGTCCAAGTAGATTACAGAAGCGAGGGGAAGAGGCCTTAAAATCATAAGTGCTGAAGGTCTTTCAAATGTTGGGAACCCCGAAGATAACTCATTTCCTCGTTGTAATTTGAATCATATTAATCAAGTCAGGGGAAGAAAAGGGAAACAACATAGATGAAATTTTTCTTTTAATATCACCATTAATAATACAAATAAACTGAGTGCTTATTATCAATGGCTGGATGAGGAGACTGTAGTGAGGTCACCTTTTGGACAGTTATGCAGTTACCTCACATGAGTGTGTGGCAATCATACCGAAAACAGAACTGACTGCTTTCCATTAAGTCTGGCTTGTAGGCTGTAGTACCTGTAGCCTCTCTCCAGGTATGTTTCCATCCAATTGTTGGCCCCACATGAGAAGAGCTGAGCAAATACTAACTTTTCTGCTTTTCCTACAGTGACTCTTCCCGGCATAGAGCACCAGGAACTCAAAACACATGAAAGGCCTTTCAGATTTTTTCTCACCATACTTGATGGCAGTTCCTTGGCTTTCCTTCCCAAAGCATTTTCTGAGAAAAAACTCATGATTAAAAATGTGGTGGTGGTACATGCCTTTGATCCTAGGACTCAGGACGCATAGGTAGGCAGATCTCTGTGAGTTTGAGACCAGCCTGGTCTACAAGAGCTAGTTCCAGGACAGGCTCTAAAAAGCTACAGAGACACTCTATCTCTAAAAACCAAAATAAAATAAAATTAAAAATAAATAAATAAGTAAATTAAAAATGCGGATCTCCTAAGCTCAAAAGTATTTTTCATGAGGATATAGAGGCCTTTCTTTGGAATGCAATCACCAGGAAGGATAGGCGCTCTGTATCACAGTCCTGTGGGAAGGTAGATTTCTGACCCCAATATTGGCTAGCCAGCGGACACAGCTGCCTGATGACATTTACACTGTCCAACACTTCGCACTCTTAATTCCCTACCTTTGATTAAGTCCTTGCTCAGTCTTACTTTACTACTCTCCTCTGCCCTTTAACAGGTCTGGTCACTGCTGAATCTATTGAACTTAAGTAGAGTTCCCGCTGGACCCCTTTTCCTATTCGATGTTACCTTACTGATCGCAGTCTGTCCCTGCTGCTTCCTCAGGTGTCTGGCTTTGTTTATCATTCTCAGGGCCAGTTGCTAAGGAACTGAAATCCTCATCATGGTGGCTGTTGAAGGTGCTGGGATTACACTCATGAGAAATCATTAGCAAAGGCATTCTCTGTGTTTCTGAACAAAACAATCCTGCACACTGCCACGAATAAAAGTTTAAGGAAACTTTGCTGGGAAGCAATTCAGATTTATGAATTTCACATTAAATCAGCTAAGTACATCTGTTACGCTCATCATAATGGCAGCTTTGGGGTAATGATTTCTTAGAATCACAAATGATGTGCAAATTCTCAGCGATTTAAGCATTTGGAGGGGCATGCATACGGCCCGGGTGATTGCATATTATCCTCAAACACCCGGGTTGTACCATGGCCTTTGTTCTTTCATTTCAAGCCGCAGAAACTAGAAGCAGAATCTCATGTGGGGGCAAAGATTTAACCCTACAAGGCATGTCTCGGCATGTGTTAGATAGCATCTCATTGTGTTTAATCCACTACTTTGCAATGTATCTCAAAAATGACTAAAAGTACTTCTCAAAGAATGAAGCAGGCAATGTATGTGTTCAGCTTCCAGATTTGTGTCCCACACACAGCAGCAGGCCTGCTATTAGAAGTGACTATGTGACTACAACTCTCATTTCTCTTTTAACCTTCACCATGAACTTTTCATGACCTTCATAACCCGATTTGGATGTGAGCCAGCCTTCGAAGTATGACATTGTATTCCTGCCATATTCATGATACAAAGTAAAGACCCAAAGTAGTTTATGGGACAAACAACCAAAAGCCCTATCACTGTCAGAAGTCAGTTATTACAAAAGACTAGAATCATCTTTCTAATTTAGTATTTGACACACACACACACACAAACACGTGCGCGCGCGCACGCACATGCACACACATGCACACAGCTGCAAGATGAATTCAGCAAGAATTGCTACAGTGGTAATCAACTCCACAGTTCTGATGACAGGTTCCATAATGCCCTCTGTACCTAAAATTCTAAGGTGAACAACAAAAACAACGTGGAGACATGCAGCTTACATTTTGCAGCTGGACATGGCTCTTCATCAAGCTCTCGGACTTTGACAATGTACTGGACGTCTTGAGGCTGTAGTTTTTCCCGTGCTGTGATTCTTTCAGTTGCTCTTGGATTTGTTTAGCCTGTTTCCTGCAGATATGAATATATGGATAAATATTTGCATACATATATATTGTTAATTTTTTATAGTTCTTTTCACAGTATCCATATTTGTCACATGTTAATGCTAGATAGGTAATATGAGCCACAGAGACAGTTCTTAATTCCTTTTCAATCTCATAGAGAAATACCTCTGACTGGGGATAGTTTGGAATTACTCATCGTAGATGGGTTCACAAACTCTAAAAAGAGAGACGTGATTCCAATGTGTTGTGCTAATCTGAAACTCCATGGATATAAGCAAGCCCTAACATGAAGTGTTCATGTATAAAATGATAGAGATTTCACAGAGAAATACCCAAAGTTAAAATCTGAAGCTAGGATGTGGCTAACCTGTTGGCAAATATATATTTGTAGCTTATTCATATGTTAATGAGTATATTTTATTTTTACTTTGTTTGGAGAGGTTAAGTTATCAGGAAGTCAAGTAATAAAATAGCTAACTTTTTTTTTAGATGCTCCTGAAGGTCAAATCTAGACTCTGATGTAGATGAGGCAAATCGTCTACCACTGAAGAGTATATCCGTTCTCCAACAGACTTAACCATTAATGAGCTAATGCTTACACAGTAATTTGCAACATGTTTTTAAAAGTCCATTATACTCAATTTTAAAATTCATTTCCACAATAAGACTTTGCAATGAGGCAATATTCTAAACCCATTTAATAGAAGAGAATGCCAAGAAATGCACAAAGAAATGAAGTCATTTGCTAAAGGTTATTTAGATGAGAAGGGTTTCAAACCATTCAACAGTGCTGCAACCTCTGCTCAGAATCAAAGCTCAGAGCAGCCAAGCCACTTGTATATGGCCTTTCAGCTTCTAAAGAGGACGCTGAGATTGTTCTTGGATTGTGGACTCCCAAGAAATGTGCCCTTGTCTGCATACGTTGATTATTGTTTATAACGTTCGACATCTATACCAGAAGGGTGGACCAAACACTCTCTGGTTAGTTTCCTTTTCCCAGGGTTCCACAATCCTAGACTCATAACATAATTGCACGATCATTTTCTAAAGTTTGCTTCTCCTTGGTTAGAGTTACCCCAAGATATTTTATGCTGTTTGTGGCTATCGTGAAATGTGAAGCTTCTCTGATTTCCCTCTCTGATCCATATCTTTTGTGTATAAGGGGGCAACTGATTTTTTGGAGTTGATCTTGTATTTTGCCACATTACTGAAGGTGTTTATCAGCTGTAAAAGTTCTTTGGTGGAGTTTTGGGGGTCACTTATGTACACTATCATATCATCTACAAATAACGAAAGTTTCACTTCTTCCTTTCCAATTCGAATCCCCTTGATCCCCTTATGTTGTCTTATTGCTATTGCTAGAACTTCAAGCACTATACTGAAGATCAATCAAATCAACTTTGAGATATCATCTTACACATGTCAGAATGACTAAAATAAAAAACTCCAATGATAGCCTTTGCTGGAGAGGCTGTGGAGGAAGGGGTACCCTCATCCATTGCTGGTGGGAATGCAATCTTGTGCAACCACTTTGGAAATCAGTGTTTTGGTTTCTCAGGAAATTCGGGATCAACCTACCCCTGGACCCAGCAATACCACTCCTGGGAATATACCCAAGAGATGCCCTATCATATGACAAGAGCATTTGTTCAACTATGTTCATAGCAGTATTATTTGTAATAGCCAGAACCTGGAAACAACCTAGATGCCCTTCAATGGAAGAATGGATGAAGAAAGTGTGGAATATATATACATTAGAGTACTACGCTGTGGTAAAAAACAATGACTTCTCGAATTTTGCATGCAAATGGATGGAAATAGAAAACACTATACTTAGTGAGGTAACCCAGACCCAAAGAGATGAACATGGGATGTACTCACTCATAATTGGTTTCTAGCCATAAATAAGGGTCACGGAGTCTACAATTGGTGAACCTAAAGAAGCTAAGTAAGAAGGTGAACCCAAGGAAAAACATACAGTTATCCTCTTGGCTATGGGAAGTAGACAAAATTGCCGGGGAGAAAATTGGGCTCTTGGGGGTGGGGTGGGATGGGGGTAAGGGGAGATGGGGAAAGAAAAGTGAAAAGGGGAGGATGGGGGAAACAGAATGATTGGGATAAAGGAAGGTTGGATAGGGGAGCAGGGAAGCACAATTCTTAGTTAAGGCAAGCCACCTTAGGGTTGGCAAGAGACTTGACCCTAGAGGGGCTCCCAGGAGCCCAAGGTGATGTCCCCAGTTAGTTCCTTGGGCAGCTGAGGATAGGGAACCTGAAATGACCCTAGCCTATAGCAATACTGACGAATATCTTGCATATCACCATAGAACCTTCACCTGGTGATGGATGGAGATAGAGACAGAGACCCACACTGGAGCACTGGACTCAGCTCCCAAGGTCCCAATGAGGAGCAGAAGGAGGGTGAACATGAGCAAGGAAGTCGGGACCACGAAGGGTGCACCCACCCACTGTGACAGTGGGGCTGATCTATTGGGAGCTCACCAAGGCCAACTGGACTGTGACTGAAGAAGCATGGGATAAAACCGGACTCTCTGAACATGGCAAACAATGAGGGCTGATGAGAAGCCAAGGACAATGGCACGGGGTTTTGACCCTACTTCATGTTCTGGCTTTGTGGGAGCCTAGCCAGTTTGGTTTTTCACCTTCCTAGATATGGTCAGATGGGGGAGGACCTTGGACTTTCCACAGGGCAGGGAACCCTGACTGCTCTTTGGACTGGAGAGGGAGGGGGAGGGGAGGAGGGGGAGGGAAATGGGAGGCTGGGAGGAGGTGGAAACTTGTTTTTTCCTTTTCTCAATAAAAAAAAAATAGTTTGCTTCTCATGTTCTGAGCCCAGGAGAGATCCCCCAATAAAATGCCTCTCACATAGCAAGCTCGCCAGGCAGGCAGCTCTCAGGACATGGGCTCTGCTATCAGAGAGACTGACACATGAGACCGCAACCTCCAGTTGCCATCCACCAGTTTCAGTTTTCTCACAACTATAGTGATTATGAATTCAACCTAAGTAATTTCCTTCAACCCATTTCCTTTACTTAGGTTGAATTCATAAGCACTGTCTCCCAGGGATACCATGGCAGCTACAGGCAAAGTGTTCCTCTTTTTCTTCCTGTTAGCCAGCACACTCAGTGCTGTGGAAGGATGCTGCAGAATTGAGGACATTGCCCCAAAGATGAAAGATTGTATTAATTGCCTCTCTCACACAACACCGGCATACTTTTTTTAAAGGATCTGATGGTAATGAGCATCTTTGAATTTAAACCCCAGTGTTAAGTAGCTATCTGCTTAAACATTTCTTTAATCTCTCCAATTATTTGTGTGTGGAGTAGGGGGTGGTCTAACCCTCTCAATTGCTTTAATGCAGTTAAAATAATCTATCTATTTCTTAAGAAGGAATTTATAGCCTATTTATAAAAATAATTCATCTCATGAACATGTAAGAAGCAAACAGCAGCCACAAAAACAGGGATTCATGTGAGAAGTAAACAGGAAATTGTACGCGAGGGGTGCTAGCCAAAGAATCAGCCCCAAGCAGTGAAAGGCTTAGCACAAAGCCAACAGTTACATCTATGAAATAAGACAGAAACACTGTCTTTTCTGAAATCTCCTAATTCAGAAACTGGAAAGTATAAGGTTTTAAAGAAATAATATTCATAGAATGTCTGGATGTGTTTCTTGAATCCTTTTATAGTTGACCTTCTACACCATGTTCATGCCAGCCTGACTTAGCAATACTTCAGGGTAAATGGCCTTTTTTTCCATTTGGAATCTGCCTTTGGATCGTTCTTGCCCCATTCTTTCTTGGTCCTATTCTTTCACAGGTAAAAGGAGTTTGCTTGCTTGTTTTTCCTTCTCCCTTTAGCAAATGGGAAGAGAGGAAATGATTAATATCTGACTGCTTTGCTGTCCTCTCTGAGAACAACCACTCTCTACAAGGTATATGCACTCTGGGATGCTACCAGTTCAACAAAGTCAGGACCAAACTTATCAGGCTACTGAGCTGTAGTTATCTCCGGTGCAATGCCGCAGAAAGGATGTGTGTAGTAGAGTCGTGGATGCCATGCAGCCTGAGTTTCTGTGGAATCAGACCGTGGGATAGGAAGAGTGTTCTGAAATTGGATTGGGTGTGTGTGGTGTCAGCACCTTTGAAAGTGGAGAAATGGGTACTGTGGAGTGGCAGAGGCTGGAATCTGGTGCAGTGAGATCTTTGCTCCCCTTTTCCAGAGACCTACAGTGACCTGCTGTTGTAGGTAGATTATTCAGTGCAGGTTGCCTGAGCGCAATTTCCTATATTGTATACAGGCAATATGAGGACAAAGAGCTCCACTGCTGATGAAGACAACCGCAGCACATCAGAGCATCCGTGTGAGCCCAGAATCTTTTCTCAGACCACAGCACATGGGAAGAATCAGGTTGCTATAGTGTGCGTACATTTTACTGACAAAACCAATTCCCAGGTTCCTCCACTATTTCCCCAATTTTTATAACTCTTCTCTACCCATAAAAATTTCCTCTCCTTTCCATGATTATGGTTTTAGGGTTGAGCCATGTGCTTGATTTTCAGCTAACTACAGACTGGTGCCACCAACCTCGTCCTTCTTTCCTGGGTAGGTTCAAAGTAAAGGGCAACTCCTTTAAGATTTCAGCTTCTAACTAAACCAGGTGAGCAAAAGGTAAAGGCTTCAGTTAATCAATCACATCAGCTATAAATGGGGCCACGTGGGCTACTGGAAATGATAATTCCTTTCAGCTATCTTTCAGCACTGCTGAACATTCAGTTATCTCCCTCGGAATATTCTCTGAGTGGAAGATGTCTTCATTTCTGCCACCTCATGCTATCCACCTCAATTATTGTTTTGGTCACAATGTTACTTTCTATGTGAGGTTGCCTGTTGGAACATCCTCCATGAATAAAGCTGTGGAAAGAGTATTTGGAAAGCTTGTAGAAAACTCCAAGAAAACAAGACAAAAGTCTTGTGACTGGTGTTCCTCTATAACGTGGATTGTTCTAGGGATGTGCTTTTGTGTCCCTCCAAGGTGTAGTAAATAGAAGTGGGTTTACTTCAGATTTCCCATCATCGATTATTATTTAAGTGCTGGCTATATGCAGCTTAAAGTCATGCGACCTTTGTTTATTTGGTCTTGCTTACTCCACAAAATACCCCCAAAGTATAAATTGTCTGAAGCCCGGAATGGAGTTGGCTATTGCATGAGACTTTAGTCCACTTCAATAGGCTCCACTCTCCCAGGTTTATGCCACCAATTAGAGCAGGAACTGTTGCTGAGTTACTGGTTGATGAGGTTGCACAGTGCCAAGTGTACAAGAACAGGGAGAAAAGACCAGAGAAGCAACATCTGCATGGGGATGGGAAGTAGAAAATAAATGACTGTGAGCATGGAGCTTTTGACTAAGTAACTGCTCTCTCTATGCAGAAAGCTATATCCAGTCTATCAAACATGTAACTCAAGTGAACTCATTTGGAGAGCAGTGAAAAGTGCCTTAGCATCCAGTTAGAACTGGAGCTTCCAAAGCTGACAACAAATGCATGCATACATGCATACATACATACATACATACATATATGTTTGATACATCTGTATTATATATACTATATGTCCATATTTTGTGTACTAAAATTAATATTAAGCTGATTCTTTTATCTCTAATATTAGGGAAAAGGAATGCAGAATCCATGAATCCACAAGAAAAACGTGTGTGTTCTAAGAGTGGACCTTCAGTTTTGATAGGAAGGAGACTGCATCTGAAATAGAATATATACTATTCATACCTGGGACGATTTTTGATGAGAAATATGATTCCAGTCGGAAACGTCTTTCATTTTTATTATTTATATATTTATATACACTCATTTATTTATCTTTTTTATTATCCAACATATTTTTACTTTATTTAATATTCATACTGTAATACATTTAAATATATTCTTTTTACTTTAGTTAATATTCATATCTATAATACATTTTGATCAAATCCACCCCATACCTCTCTGAAGCGTCCTCCTCTATCCTCTTCCCACCATGTTTTGCTTCCAAGTTCATGTTTCTTTTAACCTTCCAAGACAACTTAGTGCTTCCTGTATGTGCATGGGTGTAGGACGTTTGACGGGAGCAGGAACAGAGAGAATCTCTCAGGAACTGCATTCGTGAAAACTGACCCTTCTTCCCCCAGAACCCATGATTTGCCAATAGCTCCTCAGCTAAGGCAGGTAGGGGCAGAGCATCTCAGTGTGTCATCCATCATCTGGGTCTTCTAAGTCTCCAGTGAGAAATCTGGTATTTAACAGTGTTGCCATGAAACACACTGACTCCTCATTGTGCCCCAGCAACAGATATTGGTCTCAGAGCCCCCTTGCTGTCTAGGGAGAAGGACTGATGGCCCTGATCGCACAAATCCTGTACTTGCTTGTTTTCATTGTTAGGATGTCTATAATCAATCTTTTGCTTAAATGTTCTACAACTCTACTATGTACTCTAGGAATAAGTGGTTAGCATTGTCTTCACAGCGATTTACTTAATGTCCTGTAAATATAATATTACTACCTAATTTCTTTCTCGTACATAGCTCCTAAAAGCCAACACTCCTAATGTCGAGCTGGGTGTGGCTACCCTTTGTGGACTAGAGTGCTGCTCTAAATTTGGCAGCCATCTAGACTCCAAGTTCTAGAGTGAGAAGCAATGAATATTAACAACCCAAACCTCTCTGAAGTGGTCCTGATTTGAATACTAAGCAATGCCCTTCACAGCGTCATCTCATTTAGCTCTTGCCCAAGTTCTATAAGGTATTTTTTAATTCATATTTTGCCAAAAAAGAAAGCAGGAAGAAATATTCCTAGCAACATGAATTGATGTCAAATTGGAGATCCAAATGAATCTGGCTAGTATAATATTTTAACCAGTGCCCTCACCTGGCCTCACTGGGGCTCCACCAGAGCAGGGAAACTCCCAACTATGGGCAGCTTTGCCATCAGTTAGAAGACTATATAAGCCAATTAAGCACTATAGTTTATAGCATACATTTAAATGAGAACTCCTGGGTGTCATAGCACCATATTTGTAATTTTTGTACTTTGTTCCTTTCACAATTTAATATTTTAAAATAAATTCCCATATTATCTAGTACATGTTCTCTAAGGCCTATGTGTTGGCTTAGTCCCTATCTTGTCTCAGAGCAAATGATGGAGACTTTCAAATGAAGACCTATTAGAAAATAATTCTCTGGTTATTGAAGGTATTCCCTTGAAGGGGAGCGTGAGATGGGACACAACCCCTTCTTTTTTTTTTTCTTCTTCACATTCTGCCAAGGGGCAGAAGGCCCTCCTCTGTTACACACTGCAGCCATGATGACCTGCCACACCCTGTCACAAAAAGCAATGAGACCGACCAATTCTGGATGAAAACAAACAAAACTGAGCCCAAAGAAGGCTTTGCAACTTCAACCTCTCACCTCTTTGCTAGTGCAACAGAAGCTGACTAATACATCACTTGAAAAATGCAATGAAAGCATAACTTGAAAGTTGCAAGGACAGAAAGTTAACCACTAAAATCTCAGTGTGACTGGCACACGTTTGGATATCACCTTTGTCACACACGACAATAGTTATAGAGATGTGGCAGAAAATGTCATATGGTGTGCTGGATAAGAGCCTGGGTGAGAAAAAAAAGAGATATTATGTCAAAAACTATGGAAGGCTGAAAGTATGGACTTTAGTTTCACAGTACAATTATTGGACATTATTGTGACAAGGATACCATGCTAATATAAGATTTAATAATGGGGCATGCGGTATAGAGTGCATAGGAATTCTCTGTACTATTATTATAGTAGTTCTGACATTCTAAAAGCATTTTTAAAAGTTTGTTTAAATAATAGTCACTAATCCTTTAGTCATGTCTCAATGGTCTTTATTTAAAGTCATAATTGTAGCTCTTTTTAAAAATTGACATGTATGACTTACAGAGAGGGGTTATAAACTGTATCTGGAAAGTATCCCAGTGTTGGAAGAGAAAATGGACAGAATAAGAGTGGTCCAAAGGAAACAACTGCACATTGACTGAGATTTTAGACAGGCTGCAGGCATGTAACTGGAGCTAATGTCTTAAGACTCAAGAACCCAATAGACTAACACTTTGACCTCCAACTTCTTCCTCAAGTACAAAAAACATCATTTCCCTAAATAATTTCATCTATGTCCATTTATAAAAATATAGATTTATGAACATATTATTAAGTATATAATATATCTTTAACTCTATTTTTTCAATTATAAGTCCCTTCATCTGTAGATAGTTTCTTGGCAAGTGAAATTCAGAGCATATTCTAGTTCTATATCCCAAACTGTGATCAATGCACATTTTTTGGTGTTCTCTCATTAAATGTGACTTAAATTTTATGAGTACAAGGCAAAATCTCTTTGAAAGTAAACGGATACTTTTGTGGGTTTTTTTTCCTTTTTTTTTTTCTGAGAAAAGACATTTCTTATTGTCAATGGTTGATAGCATTTAGGTTCATAGCAGACAATCCCCTGACTAGTTCCTACTGAGAAGAGTTAGCCCTTTAATGGAAGTTACTGAGCCTTTATGAAGACATGTGATCAAGTTGTGCAATCACTGTGTATCTGAAACCTCCCAAAATGTGTATTTGAGAATGCCCTCCCCCCACATGACTGCCTACATTCACTGTGGTCCATAGAATACTCTAATTCTCTGTAGATCACTGCTGAACCAATGTGCAAAATCCCCCTCTGCTTGGAGCTGAAATTGAGACTATAAAGGAAAAGAGCTTTCTTTCGGATGTAACCTTTAATCACCAGAGAAATGGTCTTACTTGCTTTTGAAGTAGAACGCTGCACAGAACATGCCCACGATGACAATTCCAAAGACGATACATGAAATTGACAGCACCTGCCTTTGATAAACGTCTTCACTCTCTGTGAATTTGAAAAACAGAATTAGAATGGATGCTAGTGGAGTTCACAGGCAGCAATCTCCATCCTCGTACTTCTGAGCTGGTAGGGGTCTTTCAATGCCAGCTTTCTTTTTGTTCCTGTTGTGAATAGGAGAAAAACATGAGGAATTTATTATGATTCGGTTTCTTTATAGAGATCTATACAGTAACCTGCTACTGCTTTTAATTATTGCCTTTTGGTATTTGTACAGTCAAATAAGTAAGCACTCTTGCTCAAACATATAACAACTTGATAAATATTATAAGTGAATTTTATAACTTCTATACATTGTAGAAACATTGGTTCTGGAAAGTGTGGTGGACCCTAATTAATGAACTAGAAGGTGAGAGTCTCCGTACTTTCTGGTGCCAGCAACAACTGAGTTTTCATTCTGTGGCGCTCAGATCTCTGTGCTGTCTGAGTTTTGTTTGGTCCTTGGTGATCTACCCATTATTCCTCATTCGACTACTCTGGTATTTTCATCACTTTATGAAAGAGATTTTCAGTATTTATTTAAATATCATGTTCACCACATCGGTAGCTATCTTAGTGCCCGTGTTCTGGCATAGTAGACAGCAGCCTCTGTACCAATGTGGTACCTTATCTCTTGCCATTACAAAACGTGCCCACTCACTCGGCTACTTCACTCTTCAGTTGCTACAATTTACACTCAAATCCTTTTCTAAAACAGGCTTAGTAAAACAATTCTTCCATCTTATTAAGAGCTTTGTATGGCTTCTAGAACTCTGTCTGCAAATTCCCATCCTTTTGTTTTTATTTCTCTCTTTAAACACAGGAACAGCATAGAACTCATTTGCAAACGCTCTCTTCAGCTGCTCCCATGTACTTATCCAGTCATCTATTTGGCAACATTGCCACACAAAAATTCAAGAAACTTATAACCATCACAACGGCACCTTTATACTACACCAAGAAGAGTGTGCTACCGGGCAAATGTTTTATAAGAGATGAAAGCTGAAAATTGGATGTCTTAGGTGGGCATGAAGTCCCCAACAATGTCCTCAGCTCACTAGCACCCATGACCAGGTTCATTCATCTACTTCAACTATACTCAAGCACCTGACCCTTCCAAACTTCCCTTATTCTCAGATATTTTGGTTCCTATGAAAAATGAGGCCTGTGTAGAGAAATTATTCCAACATTCTAGAGTAACACACACACACAAACACAAAAAGATTAGCACAATCTTCCTCACTCATTCGCTCCCTTTCTCTATTTCTTTTCAATCTCAGTTCCTCCCTCCCTCTTGACTAGTTTAGTTAGTGGTTCCTCAAACTACAGTGTGCAATTCAGTCACCTTGAAAGCTATGAGAGTCCAGGTCACCTTCACTTGTTCCTGGGGAGTTACGGGATAGCACACCTCAGTGTGTACAGACTTTTGCTTTTGGAAAAGTTTTCAGGGTGATTGTGGTGCTTTTGGGTTAGGAAACCCTTGAGAAAGCATTGAATGGAGTGTGTTCAGCATGTGACTCGCTGACTCTTCCACATCTGGTATGATGTGTTTACTTGTATTTAATGTTTATCATTAAAATATAAATAGATAGATAGATAGATAGATAGATAGATAGATAGATAGATAGATAGATAGATAGATAGACAGATAGATAAGCTTAGGAAAGTCTACCAACTTTTAATGAAATTTCTCCAAAGTAGACATAACAGAAGGAAAATTTTCATCTAACAAAGAACAGCTTTAGTGCGTACACATATGTGTAATAGATAAATATATAACATCATGAAAATATGAACACTTTGACCTTAAGTGAACGATAATGCCTACTTGCACCACTTCTACTGGACACTGTCCTATAGTCAATGTTCTAAGGGAAAAATAGAAACAAACCCATTCCATTTGAAGCAATGGATAAAAAAATATCTTTTCAGATATTGTGGTCACCTGTTGGAATCTACAAAAGGAGCTAGGAGCATTGGTAGGTGAACTTAGCATGTTTATAGTACACAGGGATGAAAGGAAAAAAAATCTTGTACATGTGCATAGTAGAAACAAAGTAAGAAGAGCACTGTCTTGGAAAATAATAGGAATAGAAACACTTAACATGAGACCTGAACATAAAATATAAGCCAATTTCTCATGACTTAAAATAAACACCCAAAGATTGAGATGGCAATTTTGAATAAATTCTATTCTGATAATAAATTCTCAGAAAATTTAAGAGTGAGAAAGAAGTATCCATGGGACATAAAAGAATCTCAAACTATGGTGAGAAGGTGGGGTTAATAATAAAATAACTGAAGTCAATGCTTAGTATGCCATTACAAGGACATAGAGCATAGATCTTTCTTGACTATTCATAGATTTTTAATAGATATGACATACCATTTTAAAAACATCTTCACAGAGTTAAGAATATACCAACTTTATGAGAGAAGCATTTCATTCTTAGGCATTTAACCAGCTTTAATAAAAAAAAAACTGATTTTCTTTTGTATGCGAGTTTACAAAATATTTCTATTACTAATCCTCATTAAAAATTTTCCAAACACTCATACATAGGTCAGTGAAAAAATGTGGTATATCCGTTCAATGGAACATTACTCAACAATAAGAGAAACTAATCAATGAAATAATCAATAATGTAGATGAATCTGAATTCACTCAAAGTGAGATGTCATACACAGATCCTTGCTATCTATATCAAACCACGCAAAACTGAAGCAATTGGAAGTACGTGACAGATAGGTGAAATGATTATCTTCTGTCTGTGGAAGCAAAGGGTTAAAGATTACAGAGCAACGTTAGGAATTTTTAAGTTATAGACACATTCATTATCTTAATTTCAGTATTCATTATCTTAATTTCAATGATCATATCATTGGTAGATAATTATTGCTTGTTGTACCATATTAAATATTTTAGGCAAGGTTCATTTCATCCCAGTTATAGCACTAAAAAAATTAATTCTGGGGGATAAATTAAAATAGGAAATATATTGAGACTATAAAGAATTTCAGAGTATAAAACGAAACCTGGGCTCCTTTGAGTTCCTTTTAAAATTATGCTCCCACAAACCCTTCTCCACCCAGCAATCTATATATATTTTTATTATATAAATTAAGTCATACATACGCATGTACATTATGTTTATATACATGCATATACCCATTATTATACATGTTTCACTATTAAGCAAGCTAATGGCTCCTATGTTAGAGTAACAACAATATCACAAGGTTTGAATATGAAAAGTGCTTAATGTGACATCTATTTTTTCCTAGAATGTCTGATGTTTTACTCTGCTGCCTCTTGATGCCTGCTGTTCCCTGTCCCTCCCTGCCTGCCTGCCTCCCTTTCAATTTCTTTCTCTGTCTCTCTGTAGTATATTCTTCTGTCTTTTAATGTCTTTTTTTTCCTAAATTGAAAAAATTGAATATACCTATCTAAATATCTTCCACTATGCTATAAGCCTCACTGGCTAATGATACTGGATTTTTATTTTTGTTCATTGTCTGGGTATTGTTTCTCCAGCTCCTCCAACGGCCCTTCTCAGCAGCCTAAATGAGTAGATGAACAAGCATTTCTGTCTATGCAAATGGCCTGATTTAAATTGTATTGGCTCTTGCCTTAACATGCACTTAGGTGCAGCACCTCTGTTCATGAAAATAACTTTTCCCAAGCTCTGAAGACTGGCTCAGTTCTGAGGTGAGCACAACCCACCCTTCCTTTGATGCTAGGCTCCTCCCATAGCTGGGGCATTGTCATCCACCTGACCAGATTCTGTATTCCCAAAGTTCTCTTCACAGACCACCCAACTGCACTGATGTGCTGCTCAGTTCAGTTGTTTGGCCTGACTGCTTGGAGCTGATGGCAATTCATGGCCAGAATTCAGGCTGTGGGTTGGCTGAAGGACACAGAACTCCTCGCACCAGGATTTTCTGAGAGTGTCTCAAAATGCCCCTAGATGTTGCCAGAAGCCTGTGAAATGAGCCCCTGTTGTGTGATGTTTCTCTCTCAGCAATGCTAACTGCAGCACCAAACCCATCACACCTGTCTCAAAACTGGCATGGAAAAAGGCTGTTTTACTTCTTTCTCTGAGACCATCTGCCATGGATTCCCTTTAAATTTGATTGCCTACTTTTGAGTCCTTTATCCTGTGAACGTGTATCTCAAACCAATGCTTCATAAGCATCCCTCCTTCCTAGGCTTCATTTACATCTTAATTGCTGGTTTTGGCTAAAATATTGAAAAATGTAAAGTCAACTTAAGAAAAACTTTAGGTTTTTCTGTTTTCCCAGGAAATGGGGAGGGACAGTTATGGGGTGAATACTTTAAATCTTTAAATGATCAAAGTAAACGGATGCAGAACGTGTCATGGAGACCTTATTAGGGTCATATTGCCATCTTAAAAATTGCCGTGCTTTCTACCCCACATTTGTAAGCTGATCTTAGAAACAAATGATTCCAAAGCTTTCCATCTTTCTAGATTGTACTAAATAATTACAGAAGCATGTGTAAATTTCATAAGGCAGCTAATCCCATCCTGCCACTACCAATAACAATTTTGAATATGAAGAATAATGATACCCATTAAAACAAAATCCAGTAAAAAGAAGGCTGTTCCCACTTACACGAGTGATTTCCATGTATAATCTGCCTGTTACATTTCCTATATTTGAATCTAGTCAAAAGTCATCTAGGAATTGCAACGAAACCAATTCCGAGTTTAAATCAAGAGTGAAATTAAAAGAGTAAAAGCTTAAAATGAATTTGAGACCCAGCTGTGGTCAAGTGATTGTAGGGATAAGTCCCGCCCCTTAGGGGGCGTGTTCGCCTCGGGCTAATGTTTACACATAGATCTGGCAAGCATGCTGGCAGTGCTTGCATCTGCTTTCCTGGTCTCCTCGGGAACGGTGGTTCTGTAAGTCTATTTCTCCATTAAAGCTGTATATATTTTTACAATCTGTCTGCATTCGTTTACGCCATTACAAGTGATGATGCTCTTGGTGCTTTTGATTCATAGGCAGCTACACAGAACTCAGACCCAGCCAGCAAGGGACTGCTCCACGCAATTTGGGATTTCAGGTTGGTTCTGGCCACTGAATAGGTGATTGCCACTAATGACCTATAAAGCCTCCTTCATCAGAAAACAGTGCTTTTCACCTGTTTGTATTATAGGAATGATGCCAGACTTTTCTAAGATATTAGTGGATTGAAACCCATTTAGTAATTTAATAAATTCTTGGTACAATTCAAAAAAACTTCTTCGTACTGTAATATTTGTATTTGAAAACATATTTGATAGCTTTATGATGGGTTCACATTTGTAATCTGCTGGATACTATGGTCCTGTCGGCTAAAAATGGATGCCCCAATGGTATAGAAGAACTTTGGGTGACTGTTCAGGTAGTGAGAGGTGGGATACCCTATAATGCACCTCTGCAGCCTTGTATATCTGTCATATGTACAACAAGCTGCTCATGTATCCTTTTGTGTTAGTTTAACTGTCAACTATCTGCTCTAGTGGATTATTAAACACATGATGAGGACTCATGTCTATTTCTTCTTTCCCTCCATCCTTGAAACCCAACATCATGTCTGCAAAGTGGTGGCACTGGAGGGAAAATATCACTACATTACTTGCTCTAGGAGATACAGAGGAAATATATAATGCAATATATTCTGGATACTTTCAGTTTAGAGAAAAACTAGCAAACACTTTTTTTTTCTGGAAGATGAAGAGAAAAAAATTCCCCTCTGAGGGCAGAACATTTTGATAGGAGTCAATTCACACAGGGATGTTGGAGGAGATGCTTGCTTGGTTCCTGGCCCACTTAGCTCAGAAATAATCACATAGAAACTGTATTAATTAAATCGCTGCTTGGCTCAATAACTCTAACTTCTTATTGGCTAACTATTAATGCAGTTAAGAGTCTACATACAGAAGCAAAATCATTGTACTACAACAATATTTACTAATGAAGTCACACTATAAAAGAGCCCTAAGCAGCATTCATCACCGCCCAATTCCACCATTTGCTTCAATCCATCAAATTAACCTCATAATCTGTGTAGGTCAAATTCTCATTGACTGTTAGACTCTGCCTTTATGTCATCATTGTAACAAAATTAAATTGAAGTAGATTTATACAGCATTAATTACTCTTATATGAAGAAGGCATTCTGAAGTTTCCTCTTAAACATCAACAAATGTTAGGGATAGATTATAATATTAGGAGCTTAAAGGGAGCTTCAGATGAACCTTAATCCATAAGAGAATATAGTGAACATTTAGAATGTTGAGAAACTGAGATTGGCATCTTTTAACTTATTGACTAAAAATGGAATTAAATGGTCTGATCAACACATAAAAAACATTTAAAGATAAAATAGATCCTGAAGGAAAATGAAAGAGACCTGCTGTGAGTTTACACTTAACACTGGAAGGTAGGCCCTCAGAATGTGTATAGTAAGCCTGCCCAGGAAAGGTTCAGGGAGCACCAGTACTGCTAGCCAATTTCCTTCTCTAGTCCCCTCCTCAAACTTTTCTATTTGTATAATTTTTTCTATGACTGTTGTCAGGTATCTGTAGAAAAGTACATTTTAAAAGTACTTTTGAAAAGTAAATTAATTACTTTAAAATAAAATTTCAACATTATTGTCTTTGTTTCCATTCAGAGCTTATTATGGATTGAATTGTGTCCCCCCAAAATGCTAAAGCACTAGGCCCCAATGCTTACAAAAGGACATTATTTCAATAACGTATACTCTAACTGAAATACTGATGTCTTTCTCCCAAATTATAATTCTTTTGCTAAGATCCAATTTCTATCAGAGTATGCTAAAAGCTGAGGCCTTCAGGAAGTACTTGATCATAAAGACTCCATTCTCCTGTCGGGATCAAAGTCTTAACAACAAAAGAGATTTGGCGGAACAACACTGTCACCTCTGATACTTGAGAACAAGAAAAAGACACCATCTAGGAAGCAGAGAACAGATCTCAAATATAATGATACCTTGGCTTTAGACTGCTTATTTTCCACCATGGTTAGAAGCAAATTTCTGTTTTAGAATTACCATGTCTGAGTATATTGTTTAGTGGTCCAAATGGACAAGCATAGTATCTTCAAGTTGAAATAAGTTCATCGACCAGGACTCTAGTGCATTGTTACTGTGTCCTTATCAAATGGGGGAGTTGTACAAACACAGAGAGGTGGGGAAGGGAAGAGAAGAAAATTAGCTTTGGAAATATGATATTCAGGATGACCCATCCACAGGACAAAGACCACCAGTGATGACCAAGACCTTGGCAACAGCAAGAGTAGTTTCCCCATCACAGTCTCAGAGGGAACCAACCCTGGATTCCCTTTATTTTAGACTTCAAGGCCACAGAACACCAAGGCAAAACTGATTCTCTTCTCTAAGCCATCAATTTGTGGTACTTTGTCACTGCAGCCCTAGCAAGCTAGTATACCCCTCAAGCCAACCAAGTCATGTGCACTGTGAAGTTTGAAAATTTTCTTTCCACATTCTTCTACAACTTTTAGAGCTTCATCATTGTGTACCAAAAGTAGGCCATTCTGACTCCATAAATCCTGGACAGCAGTCACTTTTCTTCACAGATGTGCTGACTGGCTAGAGAGAACACTGCAAAGCACAGTTACTCAGAAGCCTTGAGTCAAATGAATAGCTTGAGGGTTGTCTGCCTGATGGGCTAATAATGCTTTCTTGGGAAGGTGTCTCCATCTCCCCCCACTGGGGATTCATTCTGTGCTCTTTGCCATAAGGTTAAAAAAAATTCAGGCAGTAGCGGCTCACACCTTTAATCCCAGCACTTGGGAAGCAGAGGCAGGCAGATCTCTGTGAATTCGAGGCCAGCCTGGTCTACAAGAGCTAATTCCAGGACAGGAACCAAAAGCTACGGAGGAACCCTGTCTCGAAAATCAAAAACAAAAAAGAGCTACTTCCAAGACAGTCAGGGCTGTTACGCAGCAAAACCCTGTCTCTAAAAACAAAACACAAGCATTTTAACTTATGCTTATATGTAAATTAATTCTATCAGAGTGAAATGTTCATGTTAATATTGTGTTTTTATCTTATTTCCATGCAAAATACCTTTAGATGAGCATCATCCATTAAATCTGACTTGTAGAAGGAAATGACAATTTAAATCTATAAACACATTTGTTCTCAGCTTACAGTTTCCTCACATTGCCCCTCCCTGAACATACACCTTTAGTGTCATAAAAAGCCTTACCTTCTTCCTTCCTTTTTCCAGGCAGTAACAGCTCAGGATGACTACAGATAAGAGAATGTTGTAAAAGATAGTTTGAAAAGAATAGGGATGGGGGGAGGGAGGGAGGGAGGAAGGAAGGAAAAAATAAGGAAGGAAGAAGAGAAGAAGGAAAGAAAGAAAGAAAGAAAGAAAGAAAGAAAGAAAGAAAGAAGGAAGGAAGGAAGGAAGGAAGGAAGGAAGGAAGGAAGGAAGGAAGGAAGGAAAGAATGAAGAAAGAAAGGGAACTGGGTCTTGGGTCCTCTCATTGTTACATCTAACATTTGCTGGCTTCTCAGGTGTTATTTCTTTCCCAAATAAATTATAAGCAAAAAGCAATTTTGAACCGAAATAAATCTATTAGTGAGTTCTCAATGCTGAGAGAAAGCCTGTCTGTGACATCTGACTTGACTTTTCAAATGCCCATGAAATCTCTTCTGACCATTTTTCTCTGTGAATCTATCATTCAGGATTCAAGCACACAGCCACATTTCAGATAAAGGCATGTAACTTGGAATGAGAAAATTCTACTTCTTAGAAATAGTAAGAACCTGAACAAAAGGTTTATGGGAATAATATAGTATTTTTCCTATGATGCGCTGAGAAGCCTAATACACTAACATCCTTTCAGTCTTACTTCACAAGAAAACGTCAAAGTCCAATGTTAAAACCAAATCTCCTTAGTGGTCATGACAGCTCTCCACCTCCTGCACCCTGGTGAGATGGGATGGGAGATTTCTGATTCCTTTGCTTAAATCAGCAGTGAGAAGCCTGTAACAACCCTATGCACTTTCTCCTCAAACACAGACCTGCACAGAGCAACTAGGAACAAGCCTTGTGGGTATGCAGCCTCCAGCTTTATGTCACAGGGATGTTGTAGGCAGCGTCCCTGAATCAGCTGAGGATCAGATATCACAGAGCAGATGTCTAGACTCGAGGCATTTTCCACCAGCTATATAGACATCGTGTTTCTTTTTCAATTGTAATTTTGAGACTATAATCACATTTCTCTCCTCCCCTTTTCTCCCTCCCAACTTTTCCATGTGCCTCCCTACTCTATTTCAAACACATGGCCTCTTTTTAGTTGTTGTGACATGTACATACACATCACACACACACACAACTTGCACACACACAACATGCACACACACTCTTAAGTATGAAAGTAAACCAGTTCCGTCCTTTTAATGTTACATCTATGTACATGTTTTAAGGGCTGACCATTTCTCCTACTCTTATTTTTCTTTAGTAGACTCCACGAGATCAAAATGGAGTCATAAAATTTCTAATATATAAGTGACATCCCGGACCTTGTGATGTCAGAGAGGCAATATATGAAATGATTGATTGAAGGGGATACAAAACAACTTACTGCCCAACCAGATTAGAAACACACACACAACTTGATACCAATGCTAAAAACCTGTGTTACTGGCTTATCTATCTAGGCTATTTTATCATTTCTGAAAAGTCAATTCCTCCTATTTATGTTTAAAAAATATATTTAAAGGACAATGGTGTGTTTTATCAACCGCCTTATACACTGCATGCTTATCCCTCTTGATCCCATCCCTAATAGTATTGCTTGACCTATTATAATATTTGTTTTATTCCACCATATGCACACAATGGAATTAGGAGAGCACACCTTAAATGTTAAGTAATTTCAAATAGTTCAGCAGAGCATTGCAATAGAAAATTCATAAATATTTTTATATGCATTTTATTTTAATCTGTAGTCTTTGTCACCATGTGTGTTTTATATCATAGCCCTTGTCTAACAGGAGAGTCGTGTTCAAAGTGCTTACTTGACCCTGTTAGGTACCACATTGGACAGTACAGATAGAGGATGTGATAACACTGGCCTATTTCAAGACCCTCCCTTAACTGCTAATGGGAATTCATGCAATTCTATTTAACATGCATTTGGCTCAATTTTTAATATGAAAGGGGCACTCTCTCCTTCACTGAGTATGTTGACAATTAAATGGGGTACTTTGTAAGGCACATTTACTAAGCATAAGCCTTGTATCTCTACTTGTTACCAATAATATATAGTATCAATATTTCCTACCATGTTATCATTATCATTGTTGCTATTCTAACAACAGACAGAGTTTACTTGAGAAAATCCACTTGAATGGTTGGATTTGAGTGTAATGCAGAAACTCCATGATAGCCAATGATTTTTAAGTCTTTAAGCACATAATATAAAGATTCAAAATGGGCGTTGTGGTCAACTCCATGAAAATCATGTGCAAAGAAACACTCAGGCGTCGTATAACAGTGGTAAACTAGCCAGGATGGTATTCTCTTACTAGTTCCGGTAATGATATTGCAGAACTAAGCTCATTTTCAACTTGGTTTTAAAAATTTTATCAAACTATAATGTGAAGTGAATTTCATGCTACTGTTCTCTCTTGCTGGCATTTTGTCATTCTGCCACCCCACTGTCCGAGTTATGTCCAGCTTTACCAATTGGTCCCTCTCATGGCTCATAGTGTCTGTTTCCGAGAAATCTAGCCTGCCCAGACCTAAGAATGATCTCTAACTTTCTGCCCTTGTTAATAAGGATGTCTGTTTCTCTTCACTTTTTTTTTCTTCAGAAAATCCAAACATGGTCCTCTAAAGTAAACTGCATATTAAAGTAGAGAAACATAAAATTAATAATTAAATAATTGATAATGGAAGTACATTCAAATATATATACAAATATTTAACCAACTCTTATATCAAAATATAAAACATCAATAGTTCATCAAAAGTCAGGGTATCTCTTCTACTCCACTAGATACCTTGTTTCCAAACATATCTGATAATGTAATGTCAAACCTCAAAGATCATCTATGCATGTTTTGGAACTTCAGATACATGAAATCACAATCTTATATTATTCTTATGCTAAACATCTTGTCCAGTATGATGCTTCTCAGATTCCATCATATTGTTGTATGCTGACTCATTTATTTTGCTTTCATTAGAATACTTTTAAAATTGTACAATAAAATTTAAAATATGGAGATTTTTCAAGTGCTATCGCTCATAGGTATGTTGCATCCATTGGGATGAGTGCCTAGCAGCCTATCATAAGTCATGTGGACTCTTATATTTTTATTGTAACATAGTTGTATTGATGGATATGATACTTTATCTTGCAAGCTTGCAGTAACTATTCTTTTCTTCGGTTTTTTTTTTTAAAAAAAAATGATTCTTTGTGGATTTCACATCATACAACCTAATCTTATTCATCTCCCTATTTCTTCATAGCCTCCTTCTGCCCTTGCAACACATTCCCTGCAAAATAACTAAAATAAAATTTAAAAGAGAAACTAAAAAGAACCAAAAGCAAAACAAACTTACATACAAAAAGAAAAGGAAAAAAAATAAAGGTCTTGGCATGGAAGCTGTAATGTGGCCCAGTATAGACTTTAGTCATGTGTCTTTACTTGCAAGTGTTCATTGCAATGAGTCATTGTTCTGGTACAAGGTCTCTGGCTTCGGCTACACCATCAATTCTGGGCCCTCCCTGGGATTGCTTTTGCATATCCTATTGTTCTGTGTTGTCTAAATCCTGCAGTTTGGATCCATCTTTAGGAAGTCTTCAAATGTTCCATCATTTCATAAATGAGGAGGATGTTGTGGTGGGGCAACACATACCTCTGCTTCTGGGTTTTGGTGATAGCTGGGTTGGTGAGCCTGCCAGCTTTCCCCCATCTACACAACCAGGACAGCCTCTCTAGCAGTGGGCTGACAAGCTCACCCACTGCAGCAAGCAGCAAGAAGTTCTCCTGTTCTGAGAGCCTCGGGGCAGACTCACTCTACCCACACCACCAGAGCCAGCTTTACTGTTTGGCCAAGTGAGGCACAGGGCCAGTACTCCCATTTTTGTGTTCCCCAAGGCTGAGTCTCCTGCCTGCTATTGATGGCAAGGGGAGGAGAGCATCTTTCCACCTTTCTATCGCTCATGAGACCACATGACAGACATGGGGAAGGCGGGACAGGGTCAGCTCTCTTGTTCTCACACCCCCTGGACCGGCTCACTGGCACCCCTGCCAACATGATCAGCTCTATTTTGTTGTCTGGGTGAGATACAGGGCCCATTGTGCTGAGTGATTCAGCTGGTGAGGGGCAGGACTTAACTTTTTCACTCTCATGACCTCAGGGCTACATCTCCCACCTGCCACAGGCAGTAAGGGGCAGGGGATGGGGAGGACATATCTCCCTCCCCGACTACCTCATAGGACAGATGAGAGGTGTTGCCAGATCTCTTAGGCACGTTTGTGAGGCCAGATCACCTGTGCCCAAGAAAACAGGGTCTGTTCTGTTGCACTGCCCAGGTGAGGTACAGGGCCCACCCTCCCAAGTGCTGCAGCCAGTGACAGGTAGGTTCAACTCTTTCACTCTCATGACCCTGGACCAGCTCTCTTGACTGCAGTAGTTTGTGAAGACAAGGGGACATCTTTCCCTCACCCATGTAGCTCCATGACAGATGGTGGGGTTAGCTCTCCCACTCTTTTGCCTTCAGGGCTAGCTCTCTTTCAGCAAATGGAAACATAAACAGACATTGTGTAAAGAGTGAGAGACCTTACAATACTCAGCCTTATAAGGAATGTCTCCTTCAAATTCCTTCCCTTAGGGTTTAGGTAACATGAAAGAAGGGATAGAAAAATTGTAAGAACCAGAGAGGATAGAGAACCCCAAGAAGTCAAGGTCTTCTAGATACAACAGGCCTGGCGCACATAAGAACTTACAGAGAATGTGACTGACTGTACATTGGATCTACTTACATCTGCACCAGATGTGGTCCTAGAGCTAGAAGGGGAAGTGGGGCACATGATATCATCCTTATCCCAGAAGGTATCTTCATTTTTTTATTTTAATTTTTCTATTCCTCTGTCAGGGTCTTCCTTGGTAGCCACTTCTTTACTTTTATTTCTTTTTAAAAAAAATTTGTTCATTTTACATACCAGCCATTATTCCCTCTCCCATCACTCCTCCCACTCCCTCAACCTCCCTACCCCCATCCATTCCTCCAAAAGGGTAAGGCTTTTCATGGGGAGTCTACAAAGCCTGGTAGAGTCTCTTGAGGCAGGATCAAGGCCCTCCCTCCTACATCAAGGTTGACCAAGGCATCCCAGCATAGGGAATGTGCTCCGAAAAGCCAGTTCATTCAACAGGAATAAATCCTGATTTCACTACCAGGGGCCCTTCAAAGAGACCAAACCACATAACTGTCACCCACATGCAGCGGGTCTAGTTGGGTCCCATGCAGGTTCCACAGCTGTTCTTCTAGAGTTCATGAGTTCCCATGAGCTTGGTTTAGTTCTCCGTAGATTTCTTCATCTTGATCTAGCCCCCCTCCCCTTGCTCATATTATCCCCCTTCTCTCCCTGCGGCTGGACTCCCAGAGCTCAGCCTGGTACTTGGTTGTGGATCACTGCATCTGATTCTATCAGTTGTTGGATGAAGCCTCTATGATGACAATTAGGGTATTCACCATTCTGATTACAGGATAAGGTCAGTTCAGGCACCCTTTCCACTATTGCTAGGGGTCTTACCTTGTATCATCTTTATGGATTCCTGGGAGTTTCCCTAGCACCAAGTTTCTTCCTAACCCCATAACACTTCTCCCCATCAACATATCTCTTCCATTGCTTTCTTTCTCTTTCCATCACTCCCCCAACTCAACCATCCTGTTCTCTCATGTTCTTATGCCTCATCTCCTCCCCTCTGCCACCCTATCGCTGACTCCAATTTACCCAGGAAATCTCATCTATTTCCTCTTCTCAGGGTGATCCATATACCCTTCTTAGGGTCCTCATTGTTACCTAGTTTTTCTAGAACTGTAGGTTATAGTCTGGTTATCCTTTGATTTATATCTAGTATCCGCTTGCGGGTGAGTACATACCATATTTGTCTTTCTGAGTTTGGGTTTCCTCACTCAAGATGACCCTGGATATGAAGTAAGGGGAACACTCCCTCAATGATGGTGGGAGTGCAAACTTGTACTACCACTTTGGAAATAAGTATGGTGTTTTCTCAGAAAATTAGGTATCAAACTATCAAGACCCAGCAATACAAATCTTGGGCATATACTCAAAGGAGGCTAAATCATACCACAAGGACACTTGCTCAACTGTGTTCATAGAAGCATTATTTGTAATAGCCTGGATCTGAAAACAACCTAGATGCCCCTCAACTGAAGAATGGATAAAGAAAATGTGGTACATTTACACAATGGAGTATTATTCAGCTGTAAAAAAACAATAATATGAAATTTATAGGCAAATGGATGGAATTAGAAAATGTCATCTGAGTGGAGTAATTTAGACCCAGAAAGACAAACATACTGTCTCCAATTAATAGCCACTTGCTAATGAGAAAATTTTTCTAAGGAAATCTTGTTGGGGAGAAAAGGCCACTCCTAGGAGAAAACCACATGCTCAAAAGTAGGTGACCATACAAAATGAATTCATCACTCAGTAGAATGTTTGAATGTTCTTTTTGTTTCATAATGTTGTTTGAGGATAGTATTTTTTTAACCTTACTTATCATTTGTGTATATACTATGGCTTCTGGTTTTATGTTTTGTAGGATTCCTGGGGGTGCAAATATGTATGTCTCTGAGTCTGTATATGTGTGTGCTTTTTCTTTAGCTCTTTTTCTTGTTTTTTGTTCTATCCAATTTGTTTGTTTATATTTTAATTTATTTTATTATTATTCATTAGATACATGATTATTTTCTAACAAGTGACAGAAAGATATGGACCTGGATGGGAGGGGAGGTATAGAGGAACTAAGAGGCATGAGGGGCAACTGTAATCAGAATATACTGCATGAAAAACTCTATTTTAATTAAAGATTAAAAAAATCAACCTCTGAGAGCTGGTGAGATGGTTCAATAGATAAATGTGCTTATTGTCTTTTAAAGACAAATGCTAAGTTCCCCTAAACCATTATAGATGTGGTCCAAACTTTCTGTAACCCAAATTCCATGGATCTCACACCCTTGACTGGTCTTTGTGGGCATCTGCACATGTTTGGCATGTACTCACAAAGACACACTCTCACACACACACTCACACAAATGAAAATAAATCCTGATAAACAAAGCAAAAAAAAAAAAAACCAAACAAACAAACAGAATTTGCCTCTAAGCTAGATTAAAACGGAAGGAAAGCCGAAGCTTACCAGCTAGGCTTGGTGGACTCTCCCTTCCCTACATTTCACAGGCAGGATTTCCATTCACCTACAAACATAAGTTAGACAGACATTCAAAAATACTGCAGGCCAGTTAGAAGGATGGGTACAGGAGAATAAATAGTAAACCATGTGAGAGGCGTTTAGGAAGTCTGAATATGATGGGGCAATTCAGAGAACAATCCACCTGAGGAAGAGACAAGAAAGGATACAGGGGTGTCAGAGAAGCATTAGGAACAGTTGCTGGGGTGGCTCAGAAAAGAGGAATATATAGGAAATATAGAGGAAAAGCGATATATCTATTTATGGCAATGACTTGAAGAGTGTAAGAAATATAGCATTTGGCATATGTTTGGAGGTACCAGAAGTAAATGGACATGGTTCTTTCTTTCTTGTCACCAGGAAATTACTGTGGGGTGTAAGATCCTTACGTCATTCATACATTTTTACCATCCATGGACAACTACATTGGAAAGACTATCTACTTTCAATGAAAAAAATAATAATAGCTTCTTTTATAGCAGAGATAGCCAAAGTACATTTTGTTTTTAGATCTGGTGCCAATCACATATTTTTTTGATGTAAGGACAGGAGAAAGAGAGCATAGGAGAGAGGAGACATCAAGAAGAATAATGGCAAAAGAGGGAGTTGAGAATAGCAAACATGACTGTAATAGAAGGAGGAGAACGGCAGGGAGAGTTTAAGAGGGGAAGAGGAGGCAGGTAGATCAGGGTGAAAACGAAGAAATAAGCATTTCAAGCCTGCCATTCTTGAATATCTCTGCCACAGATCCCAGCTGCTTTAGATCAGTGACCTCCCTTTAGTTGAAAAAAGGTTTCTCCCTAAATATTATAATAACATTATAATATATACATTACATATAATATAAATAACATTACATGAAATGTTATTTCCCATCAGCCTAGTGTAAAAGTCCAAGCAAAGTAGGGATTATGGGTAGTTCCAGATCCTCCAATGAGAAGCTTGATGGCCAGAAACAATCAGAGTTTACTGCATCATAGGGCCCTCTTGAACTTGGCTCTGTTCACAGAGGAACTAATAGACAGAGGAATGAAGGACCAACACAGTCTTTACTTTACACACACACACACACACACACACACACACACACACACCAGCTATCAACTTGCTGAATTGGTATCTTGCTTATGCCAAAATCAAGAGACCATTTAACTACAAAAGTATAGTACATTCAAGAATCACATCCTAACATGATGATAATAATTGCTATGTCTTGTCTGAATGTATAGAAAGAATAGGAAAATTCAGCTAAATAGGCTTTATCAAATTGTCCTTGTTATTGGAGACATTTATTTGGTGCACATAAGTGTTGATATAAATATTTTTGTCTACATGAACCCATACTTGTAATGCTTCACAGAAAGCTATCAAAGCTATACTGAAAGTCTAAGAACTATTTCCTTAAATATGTTTAACTAACTATAAATATGAAACTGATTAGTGTATGGCAAATTTTCTAGAAAGTCTTGAAGAAGAAAGGCTATGGGACTTCATCTAGAAGTAGGGTGGAGATAGGGCAGAATCTACCTTAGAGTTAAATATGTGTTTGCAGCTTGGTTTTAGAAGTATACAAAAAGCAGACATCTAAATCATCTCTTTTAAGGATTACAAGATAAGGAGCAAGTAAGGGATGTCTCCAAAAGGAAAACAACTGAAAACATATGAGGGTCACATGCAAGGAATGAAGCTGAGAGCTTCCTCAGGATGCTGGAATCTTCCCTGTGGTCTTGCCCACTGGATGGGAAAGAATGTAGATCTAGGCAAATATCTATGATCATGTCAACAGATCAGTACACAATAGTATCATCTTCATTTCACAGATTAGGAGAAAAGGGCTGTAAGAGGAACATATCTAGAACTCAAGTATACAAGGAACAGGTCTTGAACTCCAAAATACACCCTTGATTCCAGTTAGCATATGTCTACTTTTTCCCTTGATCTCTTCATGTCCCATTCCCGAGGAGGATGAAAGGGAACACATTCATTCATCCACTGTCCTACGTCAAGAGGTCAGATAATGTAGGACTACTGCACAATACCAGCTGAGCAAAACAAGAAACACAAACCAAGGAGAAGGAGAAGCAAAGAATGAGGAGGAAAAAGACTAGATGAAGCAAGAGGAAGAGTAGGGATTAAGGAGAAACAGAAGCACGAAAGGCTCTGATCTCCATTCTTTGGTACCCAAGGAACTCAAAATCAAACAGAAGAAACAGTGTCTGTTTCAAACGCAGTTAAGAGTTTGTCAAAAAAGGAACAGAAGCAAGAGAGCAGCTTCTGCTGTTTCATCCAGGTTGATTCTGCAGACATTGATCAGTGTGCCATTTGCTTCTCTCTGTGCAGTTTCCGGTGTCCGAGCAACTCAAGTGCCTCCTCAAGGAACAACTACAATCAATTACATTCCAACCTTCAAGAAGAGGTTTTTCTTAGCTTAGTCATTGACATTTATTTAATCCAAGTCTTAAAGCCACTAAAGGTAAAACACTTCAAAACAACATTTGTTTAATCAAGAATTGTCAATGAAGTCCTGAGGTTCTTGACCACGCTAGTGGAGAAGCCTTGAAAGCGGAAGGACCTGGAAAGATGAGGCATGGTGCCTAAACTTTCTGTTTGAACCAACACCAGCCCACTTTGCCAGAGGCAGAGAAAACATAGCAGGTGAATGGGGGTAAGATGGGGTATGCTCATTAGTCTGCACTATCTGGGCCTGTGCTAACCAATTCATGAGTCTTCTCTCTCTTGCCATTGCTTTCTTGCTTGTTCCTCTCCAGGCTTGCAGGCAGGACTCAGCCCTCTTCCTCAACTCCATATGAATGTACATTGAACTCCTAACATTTTTTTTCCAGCTTCGGTCTTTCCACCCACCAATCTAGAAACATAGTACTTAGACCTGAGACTTCCATGAAGTGGAAGCTTCACCTCATCTATCCCACAACAGTTTTCTGAGAAGGGGGACCTCCATTATCTATGCTTGTAGGCAATAGAGAAGGGGAAACAAATACTAAGTGAACTGCCATACTGTGTTCCAATTTTGCAGTCAGATCTTAACCATTATAACAGGGAGATGTGCTGCCAGTTTGGTTCATGCTATGAAAGAATTTGGAGGAAGTAACACAGTGTGGATGTAGTGAGGGTGGACCCTGCCTGAGCAGACAACAGAGTCATTTGGACTATGCAGATTGTATAGTCGCCTATAAACACCATGCACAACCAAGTGTGGGATTTGTACAAGCAGAATTCCAACCTCATCAGTGTATTCTGATCCAAACTTACACTCATTCTGGTGATGTAAAGGAACATAACTCCCATTGGCTCGTAGGGAATGGGATGATTGGGAGGTGTGGTTTTGTTGAAGTAGGTGTGGTTTGTTGTAGGAAGTGTGTCACTGGGAGTCTAGGAGTGGGCCTTAGGGTTTCAGAAGCCCAGGTCATGTCCTGTGTTACTCTCTTCCTGCTGTCTTCCAACCCAGGTGTAGAACTCTCAGCTATCTCTCCAGCATCATGTGTGCCTGCATGTCACCATGCTCCCTGCCATGATGATAAGGGACTACATCTCTGAACTGTAAGCCAGCCCCAGTTAAGTATTTTTTTTTTTTTGTATAAGATTTGCTATGGTTATGTCTCATCAGAGCAGTAGAAACCCAATGATCCATATGAAGTGTCCCTCTGGAATACGTTTTTTTTGTTTTTTGTTTTTTTTCTCGAGACAGGGTTTCTCTGTAGCTTTGAAGCCTATTCTGGAACTAGCTCTTGTAGACCAGGCTGGCATCAAACTCACAAAGATCCACCTGCCTCTGCCTCCCGAGTGCTGGGATTAAAGGCCTTCGCCACCACCGCCCAGCTCCTCTGGAATCCTTTAATAATGCTGATTAAATGTTTCTGATAGCTTGCAGCTACAGTGAGACATATTTTAAAGTCACAAACGCAAACAGAAACCCTGCAAAGAAGTTACTACATAAGGGAAAGCAGGAAGAAAATGTAGCATGGGGGAGTAACATCCATGTTGAAGACAGGAAAGAAAGCTCCCTCTCTCTCCTTCTCTCAGTTTTCCCTGCTGTGTACTGCATTATCAACTGAGAACCCCTGCAGAGTGGCTTTCTGAAGAATCCAGAGACTAAAAATTTCAAGAAAGACAGAAAGAGATGCACACAGTCTGGGTCTATTGCTGTCCCTCTGGACGAAGGCAGAGAAGGCAGGGGGCTTCCACAGGCTGAAACATCAAATATTCCCTTGTCTCATACAAAGGTTTATTTCTGTTAGAATCAAATAGCAATTGATCCCGTATGACAGGTAGAAAGCTTACAGTAAGCAAGGAAGTCAACTTTACAAAGAAATAACCATTGTACCGAACTTAAAATAAGTACCTCACAGTCAGAGGAAAATTCATTTAGATAAACAAGCCCACAGGCACTGCTGGCAGAGCCACCATTTGGGAAGAGAAATAGGCTACCTGGGGACTCTTTTAATATTTGCTTTCTGAAAAGTAAAATGGTACCAGGATCCCTCAGGTCACAAAAATGACAGCTCAGCTTTGGTAACAATGGCTCAAAAGACAGCTTCATTTTTAGGAGAGAGCAACAGAGTAAAGAGAATTGTCAAAGCAGGATGTATTAGGAGCCCTCCTCCTCATCTCCACAGCTCTCCCTCCAGCATCTTACAGGGTTGGCAGTAGAGGGTGTTACCACCCTGGTTTTCAACAGAATACCTGTGTATGCCTAAGTAGATACACATGCGTTGGTGACATAGTGTCATTGTCTTGCCTCTTGGAGAAAACATTTTACTTCATAACAGTGGAAACCCCCTCTCAAATGTATATACCGGCTGATGAGTCTAAGGCATCCATTTCTTGGGGAGTTCCTATTTTGTTCCCACATTAAGAGCTCCTGACTGGTTTCACAAGTGAGGAAACCCTGTTGAATTATATGAAGCAAAGATTCTCAGGATTAAATAGAGATGTGCTGTGGATAAGGAAATGATGACATGGGTGAGTATGAGGTTGTGTCAACACAGAGTTGAGTGCATGCACCAGGAAGAGCAGGGCCTGCGAACTGGAGCTAAATGCAGTTGTTTCTATAAACACATGTTATGGGGCTACTGTAACTGTCTCGTCCATCTGTTGATGAGTGTCCGTGGCTGCTTTTGTACCACTATATAAAGTAGACATATTTATTGATCCCAAGGAGCAAGAAAAGAAAATTCAGCAAGCAATACTATATCATCTGATAAACAATAAAAATGAAAATTAAATTACAAATTAAGCATGCCCCAAATTAAAATTTAAATCTGTTTGTGTTTTTATTTTCTAAGTTTTTAAGTGCCTTTAAACTGAAATAAGAATCGCATTTGGTCCTTTACTTCATTGGATATATAAGAGCCTGCCGTTCTATGGGAGGCCACCAAAGCATGATACCAACAGGTAGATGAGAGGGGTGGCCTGTGTAGCTCCTGTGCATAGAACTCTGCTGGAGTAGCAGTTTTTGATGTGAAGCCTGGAGGGCAATTGGCCCTGAACAAGTGCAGATATGTAGCCCTGTACATTCTTCAAGTAGCAAACATTCTGCCCTGAAACTTACGATGCCGATGACTGGAGACAACTGGGATCTTTCCCAGGAACTAAACTGGAGGCCATTAGTAGAGCAGTGGTATTGAGAGCTTATGGAAATAGCCAATCAACAAAGGGAATTAAGTCAGAGAAACCAAGAGCAGTAGAGACATGCTCAATGGATGTCCAACACAAAGAACTATCCACCTAGAATTCTTCCCAGGATACTCTATATAGGAGGTCTGCATCATCCTTACTGAGTCTCACCCTCACGCCACCTTCACGTTCAATTTTTTTCTCATGGTTTCTTTTGAGTGTAGGAATCCATGTCTCTGACATTCTCTTTGCTTTCTTTGAATAAACAGCTCAGAGAGATTGCAATGTGAGCAACTTTCTTCAGGTAAGAATCATCCGCACCCCACACTAGCACCTAATGAGAGAAGGATCCACGTTAAAGAGACAGAAAAAGCAAAGAATAGCTTCGTTGATATGGAAAGTTTATGAACTCTATTGCTTTCTGCTCAACTGCTATCTCTGTGCACTAGAATGCTTGCACGATGATGGAAGCCTGTCATCCTGGGTGATAAACTCGGCTGGTGTTATTTAGTCTTCAATCAGTAATTTGGAGCCAATACTATGCTTGAAATGAAAATAAGTAGGTACATAGTATTGAGCTAGACATTAAAAAATACTGTCTAAATGACCTCTCTGACGGCTCAGGTTCTTTGAAACGCATGGACAGTCTGGCCCTGCTTATGCAGCCACCTGCAATAAATTTGCTAGTCTTCCCAGGCTCCAACCAGGTACACTGTTGGCTTCTCTGCCTACGGCAATCATTGCTTTCACCAGTTCAAGCTGCAATGCCACACATGCAAAGCTGCAGATATGTGCACGGCTTTGACTTCAAACACAAGGAAGGATTCCGTTTTCTTGCTCATTAGTAACTCATAAATTATTATACCACAGTCTTCTGCAGATGGATGGGACCCTATGTTGGCTGATAATTTCTGACTCAAGAACATATTTCTATACTACTAGGATTTAGTACAGGAGGGGACACTAAAGTGTCCAGTTCTGTGTTGCCACACCTGAGAGGAAAGGTCTTTGTTACAATGGTAGTGGTTACCACAATTGGACAACTTTTGAGAATTTATATCACAAAGCTCTTAGATACACAATCACTTAGCCCTTTGGTCATTTCCTAGATCATTATCATCAACTGTAGTTGCACATGAAGGATTTAAGACACAGACAATTGAACTATACAGAGCTTTAAATTCACAGAAAGAGTAAGTGGCCACAGGGAGCCTGACTATAGAACCTATGTTTTTAACAGCTTGTAACTAGCTGGGAGGAAAACACAGTGTGGTCTTATACTTCTCTAACTGAAAAAATCAGACTAAGAGTGTTATAGCAGGTGTAATAAGAAATAAAGTAACACTTACCAGAGTTGAAGAGAAATAGGTTCAAATATCAATTCTACCTTGAATTAAGCAAGCTAAACGTGAAGAGAAGCACCGCCCATTCTAGGTTCTGTATTCTTATCTACAAAATAGTAAGCTGATGCCTCCCAAGCTAGGTTTTATGAGCATGAAGAAGTAATATTAAAAATACATTGGTAGGTTTCAGTGCTGTATTTGACATACAATAAGCCATGATTTCACAAAGCAGTATTGTTCGTTTTCCTTTCTTCCATGAAGATGTGAGGAAAGTATTTGGTCTTTTTTGCCTTGATTTTATAGGCGACCTCTACTTTTTTTTTCTTTTGCCCAGATAAAGCAGAAACATAGATTTTTTTTCTGAATAGTTCAACATGCAAGATGCCTCTCTGAAACGCCTTTGACATTAGAGAATAGTTTGGATCTGTTAAGATGCATAGGATCAATTTTATGGTACTTAATCTGATTCTTCAAGTTGCCCTTCAGCACTCTCCGGGAAAATAAGTGTGACGTGAACCTACATTAATCTATAATTATGGCCTCCTGATTGCACCATCATTCTATAGGACTGCTGCAAGTGGGTACAAACTCCTAGGACCTTCTCACCATGCTTGATGTGTTTGTATTCCTAACCGGTCCACTAAAGAGGACAAAGCCCTTTCACAAGATAATCTTAAGCTTGATCCAATACCAAGATATTTTCCAGAGAGACAGGTATGGTCAGAGACACAGCTCCGATGAGATGGGAACCAAACGAGCTGGACTAATGGATAAACCTTCCAGGTTCAGATAGTTTAAGTGACATTGCTTGCAAAACTTTTCTTCATTTTCAAGACTTCCATTGGCAGATCCATTAAGCAATGCTCACTCAACTTCCTAAAGAAATGGAATCAAATAGTCCAGGAGAATTTCGCAACTGGAAGAGGATCTTTTTATTCAGTATACAAGGCCAGGCTCATATCAGGAGAGCTTCTGTACACACATATTTTAATGGCGGAATAAAATAGAGAGTTCATGATAGTATTTAATTTTTATTCTGAAGTATGTGGTTTATATTCTACTTCCATGTCTATGAAAGTATTTGTGTTTCTGTTTCATGGACTAACAAAAGTTATTACTAATTTCCAGATACTTTGAGTTCTTCTTAGCAGGAAATCAATGGAAAATTCAAACTGCAGCATGAATTCTTTTTGTTCTTTTTAGTAATTAAAACTTGGAGTCAGCTATCAGGGGTAAAAGCTGAAGGACCAGAGAAGCAGAACAACCAGCTACTGTAGTTTTTATTTCTATAAATGCTCAGACAAAGTGACATTACAGTCCTCAAACTGCCCCCTCAGACTGCAAACTTCAGACTGACTGCATAGACTTCACTACTAATCAAATTACATGGATCCTGTCTCCTCTGCCTTGTATTCCTCTCTTCGCCGAGCCATAGCACTCCTGTCTCCAGCTCCCTAGTGCTAGGATTAAAGGTGTGTGATTCCAAATGCTGGGATCACCTTTGTGTGAACTCTGTTTCTCTTTTAGACTGAGTCAGTCTCATGTAGCCCAGGGTGGCCTTGAACTCACAGAGATCCATCTGCCTCTGTCTCCCTAGTGCTAGGATTAACGCTATGTGCCACTACTGCCTGATTTCTGTGGCTAACTAGAGGCTTAGCTCTGCACATGATCTTCAGGCAATCTTTATTTATTACATAATAAGCAAAATATCATCACATCAAACATTTACAGTACCTCTTTGCTATAGTGAAACCAACTCCTGTAAAATAAACTTGATTATTTATGTTGGGAACCAATAGAATTAGAAGCTGAATATTTCACAGATGAGGTAGCTGGGTCCAAGTTACTGAGTTATCTTGATTTATTCATTCTTTACATAACGCAGGGGTGAATTACACAATAAACAAGAAAATTTGTGGAAAAAGAGGGTCTTAAGTCTTTTCTCTTTATTTTAGTTGCAACTTTAAATAACCAATTTATTTAATGTTTCAGTAACTACGTAGTTCACTGTGTGAAAACTAACACTGGTGCAATATCAGTAACTTAAGTCTACTTTAATGTATTCTATTTGAATCTCCATCAACATTTTTTTTCTGTTCTAGATATCGTTCATATCTCCATACTATTGTTTAATAGAGATGATTCTACAGGCTTTCTGTTTTGACAGATTCTTGTTTAATACACACACACACACACACACACACACACATACACACACACACATATATATATATGTATATATATATATATATATATATATATATATATATATATATATATTGTCATTACTGGTTAAGTCCTTTGTAGAATGCTTCTGGGCGTTCTCTTGTGACATGTTTACAGAGTTATTTCTATCAGAGAAACATAGAACTTGTGCACTATTTTAGATGTAAGGAGTAGTGGCTCCTGCCTGTAATACTTGCATTTCCAAGGTAGAGGAAACGCTACGAAATTAGAGGTAAGGCTATATAAGAAGTTTACAGACAGCCCTGGCTATGAGAAACAAGGTCATAAAATACCAAAGGAGGGACTATTCAATTAAAATTGTCAATATAGCTTATCAGTGTTGAGGTTAACCTGGGTCTCATGACTTGAAGGGGTAATTGTAAGGTCACTCAATGATAAAGTTACCACACTTTCCCTTCTTTCTACAGCTTTGTGTATGGAAAGACTAGTTACTGTGTGAACCCCACAAATAGTGTAGGGAGCTAAAGTCCTACTATTTAAAGAAAAGACAATTATATAAATTATTTAGATTTTTTTTGCACACAAATTTACCTCTTCTCTACCTTTAATGGATAATTTAGATATTAATCTTGCATTGTGTTCACCCTTCCAAATATAATCCAAAATTGATATTTCTCTTACTCTAGCTATTTAAGTTTTGCAATGTAGAACTCCTTTAGTTGTCTTCTGGGTGTTTTTATGTGACCACACTTTCATTGTGAACTTTGTTTCATTACCACTTTTGAGCCTTTCCATTCTTCTTAGCTCTGTAGTGTACTTTTGGCTCATCCTCAGCCTCAGAATTAACCATGTCTCTAAGACCTGTATTTCTATAATTTGTAAAGAATTTAGAAACCTTAATCTGATTTCTAGGGGTACACATGGTGATTGGGGTGTCACTATGTCTACGTTCTTTCAACTCACGATGCCAAGATATGCACGTAGATATACTACCTCATATTTATCTCCACCTCATGTGTACAAGTGTGTACATATCTCCATATGTAACTATCAGCCTACATGAGTTCATACAAAAGTGTCCAACTCAACTCAGATGCCATTATCTTGTAGATTACTCTGCTCTCTTCTTCTGACCTATTTGTAGCCTGTCACTCCAACAAATCTGACCCCCCAAACTACAACTGTGCCTTATATACTATAAATGTATAATAACATCAGAATTCTTAATTCACACCTCTGAGGAAAATAACTATTATCAAATAGAGTCTGAGGTATACTTCTTTAATAACTAATATTGTAAACCATATTGTAAAGTCTCTGAGATCAGAAATTTTTGTCATATCTTCCTATATATACAAATCAAACTCAACTACCACAGTTGAGATGAATACACACACACACACACACACATACACACACATGCATGCGTGCACACACACACATGTGACCACGCATACACATGTGCACACACATGCGTGCACAGGAAGGGGCTGTTCATTTGACCTGTTCTGAGAGGATTAGTGTGAGTGAACATGAGAGTGAGGAACCCCTGGAACACAGCCTAATTAGCTGTGACTCAGAACACATAACTACAACCAAGACTTGTATCGTTTTCAGGGGCTTTTTGTGAGTACTTCATTTGGCTTTCAGGGTGAAGATTTAGGAACAAGTATGCATGTCTGGGGCAGGGGAAAAGTTTTTATTGGGAAGTGATATGTCCAGCCCCAGAATAAGCCTACTCCCTAAGAGATCTGAGGTCACAGCCTTGGCTCCATGCCTTCCTAGAATTTCTCTTGAGGAGGAAGAACTACAGAGATTAGAGACAAGAGACACAAGCCACTGAAAGATTAAAATTTGAACATAAGACTAGAGAACAGTCCTCCCCTGCTTGTTATTCCTCCATAAATAACTCCTAAGGTAACAGTAATAGCATAACTAAAACTGCTGCAAGAAGCACACTGTTTATGAGAAGAAGCAATTATAGAAGGTCAGCATCAGGTGAATGCATGAAAAACACACCAGGAAGCCCATCATTTCTACCCACATAGAAATAAGAAGCATCAAACAGAGGCTCTCTCCTAACAAGATTAACAAAAGTTCTTATAGAACAATAACTGTTTATGTGGTAACTTATATGATGCAATATTCATGCTTTCAACAAAAATTGCAGGACCTTCTCAAAGAGAGCAGAGGTAAAAAAAAGAAACCATATGATAGAACCAGACCTTAACAATGCACAGATACTGTAAGACCCAAACAGACAATTTATCCATAGTTAAAATGCTGAGGACTCCCAATAAAAAATATCCATGGAAAAGAAAGCACAATGTTAATGCAGGCAGAGAAGGAATTTCTAAGTAAAACTCAATAAGGAATGGTAGAAATTAAAAGCACTATAACAAAATTGAAGGGAACTTTGCTGGTCTTACCAGTAGATTTCACAAGACCATCATAAGAGTCAGGGAGCTTAGGAACTCAGGACCATGAGGGGTGCACCCACACACTGAGACAATGGGGATGTTCTATCGGGAACTCACCAAGGCCAGCTGGCCTGGGTCTGAAAAAGCATGGGATAAATCCGGACTAGCTGAACATAGAGGACAATGAGGAATACTGAGAATTCAAGAACAATCGCAGTGGGTTTTTGATCCTACTGCACGTACTGGCTTTGGGGGAGCCTAGGCAGTTTGGATGCTCACCTTAGGAGACCTGGATAGAGGTGGGCGGTCCTTGGGCTTCCCACAGGTCAGGGAACCCTGATTGCTCTTCCAGCAGATGAGGGAGGGTGACTTGATCGGGGGAGGGGGAGGGAAATGGGAGGCGGTTGCGGGGAGGAGGCAGAAATCCTTAATAAATAAATAAATAAATAAAAAGAAAAAAAAAAGAAAAAAAAGATAGGCTAAGTAGAATTCCCCACACAGAAAAGGAAAGAAAACACAACCATATTTACAAGGTATAGAATGATTTTAATCATACATTGTAGCATAATGAAAATGGGAATGTCAGAAGAAAAGAGGAACAAAAGAAACACTTTGAGATCACAGCGGCTGAGATCTTTAAAATTTAAAAATGACAGCCATCCACACTACATTCTTTACTGTTTCAATCACATGACATGTTGGAAACTGCAGAACTTTAGGGTCACTAAAAATGACTAGTGGTTGTCAGGTTTTCTGGGTCTGCAGAATGGCATGTTGATCAGAGAGGACTTTTAGGGCACTGTATATATTTTAGTACCTCAAGTTATATGGTGCTTAAATCCTGAATTGTATACAATTGCCAGAATATGCAGAGATATACACCAGAGAGGGAACTTACTGTGTAACACTACTCTAGCTCACTAGATTATCCTTTCATGAAACACACTATATATACATGACTTTCCTTTCCCAGGCTAGCATCTAATGACTCCTTTTATTTCCAGAATTTCTCTGTTTTAAAGGCAAGTGAAAGCAACAAACAACAACAATGAAAAAAAAACCAACTTCATAATTTCAAGATGCAATCAGGCAGGTTGTCTTAGAAATTTAGGTCATGATAAAAGGTAGCCCACTTGCTTGGGTTGAGTACACTCCCTTACAATGCATGTTTTCAAAACACCTTTGCTTCTGAAACACCAAATCAATCCCTTTGCGCATTTCACTTTGATGCCACTCAGTTTAAATATTATAGAGAATATCATTACATAGCCAGAACCCCACACCAACAGTAGTCTTAAGAAGAAGCTGATTTGTTTTCCTGGAGCAGATTTCAAACTCAATTGTCAGTCGTGGGGTGTGTAGTAAAGCTTGTGGGCATACTAATGCTTGCTGGTTGTATGCTCTGAGTCTGACAAAGGATATAAGTTGCTATGCCATTTAGGTGGCTTTCCCATTCAATATGGAAGTGCTTCAAGAAAATGGTGTTGGTTTTTTCACTTTATTTTTTACTTTTAACAACAAATACACATGCATACACACGCACGCATGCACGCACGCACACACACACACACACACAGAGTAGATCTGACCACAAGAGGAAATGGTATGATTATTGGGGAATCAATGACTAGTTGAATGCCATTGTGCTTGTCAGGGACTTATGGCCAGAAGATTACTAGACAAACTAAACTGAATACAGTTAAATTTGAAGAGAAACAATGATTGGTGTTTGGTATACCTGATTCCCCCTTTCGTCTACTAGAATTTCCTTACCCGAGAATCTATTTCTTACAATACCCTCAGGAAAAAGAATGCCAGCAGTTGAAGAAGTCTCCAGGTTGTGGACATGCTGTGAAAACTAGGTGTCTTTTATTGGAAACATAATAAGATCAGGTTCACATGTCCTTGTGACATTTACGCTTTGCCTTGTCACATGATTGACAAGTTTGACGGGTTATTTTCATACTGCTGTTGGCCAACTATTTTGTTTTCATTTTGATATTTCTTTATTTAAAGATTTATTTATCACATGTATAGTGTTCTGCCTGCATGTATGCCTGCAGGCCAGAAGAGGTTTCCAGATCTCATTATAGATGGCTGTGAGCCACTGCGCGGTGGGTGGGAATTGAACTCAGGAACTTTAGAAGAGCAGGCAGTGCTCTTAACCCCTGAGACACATCTCCAGCCCCTCTTTTTGCTTTATAAAAGTGATTATGTAGTAAATGTCATACTTACATAACACTATTTTTACGAATTCCCGTAACCAACAAATGTCACTATTTCTTTGTGCATCTGTGAACTTATACAAAGTTCAGAACAGTCAAAAGAAAGGCACATATGGAATACAAACATTCCTCGGTAAAAGTCTTTTACTTCCTGTTCCATCTGAAACATTGACACAACAACATTGGCACAACAGCACTCTTTGTGGGTGAACAGGTACCACTGCAGGACAGTCAAAATCATATTGGGAAAAGGGAGATGGCAAAATTCTCTATGGTCTATTTCTCCCCACGTGTGACCAGAGGTCATACTTCAGCATCATTCAGGATGTCAAACAATTCATGAGTTCCTAGAATACAACTGTTAATAATGTACCACTTGAAGTAACTCCTCTGATGTCAGGCACACTCATAAATCTTATTTACTTAATATTTTATTTGTTCTTCAAAACCACCTTGTGGTTCTTGAATTCACCACACATTTTAGAAAGAAAAAAATTTCAGAGAAGTGAAAGTGCTTGCTGACAGTTTTCTGCTGAGGGTGGGATTCAAACTCATAACTGCCTGAATGAAAAGCCCCTTATTCTTTTAAGACACTCTGTACTTCCAAGACACTACCTTCTATGAATGTCTGGCACACCTAATATATGGAAATGAAAAGTTAAATATTTATGAAACCTCTTCAGTGTGTAATCATGCCAAGTTAAACAGCTCAGCTATTTATTTTTAAGTCTGTCATTGGTGATTAGAGCATCTTTCAGAGAGTAAAGTATCAACTCTCAGTTTCTTATTTCTGTAGAATGTTAAAAAATAGCAGAGAAAAATACATGTATGAAATCCTCCATTTCAATCCAATATAACAGAGTTGAGCTGATCCCAAGTGAAGGTCTGGTTGGAAGGCAGTGTAGCAACAGCAGGAGGGGTTTGTTCCTAACTGGAGGACTCCCTGGGGGCACTGAAATCTGCATATGCTTAGGACTTTAGAGCTCAGGCCTGAGGTCTAAGACCCTTCAGTGTTATTTGTGCCTTTAGTCTAGGATACTTAAGATGCTTTGTCAGGCATGTGGACCAGGCATGATTGCAAACCACTACACAGAAAATTATGTTCTGGGTCTATCAAAGGAATTGATAGTAAGAAAAGAAGGTAGGCATAGGTAGATGACTATGGTTTCAGGGACCAGTGTTGTAGATTTGCCACCTGTTACAGATTTACTAAGAAACCAGCCATCCTTTCCTGATGTGCACCAAGGCTCTGCACAGGGGAAGGAGAGTACCCACCTTAAATATGAGCCCGGGCAGAGTGACGTTCCTTCCGCTTCCACCCTGTCACAACTTGTGGCACCTCCTTCATACATATGGGGACTTTCTTGGGTGATGATGTCATGCTCTCAAGAGTTGCTAAGATAGGAGTGGAGTCAGGAAGTGACAGCCTGAGAGCATTCTGCCACTTGCTGTTCTGAAATGGGAGCTGCATTGTAGGTGCGCTTATTAAGGAATCAAGAATTACACTCTAATCATTTTGGTTCTCCTCCAGTGGGCTAATATTAAGCCCACATTTAATTTTCTCCCACCTTATCAAATTCCTGACTGACAAAGTCTTTTAAAGCTCAATTAATTCAGCAATATGATTACATTCCTTGAGGACTATGTAAATCTCAGGGCCATGGAAATGGAGACTTCCTCAAAGCATTCACAGATAGACTGGGCCCTTGAGCAGAAAAAATTCCAAATGTCATTCCAGGGGATGGGAGGTATTTACAGTAGTGCAATCAATGTCTTGGTTTGATTGGCATTTTTCAATGTCACCATTAAGAGTTTTATTCTGAGCAGTCAAGGTTAACATGAATGCTTTTACTTATATCTCTGAGTGGAGCAATATTTTACTTACTACAAGGAAGGTGACCTTATGTAAGGTTAGTAGGATCTTGGCAACAGTGCTGTACAATCCTTATTTATGCTTTTTTAAAAGTGAGAAAAGATAAATTTTAACGTAACTACTCAAATATTAAAAATGATTTTCCATTACAGAATCTCAGACAAACAGAATGAAGCTGGACAAGTCTGTCCTATTCAGCATCTATAAGAATTAGCTTCCTGCGATATAGAATTTGGAACTTGGGTAAGAGGAATCTTAGTACTTTAACACTGCATCTTGTTTAAAATTAATTTTATTCATGTCAGAGCAATAAATGTTTGCTGAGTGTATATAATTCAAGTGTGACAAAAGTCCACTGATGGTCACACAGATGTCCATGGTCCATATTGATGTCCATGGGTTATGCTGCCTATGGGTGCCATACTGATGTGCATAGTGACCTAAGCTATCACTGAGGCCATAGGGATGTCCAAGTCCATACTGCTGCGAAGTACCATGTCAGGCCCCATAGCTCTAAGGTAGTCAGGAGGCAGGTTACAAGGATTGGGGGCAAATATGTAAGGTCTGGACAGGAAGTGTAATCAGGGGCTATAATATGAAATTCCCAGAGAATCAATAAAAATTTTACACTGAAAAAACAAAAGTATGACAAAAATTAGAAATGCATGTTTATCTTCCTTAAAATCTATGATAAAATTTGTCATCAGCTTGTTTTCTTATTTTGTGAATATCATTTAAGTTATAGACCCAGCCTACAATGGACTGCATATATAAACTTTAAAATTATGCATCTTTCTATATGACAGTTGACTAAAGATTAGTTAATACCCATCCAGGAAATTATATATTTGTACTTTTTTTCTGCTAAAAGTTTAAAGGGATCATTATATTATTATATTATCGGCATAGGGATTAGAAAATTTATAGTGCACTTAATTTTTAATGTATTTAACATTTCAAGTAAAATATATGAGGTTTGCTTTTCTGTAATTACTATATTTCAAGTCTGTAATTCTATAACTGGCATTAATTTCACTACTTAAAACATTTTTCTTGGGTGTCTATAAAATACATATTAGTTATTAATAGTCACTAATTATTAATAACTAATAATTAATAGACATAGAGGATTATAGTAGTTTGAAGGAAAATGGCCCCCAAAGGGAGTGGCAATGTTAGGAGGTGTGGCCTTGTTGGAGAAAGTATGTCACTGCATCACTGGGACTGGCTTTGAGCTCTCTTTTTCTCAAGCTTCCTTCAGTGTGGCAGTCACTTGAGTTCCTGCAGGATGTAGCACTCTCAGCTCTAACACCACATCCGCCTGCCTGCATGCCTCCATGCTCCCCTCTATGTCCATAATGGACTGAACCTCTGAAATTGCAAGCAAGCCATCCTCAGTTAAGTGTTTTCTTTATGAGTTGCCATGGTCATGGTGTCTCTTCACAGCAATAGTAAACCCTAACTACAACAACCATCTAATTTCATTTTTTGGATGTCAAGAACTTGGGAGATACGGGTCTCATTTTCACATGATGAAGAACCTGAATAAATAAAACGTCTAGAAATCCTTAGCGCCCGTGGATAACTGAGTCCATAAACACAAACTGTTGCTTTCAAAGTGGAGAGATGGTGAATGGTTTGAAGGAAATTCACTGCTGGACCAGGTCAGAACACATGAATACTGAGTAATAGCTGGATCCCCAGTGTGGCCCAATGATAAAGATAAAAATCTTGTGGGACCCAGTTTTATGAAACTCCTCTCCAGGCAGTGGTGGTGCCTACCTTTAATCCCAGCAATCAGCAAGCAGAAGCAAGTAGGTTTCTGGAAGTTTCAGGCCAGCCTGGTCTACAGAATGAGTTCCAGAACAGCCAGTGAAAGCCTGTCTCAAACCCCACTCCCAAGAAGAAAGGAAGGAAGGAAGGAAGGAAGGAAGGAAGGAAGGAAGGAAGGAAGGAAGGAAGGAAGGAGGGAAGGAAGGAAAAAAGGAAATATTCCTAAGTTATATAAACAAGTCTGGGAAGGCTATGTATTTTATTAATTCAAGTCTATACAACATTTTAAAAAGGGTAAAATTATGGATGGAGTAGATGTTTCTGAGGTTGCATAGAATTTTGAGGTGAGTTTTATATTTGCTAAACTATTCTGAAGGACATTGTAATAGTTGATGAATAGCATGATGATTTGGGTAACACCAAAAGGTGTTTCTCATTAAAAATGAATTCAAGGACAGGTGAGATGTCTCAGGGGATCTGAATCCAATCTCCCAATCCCACAGGTAAAGGAGAAGACCAAGTCATGCAAGTTGTCTTCTGACCACCACACATATTGAGAGTAACACACACACACACACACACACACACACACACACTCACTAAACTTACCTAAAAGAATTCTAGTGTAAACTGTGAATTTCAGTTAATGATATGGACTTCCCAATAGTAGCAAAACACCCTGCAAGCTATTAATAAGAAGGAAAACTGAGAATTGTAGGGGTGTATAGAAACTAAAAACTTTCTATGAGATTTTATTCTTATCTAAAACTTTTCAAAAAGTCAAGTCTATTAATTTTTTAAAGGTCCATGTCACATGCTTTAGAGCTATTTAAAGATTCATAGCTCTAAATTAAGCAAGCATAAGAGAAATCCTAATTGCCCTTGGTTGTTCCCACTGAAACGGCAGTGTCATCCTTAAGTTGACCCCTCTGATCCATGCTAAATGTGAAATTCTGCAGAATAATCCACCACCCCATCTAAAAAAAACGGCAATCACTTCTGCAACGGGAATTAATCCTGTTTCCTTTTAACAGATATTTTTGTGAATAGGTTTACACAGGAGAAATTGAAATGCCTATAGACTCATTGATTCCTTCACTTTGGAGTGATTTGGGAATCTGGTCATTGTCAACACACACGTGTGATCATGGCATTTCAAAGAAAGAAGTCAGTTAGCTTTCTGCTTATACTGTTCTTTCGAATGCCAGTATTAACTTCCAGTAGGGACTATTGTATCAAAGTCAGGAACTCATTTTTCTGCATCAGAGTTGTCTCGAGAAGAAAACAATCATGACAGATGAGAAATAGAGATCACTTGTCTGGAAGCTAGCACCTTAACAATATTTGGTGCCATACTAGCAAATAAAGTGAAGGGCATAATATTCTGACTGTGTGTTCCAATATGAGGCCACAGCAGACTGGTTTAGGCCAGAACTGCTGGGCTCTTGAGAGATGCAGTCACTTGAGGCATTGTTCTTCAAGATGCTGCGGCCTCCATTGTTTGCTTACTCCCTAACTTCAACAGCTCAATTCCCTAAAAACAATCTGGACAATCCTAGGAGGCCATGCAATCAAACCCTGTTATCTCACTGGCCAGGGAGAAGGCAGGCTTGAGACTGAGATGCACTTCTCTGACTTGTCTTACTCTCTTCCTCTGAAATACGAGGCATGCAGAAGGTTTGCAGGTGGACAGCATGGAGCCAGTGTGGGTGTTCTCATTTTAGCACATTGATTACCATTTTATTTCAAGGTTGAACAGCAATTACCACTAATGAACAACATGATAATTTACAGCCATAAATCACCAGTTGCTTGACTTGGCCACTTAACATGGTGAATTGGAGCTGTATTGTGTCCACATTTTGGCAGGTGTCTTTGTATCTTCCTTTGGGTCAAGGTGTACCACGATATAAGCAGCCCACTGGGAATGTCTGCCCAGGAGAAAGAATCTAGATTCTCTGCCATAAATCAGAGGCTTCCCGGAACACCTGTGACCCCACTGCTCATGTCCTGCTCATTAAGGAGGTATTGTCCTGGTCTGGATAGATTGATGACTAGAGAGAATTTTGAGACAATAAGACATCATGAAATTTAAATCGAAATATGTTCAGAGTAAAAAATGGCTTGTCAGTGGTAACATGATTAACACATTTTAAATGTTTTCTCCCTCTTTATACATAATTCAACATAATGATGAAATACAACTCAGGTCCATACTTCTCCCTAAATGAATTTCTTCAAGAAAATGTGGGGCACATGAACTCATATGTCACTAAAGGAGATAAACAAAAAGCTTCAGAACACAGGACAATGCTTGGATCTTTGTCAGACCTTAAGAGGGCATGAAGGTAGCCCTACCTGGGTATAGAGGCAGGGAAATAAATTACTTTATTAATTTAATACCACTGGGTATTAAGTGGTTACCGTGAGTCCTTAAACTTCAGTGCAGAAAACATTATAAACTATAGTCAGTGGTTTCTGGGTAAGCAACCTCATTCTTCTTAATTATTTGGACAAGAGAGAACATTCTTATTGCTTCCACTCAATGGCAGCTACAGAGAGGGTCTTCCTGGGCTCTGTTCATTGCAGAAGCCCGAGCCTACAGGTTATCCTTTGTTCTCTGCATTGGGGTCCAGGTTGTCAGGAGAGAAATCCTCATAACCTACTTCAAGAACCAAATTGATATATTCTTTACACCATCTTAGAAGGATTTCTGAAAATCTCCTTGTGTGAAATTCACATTTTGTGAAGTTACAGTCTGATTTCTCAATTTTCTAGAACATTTAATTAAATGCTAGTTTTGATAAGGTTAAGATTGAGAATTCTACTGCAGTCTTTTCCCTTCTGAAATCTGCTCACATTTTGATAAACATTTTATCACTTATTTTATATAATATTTATCTAGTCTCTTAGATGCCATTAAGAAGAATTAACTTAATTAAAGATACATCAATTTATGATAAATAATGGTTTGCTGCTTAATATAAAATATATACTTTAACCTACTTTGAACATTTGATACTTTTGTCCCTACTGAATATGAAATGCAAGTAATATATATTTTATAATATATGTTATTGATAGACCGATAATTTAATAGAATTTTTCATTTGCCTCTATAAATGTTCTGTTTTTTTTTGTTTTATTTGAGACAAAGTTTCTCTGTGTAGACTTGGTTGTCCTGGGAACATGCTCTAGAGACCATGCTGGTCTTGAACTCAGAGATATGCCCCAAGTGCTGGGATTAAAGATGTGTGCCACCACACCCAGCCACTAATATTTCATAATGTATACATAGGTATTGTATGTAAATATAGTGTAAGTTGTAATTGAGCTCTTGTTCTGAGGATGGGGTCTTTATATCTGCAAAGGAAATGCATAGACATTTTGTGAGACATTTTAAATACATACTGACCAACTGGGAAAGCAATGTTATGAACCTTAGCTGGCAGTGACACTTATTAAATGTGACAGCTAGGATGCGATATTTCCCTCCCATGAGCCTGAAACCCAATCTCTCATCACTTGCAGGCTCAGATATACACCTTACTTTGGGAAGATATTTTGAATTCATGGCATCTGTATGGCTTCTCAAGAGCAGAGATTCCTTTTACAACCCTGATAAATCATGTCATTAAGATTCCTTCAGATGCATGGTTATATTACCAGGAAACAAACACAGATGCTGGAGTAAGGCCAGAGGCATACATTGCCATTAGGAAAGCTATGTAAAAGTAAAATGTGTAAGTTGTTAATTCACTCAGAAGGAAAGAGGTACCAAATGGCACAGGACAACATCTCAGCGATGATAATGCCAGCAAAAGAATCCTTATGTCTGTGATACAATCCAGAATTGAAAAAGAAATTAAGGAAAACAAACATTAAACGTAACCAAAGTGTGAGCAAATTCTGAGGGAAAATTTAATCAAAAGAAAAGAAATAATCATCAGTCTGACAACAGGGTAAGGCCAGTTCAGACACCCTATCCTCTATTGCTTAGAGTCTTAGCTGGGGTCATTCCTGTGGATTGCTGGGCATTTTTCAAGACCCAGGTTTATTGCTAACTCCATAATGGTACCCTCAATCAAGATATGTTTTTCTTGTCAGATTAATGATTATCTTAAATATCACCATAGAACCTTCATCCAACAACAGATGGGAACAGAGGCAATAATCCTACATCAGAGCACTGGACTGAGCTCGCAAGAGTGAGAAGGAGTGAAAGTATGAACAAGGAAGTGAAAACCACGAGGGGTTCATCCCCTGAGACAGTTTGCCTGAGCTAATGGTAGCTCCCCAACATCAACTGGACTGGGAGTGAGCAAGCATGGGAAAAAAAACAAGTTCCTCTGAAGGGGGTTGACAGTTGGGGCAGATTGAGGGGCCACTGATAGTGACACTGGGATTTGTCTATACTGCATATACTGGCTTCTTGGGATCCTACTCTCTTTGGATGTATACCTTGCTCAACCTAGATGTAGTAGGGATGGCTTTGCTTTCCATAGGGCAGGGTGCATTGCCCTCTCTTAGGACTGGAGAGGGGTGGGGTGGGAGAGTCTATGGAGGGAGTGGGGGGGGATGGAAGAAGAGGAGGGAGTGAGAATTTGGATTGGTATTATTTTAAGTAAAAAAAAAAAAAGAAAAGTTTTTTATCTGCTTGACGAAGAATCTAACTGGAGTACTAATTTAAGGAAAAAAACATCCACATTAAAACAATTAAAAATATAAAATAATTCTCTCAAGTAAAACTTCAGTGTTAGTGTCAAGGAGGAGGCACTGAGCAAGGTTGAGGGTTATCTAAAGTCTCCAGATCTATCACTTGTATCTGTGAGATGAGAAAAATTATCAGGGAATTCTTAGGGAAAAAAAAATACCTCATCAAAATATCACATAGCTTGTTGCCTCGGGCTCCTATGAGAGACTGCCGGGCAAGCAACATGTGCCTTCTGAGCACAGACGACCAATGAAGCAGTGTGGCTATCCAGCATGCGCAGTGTGCTCATAAAAGCAGCATAACTAAAAACTCTTCTTGCCAGCGAATGCAGTTTTACATATGAGGCTGCTTGGAGATGGAGCCGGATCAGGGAAACACTAGGCAGCAAAACAAGACAGGCTTGTTAAATAGAATTACGTTTCACCTAAAGCTGACTCTACCCATATTTCACCTGGCCTAAAAGCTTCTCCGTAGCAAGTGAACTGTAGCCTAACGTGATGTGTAAACAGACTGCAAACTGTGCAGCAAGAGGCAGAGCCAGCCAGCAATATTTTTCCGACTAGGTTCTCATAAAAGAAATTCACACTGTACCAATTAGGCTGTCTTGATGTTGCATCTTCACCCACCAGGTGTCACCGCCCTTTCTCTTTCTCTAAAATACACCTGAGTTGGATATAACATTCAAGCTATTTGGGGTCTGGGCTGCTAAGTGACTTCAAAGTGAAAAAAGTCAATGACAGTCTGTAAAATATTTTATTTGTAATTTGGTCTTCTGAGGCTACACTGGCTTCATATATAAAAAAATGCCTTTGTGTGACAGACACTCATTGTTGGCGCCATTCAAGTTTTCATGGTACAATTGTTCTAATGACACAGGTGTTGTATAGAACACAGCTTCTTCTTTCTTTTAACTTGATCTACAAGAGTTTAACTGAATTTGATATTATTCTCATTAAGATAATTTCAACTTTATATTGGCTAACGAGTTATAGGATTGGAGTTCCCTCAGATAATTTCAAGAAATATCAATTGTTAATGATAATAAAAGTATTTTAAATATTGTATTACCTTTTTTTTGCTACAAAAACAATACAAGGTTTAAATCAAAACAACTAAGGAGTATTGGTCAGGAATTGCATGCGATCATAGAAAACATTAAAAGTAGGGTAAAAATTTTATGTCTCAGTTCTTCACTATAAATTTGAAAGTAATATTTAGAATTTTTAAGTAAGTGAAGTAGTTGATGCAATAACTTTGTATTTTTGTATGTTATTTTTGTATTAACCATACAATAAAGTCATGAGTATTTATAAAACTGCATTTGTATATGTGAATTACCCAGCATTGTATCTAGCCACACTTTAGGATACAATTTCCCTTGTTTTCCAAGATGGGGAAATCCATTAGGGAAATACTACTTTGACAAAGACATGCACACACAGACACCTTACTTTTCTATATCTGCAGGGCACCAATGCTATATTTTTCATGAGCTATCTTTCCTACCTCTCTCTTTCCTTGATTTGATGCTGTTTTCACATCACACCTGAAAAACCAGAATAGCCATCTTCAACGCTGAGTGGGTAATTGATACCCCTACTACCTACCACAGGACCATGGCTTAATCTGCAATTTTAAAAATTCTACTTTGTGCATTGAATAAAGGATAACATAACAGGTAAGATACAAACTGATCATCTAAAGTGAAAGTTTTGAGTGATTGCCTCGCATGTAGTGACATCAGAGCTAGAAAGTCTATAGCCAACTTCACTGCCTTTTCTGACATCTTGTCTTTATATCACATGTAAATACAAACATACTTGTATTTTTAAATATATATATGTATGTTTAAATATGAATGTTATATGTAAAATACATATACTAATATGTAACTCATCTATAAATAACTGACTCTATACATCAGATATGAAACACATATTGATAGCAATTACTGGTGCTATGGCTTGAATGTGAAATATGTTTAAAAGTCTTATAAGTTTGAACATGTGGTACTCAACTGTTGGTACGGTTTAGGATGGTTGTGGAACCTTTAGAAGGTGGAGTCTAACTGGAGAAAGTAGATCACTAGGGGTGGCCTTTCATGTTTTATGGCATAGCCTCAATTCCTGTTTGTTCTTTGCTATCTGTGCGTGGATGCCATATTTTTGGAGAGCTTTTGTTACTTCCACTAAGCCTTCCTTGCCTGCTACCATGTCTTCCCCATCATGATGGATTTCATTTGGAACTCTAAGAGAAAACAAAACCTTTCTCCCTTAAGTTGTTGCTGTGGCATTTTATCACAGTGACAGGAAAAGAAGCTAAGACAACTAGAGACAACTTTATGTGTGTTCTTTGTTGGGGTTTTGTTATCTATATAGTTGCCAATTCATCTGTGCATTCAGTTACTTCACAGAAATAATAAAATCCTAAAAGGCAGTGAAAATAGTATATAATGAGTCTACTTTAAGATAAATAGGATGCATCTTTATTATAGCACATTTATTGTAAACAAGTACTATGTTTAGAATATTCAAATTAGTAAAATATAAGATCCCAAATAAGAGACTCAATGAGTGATCTGTGAGTCACTTAAGTATGAATGCTTATCATAGCCAAGCTCTTCAAAATTTTAAGTGACTTCCCCTTGTACTTTCAGCCATCTGCTCTTCTATTTGGCCTTCTGCATCTGTGTTTAGTTCACTGATGGTACTTAAAAACCTTAACCTCTTCTGTGGGCTCACCGGCTGCTTGGCTCTGAGCTCCAGAGAATGATTAAAGGACCCATTATTCTTCTTCAGGAGAACTCTCCAAACTTGCGGGGAGTGGAACTAAAAAGCCCTTCAGGCCAAGACAGATATCCACATTCTGAGAATGAGAGGCTTCTGGGTATTTGTGTAGGAAGGACTCCAGGATCTATTAGGACTTGTTCATTTCTCACTTCCGGGCTTCAGGCTTCTCATTGACCAGCATCAAGCCTTATTTCCTACTTTTCTGAAGCTGAAGCAATTGGTTCAGGAACCAAATAACTCCCTAAACACAGAGACATGCATATACATATAGGACACTGTAGAAACAAGTTTAAAGTATTTACTAATGTTTGTCCATCTCTAACTCTAATCCACTCAAAAAAGTAACATGAAATGAATGGTTTCCAGTGCTAAGAATCTAAAGTAATGTCAGGGGTTCAGTGTTTGACAATGATGGTGTTGTAATGATCTCACCACACAACAGGGACATGGGCAACCTTGATAACACACAAACACACATGCATGCACACACACACACACACACACACAAACACACCCTCTCACATACACACTCGTGGTAGAGCTGAGTCAAAACATTTAGAGTGATTTCTCTGAAACAAAAAAGTGTTCAAATTTAGTTAATAAGGTTTAAATATGGTTTGAAAAAATGAAGCCAAATAAATATAGCATATTTTCTGAACAACTATGACATATCCAAACATCTGAAGATATGAATTGAAAAACCTTATATTCCTTTAAAATCAATTCAAGAGGATATGACCATGCATGTTCTCACATCATCCTACCAAGTATTTATTTTTTCTAACCCTTGTACTGACTTCTTCATGTCCTTAGCAACAACAATGAAAGAAAGTCAAATACCAAGAAAGGTGTTTCCTTTGCTGACAACTGTGTGTCAAAAATGTTCATAACCTCATGCTTTATCACAATAAAATTTTCATCCTCTAAGACAGGACCTAGATTTTTAGCTTTTCACATTTTTATACTACCAAGAGTGGGCAAGGTTCAGAGTGCCATGGATCTCATTTTCTTCATTTGTTAAGTGAGAAAAAAAATTATATTCACCATAAATGGCCATTGTGATAAAAGTTAGATAATTCCTATGAAAGACTTAGTGGAGTTGCTAATTCGGTGAAGGTAGCATTTGTTCCTGCCTCATCAGTAGCTTTATCAGTATCTGGCTGCAGTTAGGTTCACTTATCCTCATACATATATAGTGTTAGTGAATAGAATTCATATTTACCTTCAAAGGGATTGCATCATACATTCTGAAATGAACAGTGCTCTAAGTCCCTGAAGACCCACCCTAGTGTCATACTAACTGAGATTACACCTGAGAGAAAAATATGTGTCCAACTATATAGTGCTGTCTGTATTTATTGACAGCATTACTAAGCATATTGCTTGTTTTGGAGATCAAAACCTCTATGGAAGAACTAACTAAACCTTCATTCCCTTTATTCCTCCCACAGCATCAGCAGTCGATTTTAGAGTAGTAATCTGCAGGCTAGGAATCAAAGGTATGACTGATTTAAATAGATCCTCTAATACAAATTTAAAGATACTTTAAAATATACAGATTTTTCTCTGATTGAAAACTAATCCCTCAAGCATTTTCTTTATATCTTTCAATAGTAGTGGTTGTGAATAATTTAGGTGTGTTGGGAACAAATGTGCCTTGCAAAACTCTGAGATGGCTATGGGAGTAGTAGCCTTGTTTCTCCTATGATCTTGGCACACATTGACAAAGCTACTGATTCTAAGAAACACATTACCCAGTGCAATTGTGGAATAGAGAGAAGAATACCATCCATATTTCCAGAGCAGCTGACAAAGTCAACCCACTGCTTATATATTGGCATATTTTATTTAAAAGCCCCTCTCCCTGTTTAGGTGCAAAATTTGAGTTGCTTCACATGGTAGTGCTGATAATACAAGTATGGTAGATATATCCATGAGTCTACCTAGAGCAGGCAAGATAATAGTCCTCATTGTTTGGTGTGATGTTTATTAAACCAAAAGCTGGGAGAGACTTAGAGCAAGTGGCATGGAAACCTAATAACTTCAGGACAAGAACTCAGAATGCCTTGATAGAATTTAAAAGGGAATTTTGGTACAATTCCTGGCATCTAAACTCTGCTTGTCCTAAAGACTTTTACTATTAGAACATACATATTCCATAAAGCCCTCCTGCAAAAATGTATATACACCCCTCCTTTTGCACTTGAGATAGGAAAAAACAAGGTCATTTAGATCGTTGTCAAAATAATGCACTGCTTTAATAGCTGGCATCCTACTCAAGTCCATCCCCAAACCTTCGCATTCTGCAGCAAGAGCACAAGTAGAGACCCAGACCCCTAGCTATTGCCCTTTTCTTGCCCAGGTTTCCTCTGTGCTGGAGCATTATGAATAGGAACATGGTCTGCTCATCTGTATGACCATATGTATTCCTCATTTCAGGCATGCAAGTGTGGAACATAGCACAGCTGATTCTGAGAAACTGGGAACTATGGAGAGGGTGACCTGAAGATGCTGTGCATCCATCACATGACCAGGAAAGCAAAAGATAAGGTTTATTTGCTATTTTCTGTAGGACCAATGTTTTATTTGGACTCAGAAAGGTTTATATGTAGGTCCCTGAAAATGCCATGATGGCATGCATGAGATGAGTGATAAGGGAATGGGGGGAGACTGATGAAGAAAAGACTAATATGGGTATCATCACTGTGGACATGGGAGGACCATTTTCCAAGTATTGTCTATGAACTATCTCAGCATTGTGTTAGAACATGGTCCATGAATGGAGCTATGTGAGGGAAATTAGGAGAATCTATGAAAAAACTGCAAGAAAACAAGTTTTCTGACCTCTGTTCCTTCCAAACATGGGTTTTTATTGATATGAGCTTTTGTGTCTCTCCCAGATGTAGTAAAGAGGAGTGGAGTTACTTCAGATTACTCATCTTACGTTTATTATGCAAAATATGTTTCCAAGCATGCCTTGTATTGAGTTTCTATATGATTTGACCTAGCATAAATTTTGCTCATGTGACCTTGTTTAATTAACTTTTAGAGTGTAAATTGTCTGATACTCTAAAGAAAGTTGGCGATTGAATGAGACTCCACTCTATCTCACTTGTAGACTCTGTCCTCCCATGTTCATCCTGCCAACTAGAATGAAGATGCATGGTTTAGCCATTATTGGGGCATTAAATTTTGGACATTTCTGACTGCTCATGCATAAAGATAAACAAATCTGCTAACAGGAGAAGTAGTGAGGGAAGAGGCAGGCCCAATGGCCTCTGTCTCTTTCACATGTAGTACCGTCCGTCTCATCGTATCACCACACCACTACCATTTGCCTGCTTTAGTCTAACACATCGTTAAAGGTGACAGGAAAGACTTATTCAGTTTTGCTGCTTTGAGACAGGGTCTCACAGCATAGCACAGGCTGTCTTGGATCTCACTGTACAGCCTAAGTTGTGGTGACCTCCTGCCTCAGCCTCCCTAGTGTTGAGGTTGCAAATATTAAGCACAGCACTCAGGAAGAATAGAATTCCATGACCTGATACATTAGGAAATCAGGATTACCAAAAAGCACCACTATCTCAATAAATAAAGTGGTCCAAAGTAAAGAAACATTAGGTTTGTTTGTGGGATTTCTCATGTTATATTCCAGAGCAATATTGGACAGAGCTGTATATTCAGTAATGAGCAATATGTATTTACTTGTATCTGGATGCTTGTCCATATTACAAAATGTAACATTTAGACTTGCTTGTATCCTAAATCACTCTATCACAGCCTAAGAACATCTATTTGTTTCTCAAAAGCTACTTGGCATACCTAATTTTATATTCTGAAACAAGAATTTAAAACTCCTAAATGCTTCCTTTTGTGTGAGCACTTACACACTCACACAATTTTGCATTCACTCACATTTCCACATGCCATTCTCCTGCATTTAAATAAAGTTTGTGTTCAGAGAGGTATACCAGATATTGTGCTGGAAAATGTTGTTGACGCTGGCCATCTCTGCATTTCTCCTGATGCCCTTTACCAGTGCAAGCTCCATCTCTCATTAGCAGATGGATGGATGTGGACCAGACTAGTGTTGGTGAAGAACCAGGGATAGAGCTAAGGACTGGCTTCTACTCATGCATGGGATGACATTTGGAGTCAAAATGAATGAAGAATTGAATTTTCTTTACCAGGCAATCCATTGCCTTTCTGGCAGGTTTTACCTTCACCCCCAGGAGAGTCAGTAACTCAGCTTTAACAAATCTAATTTCTGCTAAAATCCAATGGAAGAAATCATCATTCATCCTGCTCACTAGCTACATGGTGTAAGAAATGGAATATTAAATATGCACGGGGGGGGGCTTTTTTGTGGATTGACAAGACACATTGAGAGAGTCTAACTTCAATATTTTTGCAAAGTAGTTGTTTTTGACTACTCATCATAAATATACCAGTGTTAGCATGGATTTCTATGGAGGAAACAGAAATAAAATCCTTCCTATGAACATTTACTTTTGGATGTTCTAAAACTAAAAGCATGTGTCTGATAGGATATAGTTGCATGTCTCCAAGTTCACAGCCCACCCTCTTTGTACCTCCTGGGTGAGACACAAAGGCCCTTCTGAAGATTCTCAATCCTCATTTTTTCTAACATGTACTGAACAATCTCAGTACTTTTGAAATCCTGAAAGCATCACATTTAAATTTCCCTGAGCTCACACATGCACATCACATTTTCTCTGGCTCAGGGCTCCTTTCTGAAAAGTCAGTGTTATAGGACTTCACGGAGGGCTGACTAAAAGCATCACATAGTAGGACATCAACCATCCATCTGCTCAAGCGACTGATATTTCAATCATCTTGAATGAATGCCACCTTGTTTTTTCCTTGCCTTGTGCAACCCCCTGGACCGCATCCTAGGCAGGCTAGCCATCACAGCATCAGGTTCGGCTCTGCAGCTGTTTATTAACTGTCAAGCTTCCAAAGAGTGAGAGATATGGGTATATCCACGTAAGTCTGCGTGCCTGAGGGGAAGCCAGACATGTGAGATGTTCTTGGAGCTGACATACTCGATGTGGCTGCGGAGAACCAAACTCAAGATCACTGTAAAAGTAGCGCATGCTCTTATCCACTGAGTTACATTTCTTATTTCGGTACTGAGGTCTCAACATACTGCATTTCATCTGATCCTCTCATGATCTTGTTTTATAAGCAACAAACTAAGTTTGCACAGCCAGTAACTTAAAAAGTTGAAATTTAAGCTTTGATATTCGCTTACCTTCTCTAAAAATACTGCAGTTTTAATTTTAGAAATCACTAGTATAATAAGAGTTCATACACTAAATTGTCTTTCATATCTTTTTCTCAGATTGTGTGAAGCTTATTTAACTTTTCATACTTATGCCACCCCCTTATTAACATCCTCAGGAACAAAGATGATCTCAGCATCCTCCCTGGCACTCTGAACTCGTGGATAAAGTGTGTTAGATGTCCACGGGAATGGAGGACCAGTGTTGGGGTTGGGATCCAGAAATAAATGACATAGCTTCCCGCCTTCAAGCTGTCCACAATTAAGTGGGACCAAAGGAGCATGTTGGTAACAATACCTATGCACGAATCAAGATGACAGAAATAGTAAGCCAGACTCTCAGAAGGACAGCGTAGTGATTTTTTTTCTCACATCAGAAATCTAGATTTTAAAAACCATGAAGGGGAGAATATTTTGGAAAGAACAAAAGATCCAGTAGAAGAGGTCCAAAGAGACTAGAGGTAGGATAGGTAATTAGTGTTATCAAAGAACAGTATTTAAATATATAAATAAATATATTTAAATAAAATTTAAATTCTTTATTTGAAATGAATTAATGAAATGAATTAAATGAAATTAAGGTAAATTTATTCTTTCATATAAATGCACTGACAAAATGACAAACAAACAATACTCTGACTTTTAGGTTAAAAAGTCCATACATATCACTTTATGCCACTTGAAAAGGATGATAAACATTGGTTTTGAAAAGTAGGGCATATGAACCTTTGTAATGTGGCAATTAACCAGACAAATAATTCACAAATGTTTTTGTACAAGTAAAAATGTCAAATGTTTCTTGTTTCTTGGTTAGGATTGTTTTATGAGCATTTTCTCAAACAATTTCGAACCTATTTTATGTTTATATCTATCTTGATATAATTGGAAGAAAATAAAGAATATGTTGGTCCTCCAAAAGGAAGAGAGAAGCAATCCACCAGGCTGCACCAATGGAGCCCGACAAGTCCAGGAATCAACCCCCCAGACAAGTAACTGTAGGAGTTCCATTGCCAGTGTGCTAATTGATAGTGAACCCTAGAAGGCAGTGGAGGAGTTAAGGTTCTCACTGATACAAAATGAAAATGTCTCAAAGTAGGAAAAGTCAAAATCAACATGCCACTGAGCTGGAGTAAACCTGTAGATGTTTTCACAAATGGGGTTCATAGCACATGAGGAAACCTGGAGTTTATTTTTTTCCCCATTTGCTGAGGCTTTTTTTTTTTTTACTTTTGAAATTATATGTTTAATTAATAAAGTTTTTTCATTTATTTTACATACCAACAATTTCCCCCTTCTTCCTTTCCTTCAGTCCCCTCGCCTTTCCCATCTGCCCCCCTCTCCATCCTCTCCTCCCCTGTCTCCATTCAGAAAGGGGAAGGCTTCCCATGGGATTGAACATAGCATTGTCCTGGCTCTTTGAGTCTTTTTTTTTCTTTTCGTTTCCTGACTGAATCAGCTGAGGCGCTTTGACCAACCATGTTCTGTCCGCAGTGATTCAGTGCTCTCTATAAGCCCAGAAACAACAGAATCGTGTAGCCAGACACCAACGCCCCCAAAGTTACAAGACAAAATTAGTCTTTCCTCTTCAAATTGTTCTTCTTGCACATATTGTAATAGTATCAGAGAGCTGATTTATGATAATATGTACCTCTTTATATGTGCCACAGTGATTTTTGGCCTCCTTTTATTTAACCTCTAAACACAAAACCAAAGATCCTGAAGTTGTTTTAATTGGTAAATCAACTTGAGGAATTTGCAAGCTATCAGATCATGTTCCTCGAGAGCACAGAACTGTGTATGTATTTCTCCTATAATTAAATAGAAAAAAAATCACAGTTTTCATTATTGAGTCTTGATGTATGTTTTGATGGATTTATATAATTTGCTGCAGGGAAAGTATCTTTTACTAAAGTTATCTCAAAAAGCAACTGCTATTTAAATCATTCCTCTTATGCAACTACTTCATACAAGTTTTCAGATTTTGTAATAATATCTATAGCTTGCTTGTCCACAAGCAATGACAAGTTATTTCCTAATGCTCTTATTGTCTCACTACACTGATGTTGAGTTCCAATGCATGTGTACCAGGTCCTGTTACTCATACTGAAAAGACACCTTCCAAGATCCATCATCAAATTTAATACATATTGCAGGATTTTAAAATGTTTCCCATAAAAATAAAAAAATTCCTTAGCATTTATTGTAAAATTTCTTATTCTTAAAAATCAAGTAGGCTTACCAGACATTTTTGCTGCTATCAATATGGTAATTTTTCCATCACTCATCCTTTTAAATGGTGAACTATGATAGCATCATTCTAATATTAAAAGAAATCTTCCATTCCAGCAATAATCAAAATTGGTTAAAGGATATTATCTATTGGTTAAAGGATATTATCTATATTATCTATAATATTTAAAGGTTATTATACTAGTTTAGCTTGCTCTTTATTTACATGAACAGCAGATTTGTTTATTTTTTCTTTCAGATTTTTGGCTTTAAAATTAGAGTAGACTCAAAGTTAAATTCTGAATCTTTTCTCTTTTCAGTTTTATAACAGACAACATTAATTAAAATTATGCATCACTGTTATAGTTCAGAGAAATTAACTCTAAAGTCAATTGAACCAGATTGATTTTTAAAGACAAACTAATTAATAACCAACATTCGGATTTTAGCATTCTCTCCCTCTGTGCAGTTCTTTTTACATTGGTTACATCATCTTCCAATATATAAGATAAATAATAAGCTTTCTTGCAAACGTGCCTTTAGTGTTACACTAAACATTTATAAAGAATTTATTTTAAAGAAAAATTTTATTTTTGTGTTTTTTTCTCTATGTGCATATATGTCATGACATAAAATGCCATAGAGGACAGAAATAGAAATGGAGACTGATGTGGGAGTGTCATATATCAATCTGTTGATTTCATTGGTTAAGCAATAAAGAAACTGCTTGGCTGGCCCTCATAGGTTAAAACATAGGTGGGAGGAGTAAACAGAACAGAATGCTTGGAGGAAGAGGAAGTGAGCTCAGACTCGACAGCTCTCCTCTTGAGACACCATGCCTCACTCCCAGGCAGACACACACGATGAAGCTCCAACCCAGGATGGATGTAGGCTAGAATCTTCCCCGTAAGACCGGTGCTCACAGATTATTAGAGATGGGTTGATCGGGATATCAGAATTAGCCAGTAAGGGCTAGAGCTAAAGGGCCAAGCAGTGTTTAAATGAATACAATTTGTGTGTTGTTATTTCGGGCATAAGCTAGCAGGCGGCTGGGGTGCTGGGGATGCAGCCCCGCCGCTCATATTACTACAGGAGACATTGTGTCTTCTATGAGTTACAGGCACTTATGAGTCCCCTTATATGTCCTCTGAAAGAGTAATTAGTACCCTTAATAACTGAGACATCTCTCTTCCTCTTATGGAATTTTATGTAGAGTCCTTTTTCTTTTTACTATTACCTATTGCAAACTGCATTGTCAGTTTTAATCAAAAATTATAAAAGTAGTAATCAGTAATTATAAATGCAACACCCATCCAATTAACTAAGAATTTGCAATTTTAAGGCACTATAGTTGCAAAATAATTTGTATCTGTCTTAAAACTTTTAAATTTGTTGATACCATGTTTATGGTTTAAAATAAGATGACTTTAATAAGTGTAGAAATGTTTCTGAAATGTTGAGAATAATTTGATTACATCATTTAAGTATCAATTATGCTTTTTTATGATTTAGAAAATTAGAAATGCTTTACTTATTTTTTTCATGTCTTAAAAACCTTGAGTAGTGAGTAAGAACACTGCATTACTACATGAGTATTTTTCTGTTGATTTCATTGATACTATGAAATGCATATTTCAATGCATTTGAATCTTTCTAGTTTCTGAGGCTATGCTATGAGACAAAAATTTTATTAAGTACTGTGAATTTTATCTCCAGGGAATTTTTGCTATTTAGAAAATATTGCATTTGCATTATTCTGGTGTATGTGTTTACACATATGATAATTATATTTTACAGTTATTCTTATTCATTTTGTTAATATCTTTTGCCTTTTCTATTGATTTATCTTTGCTTTTCTGTGTCTTACCAGCTTGATTTTTGTGTAGACTGAGAATATTTTTTATTTTAGATCTAAATTTAAACAAATACCTCTTAATATCTTTGGAGTAAAAAAAGGCCCAAATTCCAAATTTGTATATGTATGGAAAAACACCTTAAAAATTCATAACCTAATTCTATCACTATTTTAAAGTAGGAATATGTGACAGACGATTTGAGCTTGTTTCAGGAATGGGAAATTGTTTTAACACTTGAAAAACAACACGTTTAATTCATTACATTAATAGATTCAAGGCTGATGTCAATAGATTCCAGAAGCTCTTTCAGTTGGGGTTTATTTTTCAAAACATTTTTGCAAAATACCAAGTGAAGAAATTTTCTTCCCATAATTGTAAGTATCTACATAACCTTATACATAAAGAAAAAACTGTTAAAATTTCTTAGATTGATCTTAAAACAATGAAACGTATGATGACTTTGGATTAGAATTATATGTAAGATTCTATAGCCATTACAGAAAAAATTAATAAAAGTACTTAAATACTCAAATGATATAATTTTGTAGACATTCCAAAGTATCTATAGGAAAGTTATAAGTATGGAAAGTTGCTCGATAAAAACTCAATACATAAAAATCAATTGAATTTCTCTGTAGAACCACTAAGCCGCAAATGAAACTGAAAAATCAATATCATTTATAGCAGCATCAGAGAACTAAATGTCAAGGATAAATCTAACAAGGATGTGTGAGACCTCTAGGCAGAAATCTATAAAATATCAGTGAGATAAATTAAAGATCTACAGAAATAGAAAGGACCCAGCATCACCATTTATTAGACAATATAGCATTTAAACATTTATCAATATTTTCCAGACTCATCTGTAGTTTTCATCTAATTTCAAAGAAAATTCAAATGAGCTCTATTTTTTTTCTCTTCAGAAATAACTAGATGGTTGTAAAATTCATTTGGGAACACAGATCCCAGGAATAACCAGGATAAGGTATGCATAGATGTAGGAAGCTGGTTTACCTACCATGCCAGATTTATAGAATTAAGTTATATGAAGAATTGTAAAAATCAACCTCCTAGGAAGCTGACGTGTGAGGATCATGACCCAATGTCAGCTTGGTTTTAGCAGCAAGGTTTAAACCAATCTTAGTTACATAGGGAGTCCTTATCTCAAAAAAGTAAACAACAAAGGCAGAGAAACAAACAAACAAACAAGCCAAAGGACTAGTCTCTTTTAGAATCAGTAACAAAATGAGAAAATCCATTAGAAAGTGGGTATGAATTCTAATAAATTATTAAAGAACAGGTTGCCAGAATATCAAATAGTCATGAAAATGTGCATAAATTCTCATTGGGGAAAGATAAATTACCACTACATGCAAAGTAGAATGGCAAGGTAGTAACTAGAGGCCATGTCAGCCATATATGCTTACAGAACAACAGAAATTCAACAGTTGGGGGGGGATAATTAATTAGGCCCTATAGAGAAAAAAATGATAAAACAATAAATAAGCACCATTAGAAGACTTGTATCACTTATGAAATTGCAGTATAAGCTGATCTTATGGTCCCAAAATACTCCATAGAAATGATCACATACTTACACAATATGGCTATAGTGCTCAAGGAGGGATTATTTCTAATACTCTAAAACTATAATCAAACTAGATATGTATTAATAGCTGGAAGGGAAAACTACATTCCTATAATTAATATATTCATATTTTGAATATGTTTTCATAGTTTGTCTATGTTCATATATTTATATATGGTATATAATAAATAAGACATTAAAGCTATAGTATTCAGGGATAAAATGCTGAATAAAATAAACAGAGTTTCATAACGGGATTTTTACAATTGTTTTATTGTTTTTAAGTTGGAAAGTAACTACATCACTATAGATCTCTCAACAAATCTGGTAAACTCTCCTTTAATATAGATTCATGGAGTGAAAATTGGCTTCTAGCTTGCTATACCTGTTCTGTTTCTTCACATGGCTCATTACCTGAGCTTGAACTTTATAAAAGAAATTAAGTGGAACATTTATGTTTTTCTATTTTAATAAATGTATTTCATATGCCCATAATTTAAAATTTTCCTACACTGAATTTCTTTTAAATAAAAGAATAAAGAAACACTGCCTGGAAGTGAGATCACGTACATTCCCTATATTTTCTAATAAAAGTTCCGGAGCAACCCAAGGATATGAGAACAGAGTCCATTAAATTAATTTAAGAATATTGGCTTTCTTGGCTAGCTGTCACCGAAGTACTTCAGGTGGCAGGCTGAAGCTACTAGCTATCTCTGCATATCAGCAACAATTCCTGGAGGGCAGAATCAGTTGGAGCGGGCAGAGCAAATTTCATAAGCAGGATGCCTAAGAGATTCCTTCAGAGGTAATGATGTAGCATCACCCAGTGACTACTTCTACTGTTCCACTGCTAACTCTATTCTCCAACTTACACAAGGCAAGGACTTAAGAAATCAATAATGGCAAGGGCAGGTATTTTTGCTTTCTCTACTGCCACCTCTTTTTCTTGACTATTTTTTTCTTTTGATGTTTGGTGGAAGTATTAGATTAGTGTCTTACAAAAGGTTTCTATTGCTGTGAAGAGACACTGTGATCACAGAAACCGTTATAAATGACAACATTTAATTGGACCTGGCTTACAAGTTCAGAGGCTTACTCCATTATCATCTTGGTGGGAAACATGGAGGAACACAGGCAGACAAGGTGCTAGAGAAAGATCAGAGAGTCTATATCTGTATCATCAGGCAGCAGGAAGAGAGAAATACTGGGCCTGGCTTGAGTATCCGAAACCCCAAAGTCAACCCACAGTGTCTCACTTCCTCCAACAAGACTTCTACTCCAGGAAAGCCACACCTCCCAAGAGTGCCACAGCTCCTAATGAGCCTATGGGTGTCATTTTCACTCAAACCAGCATAGTTAGCTGACAGAATTTAGTTCAGGATGAGGCTCTGTGAAGTCCTTAAGTATAGACCATTTTGACCATGTAATTTCCATGAGCTCTATGCGAATAGCACATAATATGTCAGTATTTAATTTTTCAAAATAAATAATGTATCTTAGAGCCCAGAAAACATCTCAAAATTGCCCTAAACTAAATTTCTGGCTGAATCATTCTATTTGTTGATAAATAATTGACAAAAACAAAGTAATGAAGAAGAGTTTATTTCCTTCCTGGTTTAGACATTGAAAGCATGGTTCTTACAGGAGGGGGAGATGTGTGACTGCACCTGCAGGCAACTGGCCACAATTCATTCATAGTCAGAAAGCTGAGAGCAGTGAGTACAGGTCCTTAGTAGTTTTCTCTTCTTTATTCAGCCTGGGGCCTCTGGCATTGTTCTCATTCAGGGAAGATATTCCTTCCTCATTTAACCCAAACTAGAACCAACCTCACACTCATACTCAAAGATTTGACCCCCAGCTTCTTGTAGAACCTACCAAAATGATTAACATCAACCAACCCTGAAGCCTCCTTTCTAGGATCTTGCTACTGAATTCCAGATCCTGGAGTCATCCTGGGCAAGTCTTTATCTGACACTCAACATGGAGCTTTCAGCAAATCCAGTAAACTCTTCCTTAAAAATAGATGCAGATTCTGACTGTAACTCACCTACCTTAAGCCTTTAGATTTTTGCAACAGAGTTCCCCTCCACTGCCACATACTTTCTTCTCTCCCTTTCAACCACTCTTGATTATCATGAAAAGAACATCATCTTTAGGATACTTGTGTTTTACTGCTTCCAAACCATCCAAAGGATCCCTCATTCACCCATAAGCCAATTCTTCAACAGCTCCTCTCAAGGACTACCTGGTCTGGCTCTTATAACTTCTGTGCTTTCCTAGCATCGAACTGTTCCCTTCCTTTCTGCTATGGCCACAGGGAGTTCCAAAGGGCAACTTTTGTAAGTTTTCACCCATGGGATGGCATTCTTTAAGTCAGCCATGCTTTGACAACCCCCCCTCACTTGAACTCTTGAACATAACTTCTGTCTGTACTGCAAATTACTTGGGCATAAATTACAATAATTTTGATTGAACCTACATATATGTTCCACACACAAGAATATTCCTGTTAATCCCACATGTTTTATACATGGTTCAGTTTCCTTTTCTGTGTAAAGGTGACAATATTTGAGAGAATCCTAGTTATTTCTTGCACCATGACTACCACACTGTTGTTGCTGGGGAAATACTGGTCCCTTCACCTTTAAGTGTGTATTTCAGTACAGTGCATTTGGCATTGCAAAGCAAGCTGTAAATATAATGATTCGAAGTCACCTAGCATGAACACACCTGTGATTTATACATGCCAAGCTTTCATTCTCATTTTCCCCATTACCTGAAAGCAAATTGACAAACAAATCCTTTCCTTGAAGCTCAATTATGACCGCTGATTCTAGCAATTTTTGCTATACAGTAGGGATCAGAAAGCTTAATTCTGAGCTAAGTCCTAATTTGTCATAAACTCTTTGAACTATATTTGTACTTTTCTTTATTTTTCAATATAGAAGAAAATTTAAATGTCACCTAGGTAAAAGTAGAAAACACTTTCAAAGTACTAAAAGCCAGGATATGCTAAGGCATTTGGACTTCCTTATGCAAGTTTATTCACCCAGAAACATTTAACAACAGCCTATTATTTACTTCTGTCTGAGCTGTGCTTGAGGGACACAGATGGAATCAGCACAGATGGAATGATCATAAATTCATGAAAATGGCAACTCATTAATAGCATCTAGGCATGGCACCTAATCTCTCTTGCTATATCACATTTCAGCCAGGTCAGAAATATGGATGGCTAATGCAGCCTCTGTGACATGTCTGGAAGCTAAAACTTGCTTCTATATCAAAGTATCTTTGTTCATTGGAATTTTCCTACGAAGATATCATCAAGCGTAAAAGCCAATTGAACAGGATCGCCATAGAGGCAATACACCTACAGTTATAGTTTGCATCTCGCCACTGCTCTTCACCATCTTCGTAGTAAAGACATGGTTCCCAAGTAACACTGTTGGGATTTAGTTCCGCATTTAGGGCTGGTTCAGTGGGAGGCCTTTAGGTCATTAAAAGGATGCTGCCTTTGAAGACTAATAGTTCCTTCTTTCACTGACTGGCCATGGGTAGAATTTTTTTACTCATTTCCTCCTGCCATGAAACATTAACTTCTCACAAACACATGGAAATAGGGCCAACTGTTCATAGACTGAAACCTTCAAAACAGTGAGGCAGAATCAATCTTTGATCTTTGCAAATTTATTCTCCCAGTTACATGATGTAGCAATGGAAATATAACACATCTTTCCTCGTGTCTAAATGTAAATAACACTGTCTTTAAAGAGAGTAGGACATGAGTCAATTGCCATTTAAAAACAAAACTCACTGGGACACAAGAACATGAGGGCCTCCACATTTCCTTTTACCAATGATTTGCTATGATCTTATAACTATAGAAATATTCTTAAAGAATTGTTGTCAATGCCAAAACTAAACCCCACAATTCCTGATTGGGTTGGTCACATACTACATCAGTTGAATAATTGAAAAGTTAAAATGATAGAGTTGAAGTAGTGTGCCATTTGGTGAAAAGGGCCTCAAAACATAATGTCTCCATCTGAATTTTACAAAAAAGCTTTCCACTCGTTAATAATATATTCCTGTTCCTCCAAAGGGATTTTGATGCACATGTGTTTGAAAGGTGTTGCTAATGAGACTTGAGTTCTAAGACAAAGGAGAATTAAAAGGAAACTAACACAAATGAATAAAGAAAATTTGGAGCATATATAAAAAGGCAAAAATAGGGAATAGGAGAAATAATCATGTATCTATGAAACAATGTTGAAATTGAGGGATTATGTCAAATTTACTTCATGATATATGAGCATGCTAGAAAATTCAACCTAGCAAGGTTTGTATAGTGATTTTAAATAATAGATACACACACACTTGAATTAGCATCTGAATGGAAGAATATTAAACCAAACCATATATTAACCACTTCCAGAAATTAATTAGGGGACTCATTATCTAGTGACACAGTAAAATTTCTCCGGAAGATGCATTGTAAATCATGATTTACTTATATATCTATCTTTAAAAGGTTTATTTTATTTTTAATGATCTGTACATGCATGTGTCTATACATAGGTACATGTGTGGGGGCTGATTTTAGTGAATCTATTTTATTTTCCTATTACAATGCCAAACCAATAGAAGGCATTAAAACTTTCAACTGTCATTGTGAATTTGTGATCCCATCCTATAAACAAATAAAATTTCCAAAGAGTATCTACACTCACTATAACCTAAGTTATCAATGTTAATTCTGAAGGGCAGAATATCTGAACAAATCTGTTACTTTTAAAATCAATACATACAATACTAGTGTTTTCTATCGATGAGAGAGAAAAAATGTCTAAAATTAAAATGGCAAGGGATAGAAATATGTACAGAGTACTCTATTTTACTTGAGTAATCATGGTAAATATATTATTAAGGATATAATGGCCAAAAGCAGTCCATTATTTATTTTACTTCTTCTTTTCCTTTTTATACAATATTTGTATTGATTATCTGGGACTCCATGCCATGATCTCCAATCACACTCACCTCCCAGTACTCCCAGGTCTGCCCCTCATGATCCCCCTCAAGAAGAAGAAAACAAAGAAGCAAATAAGTCCAAGTTGGGATACCCACACACACCAGAGCATGCTCGAACTCCCAGTGGTCAGCCCTCAAAGAAAACTGAGTCTTTCCCCACCCAGACCCCTGCCAGAAGCTATCCACCATGGAGACCCATACCTCAGAATCCTTTTCACAATTTTTAAGAGTTCTTTTCAATGGCTTTCTTTCTAGGTTGTTACATCTTTTGGGGGGAGTAAGGTTGGGGGAAGGCCTATATCACCACTTCCCTCCTCCTCAACTGTACATATGCAGTCATCAATACCACACAAAAGTAGCTTTCTTGCCCTTTACACCCAGCAAGAGCACACCATGGACTACCAATGGTTTCTGGTGACATTTTGATCCACAGACATCCACATGATCTCCAGTATCAGCACATACCTCATACCTCAGCATGGTCTCCTGTGGGAGTGCAGATCAACCCCAGTCCTTAATCTGGCCCACCCGAAATCCAGTTTCCAATCGTGAGTCAAGGATTTTTTTTTTTTTTTTGGCTAAAGAGTACATCCGTAAAAATATAAGTATATGGACTGCCCGGTACCTCCTCGCTATTCCTATCCCAGCCAGCTTACATCCAGATCCCCCCACCCCCTGTTTCTCTCCCCCCTCCCTTCCTCGGTGGCAGAGCGCCTCCCTGCTCGGCCTGCTTGGGCGCTGGGTCCTAACCCAAAGCGTAGGGCAAAGGGGAGCTCGGGGGCTTCTTTGTCCCCAGAGCCCGCCTGCAGCAAGCAGGGTGGGCCCTTTGTCTGCGAGCGAACCAAGCAGCAAGGAGTTGCGATCAGGGCACCTAGTGAGACATCATTGTGGTGAGTGAGTGCTGCGGCACCGGGGAACAGCCCGCCTACACTTCCTGATCAACCTACAGGGCTACACTGCCCGGTACCTCCTCGCTATTCCTATCCCATCCAGCTTACATCCAGATCCCCCTACCCCCTGTCTCCCTCCATCCCTCCCTTCTTGGGGCAGAGCGCCTCCGTGCTCAGCCTGCCTGGGCGCTGGGATTGAACCCGAAGGTGAGTGCAAAGGGGAAGGTGGTAGCTCCTTTGTCTCCATAACCTGCCTGCAGCAAGCAGGGTGGGCCCTTTGTTTGCGAGCTAACCAAGCAGCAAGGAGATCCGAACTGGACTCCAGGAGAAACATCACGGGGGAGTGACATCACTGGGAAGGCACATCAGTTGGCAAGAAGACCTGATCCTGTAAAAGAAGATCCATAGGAGAATATTGGGAGGAGAGGTGGGGAGACGCCAATGCAAGAATTCACCCAACAATCTGAAAAACAACACGAAACCACCAGAAGCCAGCGACCTCACAACAGGAGGACATGAACACCTTAATCAAGAAGAAGGAGAAAAAGCTGACTTCATGACAGGGATTGACACCCTTAAACAGCATATAAAAAACGCCCTTATAGAAATGGAGGAGAAGTATAACAGAAAGTTCGAGGAATTGAGTAAATCAGTGAATGATACCCTAGGAAAGCAAGGAAAAACAAGCAGATAATGGAAACAATTCATGATTTGAAAAATGAAATGGAGGCAAAGAAGAAAACACAAACAGAGGGCCGGCTGGACATGGAAAATCTAGGTAAACGAATAGAGACTACAGAAACAAGCATAACCAGCAGAATACAAGAGATAGAAGAAAGAATCTCAGAGTCTGAGGATAACATAGAGAAAATAAACGCACTGATCAAAGAAAACAGCAAGTCCAACAAACTCTCATCACAAAACATTCAGGAAATATGGGACACAATAAAAAGACCAAACCTAAGAATAATTGGAGTAGAAGAAGGAGAAGAAGTGCAGCTCAACGGTCCAGAAAATATACTTAACAAAATTATAGAAGAAAACTTTCCCAACCTGAAGAAGGATGTACCTATGAAGGTTCAAGAGGCATACAGAACCCCAAATAGACTGGATCAAAAAAAAACATCCCCTTGCCATATAATAATCAAAACACAAAATATACAGAATAAAGAAAGAATATTAAGAGCTGCAAAGGAAAAAGGCCAACTTACTTATAAAGGTAAACCTATCAGACTTACACCTGACTTCTCTATGGAAACCATGAAAGCCAGAAGGTCCTGGATAGATGTACTGCAAAAACTAAGAGACCATGGATTCAAGCCCAGACTACTATATCCAGCCAAGCTTTCGTTCACCATAAATGGAGAAAACAAAATTTTCCAGGATAAAAACAAATTTAAGCAATACATAGCCACAAATCCAGCCTTACAGAAAATAATAGAAGGAAAATCACTAACCAAGGAGTCCAACAAAGACCTCAATAACTCAGACATCTAGAGACCATTCACCAGCGCAACTCAAAGAAGGGAAACACACAAACCCTACTACTAAAAAAGTGACCGGAGTTAACAACCACTGGTCATTAATAACACTTAATGTCAATGGGCTCAACTCACCTATAAAAAGGCACAGGCTAAGAGACTGGATACGAAAACAGGATCCAACATTCTGCTGTCTACAAGAAACACACCTCAGCCACAAAGACAGGCACCTACTCAGAGTAAAGGGCTGGGAAAAGGCTTATCAAGCAAATGGACCTAAGAAACAAGCAGGTGTGACCATACTAATTTCTAACAAAGTTGACTTCAAACTTAAATCAATCAGAAGAGATGGAAAGGGACATTTTATACTCATAACAGGAAAAATTAATCAGGAAGAAGTCTCAATCCTGAATATCTATGCCCCTAATATAAAAGCACCCATGTATGTAAAAGAAACATTGCTAAAATTCAAGGCAGCCATCAAACCGCACACACTAATAGTAGGAGACTTCAACACTCCTCTCTCACCAATGGACAGGTCAATCAGACAGAAACCTAACAGAGAAATTAGAGAATTGATGGAGGTAATGAAGCAAATGGACTTAACAGACATCTATAGAATATTCCACCCAAAGAGGAAAGAATATACCTTTTTCTCTGCAGCTCATGGAACCTTCTCGAAAATTGACCACATACTAGGTAACAAAGCTAACTTACACAGCTACAAAAAAATATTACTAACCACCTGTGTCTTATCAGACCACCATGGATTAAAGTTAGAATTCAACAACAATGCTACCCCCAGAAAGCCTACAAACTCATGGAAACTGAACAGTCAACTACTGAACCATACCTGGATTAAGAAAGAAATAAAGAAAGAAATTAAAGTCTTCCTTGAATTCAATGAAAATAAGGAAACAACATACTCGAACTTATGGGACACTATGAAAGCAGTCCTAAGAGGAAAGTTCATAGCACTAAGTGCCCACTTAAAGAAAACAGAGAAAGCACATATTGGAGACTTAACAGCCCACCTGAAAGCTCTAGAAAAAAAAGAAGCAGACTCACCTAGGAGGAGTAGAAGACTGGAAATAATCAAACTGAGGGCTGAAATCAACAAAATAGAAACACAGAAAACAATCCAAAGAATCAATGAATCAAGAAGCTGGTTCCTGGAGAAAATCAACAAGATTGACAAACCCCTATCCAAACTAGTCAAACGGCAGAGAGAAAATTTGCAAATTAATAAGATCAGAAATGAAAAGGGGGACATAACCACAAACACAGAGGAAATTCAGAGAGTCATTAGATCTTACTACAAAAGCTTGTATGCCACTAAACTGGAAAATGTAAAAGAAATGGACGCTTTTTTAGATAAATACGATTTACCAAAATTAAATCAGGACCAGGTGAACAATCTAAATAGACCTGTTAGTCGCGAAGAATTAGAAGAGGTTATCAAAAACCTCCCTACCAAAAAAAGCCCAGGGCCAGATGGTTTCAAAGCGGAATTCTACCAGAACTTCCAAGAAGACCTAATACCTATACTCCTCAATGTATTCCACAATATAGAAACAGAAGGGTCATTACCAAATTCCTTTTATGAAGCTACAGTTACTCTGATACCAAAACCACACAAAGACTCAACCAGGAAAGAGAATTACAGGCCGATCTCACTCATGAATATTGACGCAAAAATCCTCAACAAAATACTGGCAAACCGAATCCAAGAACACATCCGAAAAATTATCCATTATGATCAAGTAGGCTTCATTCCTGAGATGCAGGGCTGGTTCAACATACGAAAATCTATCAATGTAATCCATCATATAAATAAACTGAAAGAAAAAAACCATATGATCATTTCATTAGATGCTGAAAAAGCATTTGACAAAATTCAACATCCATTTATGTTAAAAGTCTTGGAGAGATTAGGGATACAAGGGTCATACCTAAATATAATAAAAGCTATATACAGCAAGCCGACAGCTAACATCAAATTAAACGGAGAGAAACTCAAAGCCATCCCGCTTAACTCAGGAACACGACAAGGCTGCCCACTTTCGCCATACCTCTTCAATATAGTGCTGGAAGTTCTAGCAATAGCAATAAGACAGCATAATGGGATCAAGGGGATTCGAATTGGAAAGGAAGAAGTTAAACTTTTGTTATTCGCAGATGATATGATAGTGTACATAAGCGACCCCCAAAATTCCACCAAAGAACTTTTACAGCTGATAAACAGCTTTAGTAATGTGGCAGGATACAAGATCAACTCCAAAAAATCAGTCGCCCTCCTATACTCAAAGGATATGAGAGCAGAGAGGGAAATCAGAGAAGCTTCTCCATTCACGATAGCCACAAACAGCATAAAATATCTTGGGGTAAATCTAACCAAGGAAGTGAAAGATCTATTTGACAAGAACTTTAAGGCATTGAAGAAAGAAATTGAAGAGGATACCAAAAAATGGATGGACATCCCTTGCTCTTGGATTGGGAGGATCAACATAGTAAAAATGGCAATTCTACCAAAGGCAATTTATAGATTCAATGCAATCCCCATCAAGATCCCATCAAAATTCTTCACAGATCTGGAGAGGACAATAATCAACTTTATATGGAAAAACAAAAAACCCAGGATAGCCAAAACAATCCTATACAATAAATGATCTTCTGGAGGCATTACCATCCCTGACTTCAAACTCTATTACCGAGCTACAGTAATGAAAACAGGGTGGTACTGGCATAAAAACAGAGAAGTCGACCAATGGAATCGTATAGAAGACCCGGACTTTATCCCACAAACCTTTGAACACCTCATTTTCGATAAAGGAGCTAAAAGTATACATTGGAAGAAAGAAAGCATCTTCAACAAATGGTGCTGGCACAACTGGATGTCAACCTGTAGAAGAATGAAAATAGACCCATATCTATCACCGTGCACAAAACTCAAGTCCAAATGGATTAAAGACCTCAATATCAGCCCGAAAACACTGAATCTGATAGAAGAGAAAGTGGGCAATACCCTACAACAGATGGGCACAGGCGATCGCTTCTTAGGTATAACCCCAGAAGCACAGACATTAAGGGCAACATTGAATAAATGGGACCTACTAAAACTGAGAAGCTTCTGTAAAGCAAAGGACACTGTCACTAAGACACAAAGGCAACCTACTGACTGGGAGAAGATCTTCACCAACCCCGCAACAGACAAAGGTCTGATCTCCAAAATATATAGAGAACTCAAGAAACTAGACTTTAAAATGCTAATTAACCCAATTAAAAAATGGGGCGCTGAACTGAACAGAGAATTCTCAACAGAAGAAGTTCAAATGGCCAAAAGACACTTAAGGTCATACTCAACCTCCTTAGCGATCAGGGAAATGCAAATCAAAACAACTTTGAGATATCATCTTACACCTGTAAGATTGGCTAAAGTCAAAAACACCAAGGATAGCCTTTGCTGGAGAGGCTGTGGAGGAAGGGGTACCCTCATCCATTGCTGGTGGGAATGCAATCTTGTGCAACCACTGTGGAAGTCAGTGTTTCGGTTTCTCAGGAAATTCGGGATCAACCTACCCCTGGACCCAGCAATACCACTCTTGGGAATTTACCCAAGAGATGCTCTATCACATGTCAAAAGCATTTGTTCAACTATGTTCATAGCAGTATTATTTGTAATAGCCAGAACCTGGAAACAACCGAGATGCCCTTCAATGGAAGAATGGATGAAGAAAGTATGGAATATATACACACTAGAGTACTACGCTGCGGTAAAAAACAATGACTTCTCAAATTTTGCATGCAAATGGATGGAAATAGAAAACACTATCCTGAGTGAGGTATCCCAGACCCAAAAAGATGAACATGGGATGTACTCACTCATAATTGGTTTCTAGCCATAAATAGGGCTCACGGAGTCTACAATAGGCGAATCTAAAGAAGCTAAGTAAGAAGGTGAACCGAAGGAAAAACATATAGTTATCCTCTTGGATAAGGGAAGTAGACAAAATTGCCGGGGAGAAAAGTGGGATCTTGGGGGTGGGGTGGGATGAGGGTTAGGGGAGATGGGGAGAGAAAAGGTAGAAGGGAAGGAGGGGGGACTTGGGGAAACAGGAGGATCGGGATAAAGGAAGGTTGGATAGGGGAGCACGGAACCACAATTCTTAGTTAAGGGACCCACTTCAGGGTGGGCAGGAGACTTGACTCTAGAGGGGCTCCCAGGTGCCCAAGCTGAGGTCCCCAGTTAGTTCCCTGGGCAGCTGAGGATAGGGAACCTGAAATGACCCTACCCTAGAGCAATACTGACGAATATATTGCATATCATCCTAGAACTCACATCTGGCGATGGATGGAGATAGAGACAGAGACCCACACTGGAGCACTGGACTGAGCTCCCAAGGTCCCAATGAGGAGCAGAAAGAGTGAGAACATGAGCAAAGATGTCGGGACCACGAGGAGTGCACCTACCCACTGAGACAGTGGAGCTGATTTACTGGGAGCTCACCAAGGCCAGCTGGACTGTTACCAGAAAAAGCATGGGATAAAACTGGACTCTCGGAACATGGCGAACAATGAGGGCTGATGAGACGCCAAGGACATTGGCACGCGGTTTTGATCCTATGCAATGTGCTGGCTTGGTGCGAGCCTAGCCAGTCTGGATGTTCACCTTCCTAGATATGGATGGAGGGGGGAGGACCTAGGACTTACCACAGGGCAGGGAACCCTGACAGCTCTTTGGACTGGAAAGGGAGGGGGAGAGGAGTGGGGGGAAGGGGAGAGGGGTGGGAGGAGGGGGAGAAGAGTGGGAGAAGGGGAGGAGGGGGAGGGAAATGGGAGGCTGATGCGAGGAGGTGGAAATTTGTTTTTTTTTCTTTTCTTTATCCTCCTTTTATCAATAAAAAAAAAGAAAAAAATGTTACTAATTAAAAATAATATTAAAGCAAAAAAAATATAAGTATATGTGAAGCAAACACTCTTTCTATAATATATTTCAAGAGTATTTAAAAGGTTCATATGTAAAATATTATTATGCTTTTTTACAATATAGACAAGTAGCATGAAAAATAAAAATGAAATTTAAATCCCAAGAAAATTTAATACCAAAAAATTCAATTCAAATATATATTTTAAAATCCATAGAATTTCCCACTAGAATCCAAGTTGTAATAAGTGACAGAGGGCATGTTGAGTGTTGTAATAAAATTATTACAAATGTAGAGATAAAATTAAAGTTGGGAGGAGCAATAAAGAATTTTAGATTGAAATATTTTTAAGCCAATGCTGTACATGAGCTACCCTAAGAATATGATGCTCATTATATACCATTATATACTTTAAAATTTAAAACCACCTTAGAACATGTAGAAATACCATCAAAATGAATTTTCGTGGACTCAAGAAAGGCTAAAGCTTTTAATGTAAATTTAATGTAGTATGTGGGGCAGAGATGGTGAGGCAGGAAAAATCAGTTGGAGTTCTAGACAGATGACGAGATGGAGGAGGTGAGGCAGAAGGAATCTGTTGAAGTACTAGATGGATAATGAGGGGATGGAGGAGATCAGGAGGAGGAATCACCTAAAGAACCATACAGACAACTAAGGGAAGGAAAGTTAAAGAACAGAATGAAGTAGGTTAGAAGATAGTTTTGTGTTTTCAACAATTTCAAGAATCACTGGAATAACCGTTGTTCATTTTTTTTTTCAGATAAGAAAATTGAAGCCAAGGAAGGAATTGTTTCAAGCTAAAGTAGACACATAAGTCTATGTTGAATTTTAACCAAAATAAAATCATGCATTTTAATCGCCACATTCTTTCCAATGACTTTGTTTTCTAAATAGGAAAGAAATCCATAACTTCTTGTATAACATGTTCTGGATAAAAACTATGCATGTCAGGATGAATGGGAATGCTATTTTCTAGATAAATGATTTTGCTTCATTTCAATAACATTGCTGTGAAATATACATCAATTTTATAGGTGAATGGCTTAGCCACACTCAACTACAATTGTTTTCTCTCGGGTGTTCACCGACCCAGAGATTGCCATTTGGAGTTAATATTTTATATTAGGTAATAACTAATGACCACTAGTTTATCAGGTACTCAAACATGAAGTGTGCTTAGAAGTCTGTTTGTCAGTTGAAAGCCTTATCCTCCACAGATGGATAGTATCAAGAAGTAGACATATAATGGTCTGTGAGATAGGCTTTTATAGGATATGGATTTCTTGAATCTGCCTGCCATAGGTCCTAGGAAAGTGTAGAACTGTACTCTTTGGCTATACCCCCTCTACAAACACCCTATTAAATGTTTGTCCATAATTAACAATTTTATTTTTTAATGGAGACCCTTTTTGTTTCCAAATAATTCTAATTCACAGGTATTATTTAGGGAAAGAAAGACTCTTACTTTCAAATGTGTAATGATAGTTCAAAATTAGAACAAAAAATTAATTCACTTGAGTCACCTGTAAAACTGATAGACTAAAGAAATCCATATAGATTCATTTATAACATGCAGAGTAGCTATAGATTATAACAGTTCTAAATAACATCTGAGCAGATTTAGAAACAGGCTATTCTCATGAGGCTTTATTTAGTGGCCACTAAATACATTAAATGTGCTTTAAAAAAGAAATAGAAGGTTACTTAACATATGGTCAACTTGATGTCACAAATTTGTTAATTTTAAAATTATGAAAATAAATAACACTAATAATTAAAATATAGCATAATTCTATGCATCTCCTGTCAGAAATTCAATGCTCTATTTAAGATCAAAATGCAGCAATTAACTTGCTATAATTTAATACTTTAATTAAAAGATGAGTTTCTAAAATTCTGTAATTTGAAATTGAGAATCACTCCAGGCTTTCCTCAATCAAACCATATAAAATATATTATGGTATACTTGAAACAAAACAAAACAACACCAATAATCAGTGTTCATTTTAGTTTTTTAAATGAGAATGAAAGAGATTTGATGAAGGAAGGTCATTGGTAATAAACAAACTGCCTTGGCCCATTTTGATAGGCCATCCCTTAGGTGGGTGGAGTAGGCAGAACAGAATGCTGGGAGGAAGAGGAAGTGAGCTCAGACTAAATAGCTCTGCTCTCTGGAGCAGATGCGATGATACTCAGACCTAAGATGGTTGTAGGCTAGAATCTTAAAATGGGCTAGTCCAGGTGCGAGAGTTAGCCAAGAAGAGGCTAGATATAATGGGCCAAGCAGTGTTTAAAAGAATACAGTTTGTGTGTTGTTATTTCTGGTGTAAAGCTAGCCGTGTGGGTGCCGGGTGAAACGAAAAGCAGGCCCGCAGCTCCCACAACAGAGATTTGCATAAAAATCTTTTCACATAATTAGCTTTCCCTGTTTTGATAAAGTTTTCAAAGAGCATTACACTTGCTATTCTACAATCACTGTTGATGCCGAGAACACGAAGTACATCAGTGCATGAACAGAAAGTTTGTGAATAACAAATAATTCCAGTGGACACAGGAGAAATGTTTTGCGCCTGAGCACTTAGTAGAATAGCTTGGTATTTGTTAGGTAGAAATCTTTATTATACTTTCATCATTGAACCTTCTAAGAGTGTGCAGTTTGATACGTATATTGGCCAAATACCACATATGGAGGAATATCTGGACTTTATAGAAGCCAATGATGACTTGGGCTTACAAAGAAGTTCTATAATTCCATAGATTGATGTAGTCACATTGTGAGAAACACTTATTAAATAGTATCCTAAAATTTTTTCTATTTTAATAATGTATTAATAAACAATGTTTATGAATCTAATCTACATGAAAAGCAGAAAAGGACAAGATCTCCTGAGTAAATTGGGAGCCTGGTGATCATGGGAGAGGGCTGGAGGGGAGGGGAGGGGAGAGGCAGGGAAAGAAGCAGAGAAAAATGTATAGATCAAAAAAATCAATAACATAAAAAAAGAAAAAAGGAAAAAATTAAAAAATAACAATGTTTAATAATGTTTTAATAAGCAATATATTAATAGTCAAGGTTTAAATCAAACTGAAGAAACAATTAGCTAATTGTTTAATTCTATAATTTGTCAATTCTATTATTTTATTTTTGAAACATAATTCTGTATATGTGTGTCTAAATTATTGCCCTAGTTGTTCTAGTTGGCATTATGTTGTAAATGACAGTGCCTTCCACATCAGTATTTGTTTTTTAATTTTTCATGGCACAAATCCCACAAGTGTCATTAAGAAAAATTTATAAATATAATTTAAAAATCTTTCTGAATGTTGACAGCTTCACAAATGCTGGATTTGGCATGGATTATTGCATAGTATTAGTATCCCTTTAAGTTAATAAATTAACTAGAAAGAATTTTTGGTTAATTACGTTCAGTAAAGTTGGTCTTCTCTCTCCAGCTCTAACAATAGACAGTCCTTAGTCCCAGAGAGTGAACCTGAAATAGCAAGCACTGAGTAATGAGGAAGCAATAAGAAGTAGTATAAATTTGTACTATGACTCCATTAATGCAACTTACCCATTTGGCTACTGCTCAAGTGCCTTCTGTTCTGGGATCCCATCCCAGTGCTCTCCAAATGCATTTAATCACTTACTCTTCTCTTTCTCTTATTGGAATTTGCTTGTAACATTTTATAGCTCTGATTATATTACTTTACTATGTTTAGCTTTGTTTTTTTTTTAATCTTGGGGTACTTCAATACATCCAACATACAGTAACTCAAATAAGTATGTGGTGATTAAATAGTGTTAAGAATCTTAAAGCATATGGTTTGGAGTTCCTGGGTGTAAAATGGGAATTTGTTAATAACTCTTTGAAGATTTTAGGTTTTGAAGCTGATCAGCAGGCACACAGCTATTCCTACTCTTTGTGAGTATTGGTGAAAACATGTGCTTGCATTATTTTGTACAATACAATGTACCTCAACTAAAAAGTAAATTAATGTTACTCAAAGTAAAATTGGAGATTTTAGAAAGCAGAAATCCCAGGATTAAGTAAAATAAAATTGGACAACATTATCATGTGAAATTACTCTAGGTATCCAAGGCTGTTTCAACAATTGAAAAGTGATTAATGTAATCATCATTTCAATAAACTGAAAATAATTGCATGATCATAGCTATACAGGGAAAGAGAATACTTGAAAGATCATTTATGATTAGAAACTCTTAAAAAACTAACAATTGAGATGACACCATCAACTTGAGAAAGAATATTTATAAATACCCCACATTTAATGCTATGCTTATTGACGAGAAACTCAAGCATTTCACTTGAGTCCAGTAACAAAGTAGACATAGCTCTTCTTACAGACTTTTTGATACTGCCAATCATGACTAGTCAAGTGAGACAAGGAGATAAAAGCATGTAAATTAAAAAGGAAGAAAAATGTCTTTTTATTTGCTAATGATATCATAAATGTAGAGTAATCTTATAGCATCAACAACAGAAATAATAAGAATAATAACTGGAAGGCTGATACTACCTGACTTCAAGACAGAATTCCCAGACGTAGTCACACAGAGATATTGTCAACTGAAGAGAAGATATCATATTCAACAAGTAATGTTCAAACAGCTGTCTGTCTCATACAAATGAAACCACCAGGATAGGTTTGCTTTAGTCTTCAGAAAAACTAATACAAAATGAATCATATTCTTTAATACAAAATGCAAAGCTGTAACATTACTGGAAAAAAAAAACATGGAATGACACCAGGTATCAAAGACACTTTAGACAGAACACTATTTATACAGAAGAAAAAGTTATATAACCATCATAGTTCAGTTAAATTAATTTTTAACTGTGAAGTGTACTGTCAAGACAATAGTAAGAGGAGCCATTGACAGAAAGTAATTGCCAAAGAAAGATGTAGTTGATGCAACACTACTAGCTAACATATAGAAAGAACTCTAAAAATTTGTTTACTAAAACAGTCAAAACTGCACCAAAGATCTTGACATACATCTTACTAAAGAAGATTCATAGATGCCAAATTAACATAGTAAAAAACGTTCCTCATTAGATGTCAGCAAAAGGCAAATGGCAAGATTGTGCAGGCATTGCACACCTGCTAGAAATGTTGGAATCCAGAATGCTATCTGGGTTAAGTCCTGGCGAGGATGTGGACCAACAATTCTGCTCCTACATTACTGATGGAAATGCACTGTGGTATAGACACTATACAAGAGAGTGAAACAATTTCATATAGAACAATGTATCCTTACCATATGATCCACCAAGAATGAAAGTTTATATCTATACATGTGGCTGCTTATCATAAAATTATATTGAGAATTCTTAAATCTGGAAAACAACCAGATGAGTCTTGTGAAGTCAAAGAGATATGCAAACTGAAACATTTGAACACTGAAAGACTGTTCAGCAATAAAAAATGATTTTCTGTAAAATCATGAAAAGGCATGGAGGTGTTGATGTCTCTTGACAAATATTCACATCACACAGTAGTAATTTTGCTGAACTATTATGACAGTAAAGAGGCAGTGAAGCTTACTCTTAGTATAGAGGGTGGTTACATTCCAACATCTTGACATTCTGAAAAAGGCAAAACTATAATAATGATAAAAAGATTGGTGACTGTCAAGGGTTGGGAAAAGTAAAGGCATATGTGGGTGATTTAGGGGTAACTTAAGCTTCTTTTGTGGGAAACTGAAAAAACTGGGAGGCTTTGCACATGTGAGAGATAGACAGGAAAGCTTGGAATTTTCTACTACATTTTGCTTGAACTTTAGAGTAATGTAAAAGTAAGCTCAATTTAAATAGTTCATCCACTCTCTTATACACGCATGTGAACAAAATTGGTATAAATTATCTGCCCATCAAACTGACCTGATAAAATTCATAAACATTTTCTGTACACTACCATTTTCATATGAAATTCTCATCTATAGATGATTTAATAATGTAATAATTCGATAACCATCTTCAAGACATTTTACCCACATCAATTCTGTAATCACAGATTAAATTCAAAATGTTTGCTTGCAAAGTCACAAACAACACTTTACATATTTTGATTCAGAAAAGGGTATAAGTGGGCAAGGAAGGTAATTGAAACAGTATATCTCCTAATCGTGTAAACCCCACGCACTGCTCTGAACTATCTCTTGACAGTTGGCAATGTATACCTATGTACCAGGTATTGCCCTAGCTCCATTTTACTAGTCAACCCCTTCTCTCCAAGGCGGTATCATTTCAGGAGACAAATAGTCACACACTGCGAACTCAGTCCCTATAAGACTTTAGACCTTTGATTTGACTCTAATTTTTGCAAGACTTGCTATAATCTTACGCTCGAGTGTCATACAGATGAACTACACAGTAACGTACTATTTTACCTGGACTAAGAATTGCACTCTACAAATGAGTTCTCACTTAGACTTTTCAGCAAACCTCTTAGTTCCACTGTGCTATACATATCAGGAAAGCTAGAAGTGTCCTGATAAGATGGAAACTGGTCTATTTCTTTCAACAGAGATAATTAACATCTTGTATAGCAATTTTCATTTGCTGTCTCGTCACTATGCTTCTGGGATCTAAAAATCTCCAGCCTTACCAGCAGCTGTGTGGTGATTCCTAGGGGTACAGGTATTCTGCTCAACAGCCTTGAAACAGCCATTCTTAGACTCTGAAATCCCCACAGCCCAGTGGAACAAATTTCTTTATCCATGAGGCCTAGTGCTCACTTTTCTCAAATGATGTTGAGGGCCATAAACCCATGTCATTGATACCTATTCCCTGCTACCATTGGTGAATGAGGAGTGCTGACTGCTTGCCCCTTTCAATGGCTTATCCTCTATCACATAATCCATGCTTATTGTTTCCTGGCCCATGGCTTAGCTCTAGCCTCTTCCTCCTCTGAAATTTCTCAGCTGTATCTTTCAACATTCCTCAGCATCATAATCTCTTTTTGACTTTATTTTTCCTACTGTAACTAAAACCCAAATCTTATGTGAATAGTCCCATTCTCCTTTAGCATTTTTAAAAGCTGTTTTAACATTGTTTATACCTACAAAGTTATGGATCTGTACCCTTGGCTCCTGGAGAACTTTTTCTTGTGTCTTCCAAAACTTCTGAGTGTTTTCACATTTCTATAATTCATATTATGATATAAATTACTATGACTGTTATTTTTTAATGAGTCTAATGTTGCATTTACCGGTAATATTTGTGAAATAATGGTGTTATTTGATTAGTTCTAGGGAACAAATATTAAGAAAAAGTGATGTGAGTTATTTCAGACCAAGTGTTTCCAGGAAGCCTGTGTTCTCTGTCCCAATGTTGACAGATAGAAGCAGTTGAGGAGGTAACCTGGGAGATATTGAAGCCACCAGAAAGATCAGCTTAGGTCACCGAATAATCACTTAGATGAAAAATACTCATATGTTGACCAGAACCACATGCTCTAGTCAAGAGAGAATACTCCCTGGCAATAAAGTGTTCTTTTTCTGAGGCACCGAGGAAACATTTTTTTTATTCAGTTGCTAATAATCCCACTATCATCTATTGAACTATGGTCTTGGAAAATGTTACATATAATAAACATTATCTATTTCAATTCTGAAACCCTTGTTTCAGCTTGAGCAATAATAATATCTGCTTATACATGAAATAAAGCATACCTCCTTAAACCATGACCTCCAGTTGGGTTTACTTACTTACTTTGCTCGATTTGGCTACTTTCTCTCTGGACCCCTGGGAACCCCTCTAGAGTCAAGGCTCTTGCCAACCCTAAAATGGCTCCCATAATTAAGATATATACTTTCCTGCTCCCATATCCATCCTTCCTTTATCTCAACCATCCCATTACCCCAAGCTCTCCCCATACTCCCTTTCTCACTTTTCTCTCCCCATCTCCCCTTTCCCCATCCCACCCCACCCCCCAGTTCCCAATTTTTGCCCAGCAATCTTGTCTACTTCCGATATCCAGCAGGATAACTATATATTTTTCTTTAGGTTCACCTTATTTAGCTTCTCTAGGATCGCGAATTATAGGCTCAATGTCCTTTATTTATGGCTAAAAACCAATTATGAGTGAGTACATCCCATGTTCATCTTTTTGGGTCTGGGTTGCCTCACTCATAAGCATGATTTGAAACTTTTCCTGTCTCATAACTCCTTCTTCAAATCACTCATTATCCAACAATATGAAAGGTGACTCTTTTCATGGCACAAATTTGTTCAAGCACTTCAATTACGAGTATTATTTGATTTCAGTTTTTCTTAACATATTTCCATACTAACCACACATTTCATGGTTGAAGTCAAACTTCAATTGAATAATTATCTGAGTTTCATTGCCCTTCATGTGTTTGAATCCAGTTTATCTACCAATGGCTCAAACATGCAGCAACTGAGGTGTCTGTTGTCTCAATGATGAAATAACCAAGTAATAGAGTTCTAATGAGTCAGGTCATGAAACAAGGAAGAGAAACTCTGATACAAAAATGAGGCCACGAATCTATAACCCTCCAACTTACAGAAACACAACAACTGACTTGGCATCTTTTCTCAAATAATGTACTCCAAACTCACATTTCTGGTTCTAATCTCACAAGCATATTCTATAAATATCCTCCACTGTCAGCATTTTCTCAGTATTATTATATCTCATAACTAAGAACACAAACAGTGACATTTACTCTCATCCTTGAAGACCATCCAGTGTATCTATTATCTATCCTTCATCATTACCTCATTTCAAATGTTTGTTGGTATCACATTCTAAATACATAACAGCTTTCCCTATAGTTCTTGCATCCCATGACTCCAGGCTAATATAATTTTGCCTAAGTAGAATTAAGGTATGTGCAATTTTTATCATAAGTTACTAAACTCTAAACTCTGTCCAGCCTAGTAATTGCCTTCTTTTCTGCTGACTGAGCCTGGTTGAGGATCATCAGAATGAGTGGGAAAGGGGATGCATGAGTATAAGTGAATTCATCTGAAATTTCACAGTCCACATACACATGTGAAATTAGTATTCTTGTCTAATTACAAAGGAGGAAAAATCTGGAGGTTACAATCCAAACAGGCGAACTCGAAGAACTCCGGCTCAATTATAAGATTTTCAATTTAGCTAACTCTTAGTTACTAATTATCTTTTCATATTGAGTTTCATAGCATATATCTTATTTAACTTGTAATAGACTCAGAAGTAGCTTCAATTTTTAATGAAATTGTCTATGACTATAGAAAGTAAAGTGCCTTGAAGACAGCTAATATTTTTTTAAAAATGTCATTAATTAGCAATATTTTAAGAATTATTTCAATCCTGTTAATGTAAATGTATATATGTCTATAATACAAATTATTATTGATGCTAAACTGTACCAACAAAGCCAGCTTGTAAGAAGAAAAGTATTTGAGCAGAAAACAGTGATATATATAGCTTTTTAAAATGTTGTTATCTATCATTATCATGCATGTTTTCCATGTTGAAATACTGTGCTAAGCAGTTTATATATATATAAAGTAGGAACTGTTAGCATCCTTATTTGACAGATAAGTAAATGGAAGAATGAGAAGAAACTATCAAAGCCTACAGGCAAATCCTATTTCTGTGGAATTTTAGAAGTGTTGAGCATCACATCATCTTCTGGATATGTAGCTAAGACTTCTATAATGAGCCTTTCCCAAATGTGAAGTGAACTAAAGGGTTTTTTTAATACAAATAGTGAATGATAATGAATAATTTTGATTACAATCAAATAGAGAAAGAGAACAATGTGTAGAGTATCAGAGTGATCTCAGAATACTTAAGGAACAAATTGTTTTTTCTTACCCATAAATTCAATCCCCAAGTGGTCTGCTACATCAAAGTCAGCATGGAAAGAAGGGAAACAGAAAGAGAAATGGGTTAGAAAAATCCAAACAAGGATATCAATGCTTGTTAGACCATCATTCCAAGACACAGGATATGTCTCTACTTTAACTATGTTAGCTTTGAGATGTAACTTTTAGACAGTCAACAGTAACAGTTCTTGGTATTGTCTTTAATATTTATTTCCACAAAGTTTATAAATTGTTACTAGGCATTTTAGTGGAAATACAATGCATAAATAATAAAATATACCAAATAAGAGAAGGGGATCAAAGAATTCCTTGTAAAGATATTTTCAAAATCCACCATATTTTTTGTAGATTACATCTTTGTTCAACATAAATTTATTTGGACCTCTACATTAACAAAAAAGGCAAAGCCCTAACCAGGCTATGAAAGGCTATAGTGCATGTTCTTCACATTAATACACACGAATTGATGACACTAGACTTCTTTCTTGGACATGTTATATGGGACCACTGTGCAGTGGCAAAACTAAAGATCTTACAATGGTCACAAAGTCCTGGGTAGATTGAAGACATAAATGCATGTACCTGATGCACAAGCCACATGACTCCTTGACTTGACGTGTCGTCAGATCAAAAACAAATGGCAGAAGCATCATCCTCTGTCTTGTGTGCCCACAGACACAGACAGTCTTGAACAGCTAGACTGCCTGTATCCAGAAGACTAATCAACTCATCCAGGCCTATTTACTTAAATAGAGCCTTCTTTCTTTTAATTGTACAGTTATGTACTCATTCACTCTGTAAATTCAACACATGACTAAATGATGGTTTCATTACACAACTATTTGTCTGGAATGAGGATAAGAGGGAAAAACTATTGCTGAAACTATATTTATTTCCAAATCCAATCGCTGACCTCCTTTTAGGGGTTTAGTAAAAAAGCATTTCTTTTCAGAAAACATATGATAGTAATATTAGTGCAAGTATGGATACACACATATAAAACACGCTTTTGACATTTCGGTAATTTCAAGTACTTAATTCATTTTAGTACTTAATTTGGTACAAATTAAGTTCATGAGGTTGTGCCATCGCATCACTTTTTTTTTTTTTGGCTCTTCCATCCTACCAGTCAGAGGCTATGTCTTCTCATGTCCCAGGTCCCCTCCAATCAGCTACAAGCAACCTCTACATTCTGCATCAGTTCAATTTGCCGGCGGTTCAGTTGAAGTGATTAAAATTCATGTGAATTACAAAATGTCTACTTTGATGAAGAAAGATAGCAATGGTATTTCTAAAATGTGGGTTTATCCCTCTCTCCTAATGGCAAGTGTTTCACTGCTTGGGCTGCATTGATATGTACTTTCCTAATTATCTGTTCATTTTTGTGAAAAGACAGCATTTTTTTCTCAGTAAATTCTAGCATCATCAGCAGGAGACCACAGAGTAAAATTCTGGCCATCCCTCTCTTAGTAAGTGCCATACTGAAAATGTGCAATAATGGGAGAATTCTGAAGTGGAGAATCTGTTTCTTGGAGGGACAGAAGTTGCTATGCAAAGAATGCAATTTAGGAGGAAAAGTGACAAGTGCAAGGTTATGTTCTTTTGCAGACAAGGAGCCCCCAACTGTGTGCTCCAGAAACATGGAAGAGATACTGGATATATAGAATTTTAAAATGAGGTTCAAGTGAGATTAGCTCTCATGAAATTATGATAAGGTAATTCAAAAGACAGCAAATGACACAATTTGTCATTTGCACACAAACAAAAAGAAACAAAAGCCAGGAATATTTGGAAACCAGCAAGCAGAGGCTCTCATGTGGACCACAGTTCTTCAGAGACAATGTCCTCAAATAGTGGACCATAGCTGACAGGCAGAGAGGCCCTCAAGGAGTAGACCAGAGATATCCAGAGGCATAGACTCTCCAGGAATGGGCTACAGATATTCACAAGCATAAACCTCAAGTTGGGAGTACCCTGGCCTCAATTTCATTTAAAAAGATCTTTCTGGTAAAGCTTACATGAATGAACTGACCCTGAGTCTATCCTGCTGGCTAGAACATAACAGAGAGCCAGTCTCCATTCTTCCATGACTCTCTGTTCTACCTATGTTTGTGACTAGGAATCTAGGCAACCAGTCTTCTTGACGTTGTAGATCGAGCTAAGAAGTGAGCCGTGTTGATGCATTGGAAGTCAATTTACGTACTTTACAAGCATAACAAACTCCTGACCAGCAGCACGGACAAATATCACAACTAAAAATTATTCAAACACTGAAAAAGATAAATAGGAGTCTTGATTAAAATAAATCTCTCTTAATATAAAAGTTGCTAGGGTTGTAATTTGCAGATTTTCCAGCAAAGTGCTGTCTATGGTCTTGGATATTGAAAGGAAATTGCTTACTAATTTTTATGATGCCCTTTTTAATGGAAACTGACAAGCCTGAATATACAAATAAAAATTATTTTTTTATTTAAAATTCTCTACCCCCTGCTCTTTCACCACACACTACTGTATTAAAGATGCCAAACCCTGTGATCACTATCAGTTTGGAGACACTGACGGGCATTGCTCTACAGTGAAAGATGGATGGAAAGCAGGTGACAGAAAAGCAATTAATTGTGTTATTTCAGTCACATGCAGAACATCAGCCACACCGTTTCTCAGAAGCCTATGCTGATTGTTTCTCAGGGCAAACAGCTTGCCTGAAAATGTTCCGGCCTGAAGGAAAACATCAAGAGGATGTGAGTGAGAAGAAATCAATTCATAGTTCATTTCTTCATTCACTCAAACCACTGAGTACCAAGAACTCCTCAGACCTTAGGGTGAAGCAATTGGCACATGGCTCAAGCGAAAGCCATCTGCTTTCCCCTGAAGAATGTATGCAAGTCTACAATTTAAGCTTTTTAGCTCCTCCATTAACTTTTTTCTTTTTATTTATTTATTTTTAATTAAAAATTTCCACCTCCTCCCCTCCTTCCATTTCCCTCCCCGTCCCCTTAACTTTTCTTTAGAATATTCATACCCTTAGCATTGTTCCAGAGTGGCTGACTTTTACCCTGCACTAACTGCTCTAGGAAATAATGTAAGGATGAGATACTCTGACAGCAACTCCTAAACTGCCAACCATGCCCACAGTAAAAGGGATACAGCCACACAGAGGGCGGAAACATCATTCCCCAGTCATAACGCCTATAAATGAGAGGGACTGCCATTGAGCCCAGGTAGCCTGACTCTCAGCCTTCATTATCCAGGTTTTAAATGACCTCCCTCTGAAGAAATAGCTAATTTTTGCAATGTCATTAAGGAATGAGACATTCTGGGATGAATTATTTAATCCACTTAAAAGAGTAAATTGTTTTCAAGCATCCTCAGGCACCACTGAAGTACCACTTACTTACCTGTTTATTGATGGGAGGCCAAAAATGAACTGGTTGAGGGGGGTAGAAAGGAAGACAACTGTTTCCTGCTACCGAGGAGCAAAACGAGCATACTATTAATATTTCCTCGTTAGTTACCAAGAAAATTCCTGTAAGATGAGGCTAATTTGGTTATTTTTATATACTGCAGGTGCTAAAGAATTTTGTTAGAAAAATCTGTCAAATATTAAGCCAAATAATCTTAAATGTAGAGTAATATTTAACAGATACCAACAAATTTTCTATAGAACTCAATGATTTCAATGACTTAGATCATAAACAAATGATGGAAACACAGTCCCTCAGGGCAAATGCATTAAGAAATTTGTAAAATTCATGCCCGTATGCATCTACCTTTGACCAAAATTATTTATTCTTAGTTTGTAATGTGATGTGTTAAAAGACACCTATGTTTCAGAAAAAGAAACTTCAATGAACTGCGATCCACATATTTTCCTTTCTTCATATATTACCTTTTTATTTTTTATCTAGATAGAATGCTGAAAATGTAGCTGATCGGAATCATCAGGTATCAGGCACTCCTATTAATAACTGTCATCGTGTGGCACAGATATTAGAAATTTTTCCCCAGTAACTGAAATTTAAGGTGCGCATGTCTGAAACTACCTCGAATCCTTTTGAGCAAGGACAGCAGGATTCCTCAGCGGGTGTTTTAGCTTCTTTTCCAACTGCGGAGATAAAGAACCCTAGCAACACAACTGAAGGCAAAAGGGGGTTGTTCAGCTCATACTTCCCTGCTACAATCCATCATGATAGGGAAGTTACAGAGGCGGAAACTTGAGAGAACTCATCACATTTATCCACAGTCAAGAACAAAGAAAGTGGATGAGCAGCTCCATTTCTCCCTACATATAACTCAGAATGGCCTTCCCAGAGAGTGATGCCAACCATTCTGAACCACCCTCAATTTACACATAATCCCTCACTGACATGCCAACAGGCCAACTCAATCTAAACAATCTCTCTTAGCAATCCTTTCCATGGTAATTCTAGATTGTATCATGTTGAAAAAAAGCTAACCATCAAAGTGAGTAGAGACAATTACTGTCCCTCTTAAAGACTTGCCTTTGATCCTCCAAAACAACAGAAAGGGAGAACCTACTCCTGTAAATTGTTCTCTGACCTCAACATATACCCGCACATACACACACAATTACATATACATACATACACAAATATGTAAGTATAAAAAAACACAAAAGCCTCTGGAGCAACTCAGAATTTTATATACTGATATGTTAAGCACAGCTGCCCAACCTTCCAAAGTAGACAGGCTGAAGAAAAGCAACAACAGGATTTGACTTAATTCCAGCCTCCAGATGCAATGGAATATGTTGTTAGCTAACAAGGGTGAGTAAGGCCCTGTGGTGCAGTACCGAGACAATGTCGCACTGACTCAGGCTTCAGTCTTAGCACAGAATCAGAAGCCATGAAACTCTGTGCCATTGTCACAGAATTTTCCCTCCGGTGTTTGTTTAAATCCTCGTTCCATGGAAAGTAGAAAAGAAATTTACATAAAAATAGTGATCTCTGGTTTATAAAGTCAAAATATTGGGGCTAATGAGATGGCTCAACTGGTAAAGGCCCTTCTTAGCAAGTCTGACAGCCTTAGTTTGACTCTCAGAATGTACACGGTGGAAGGAAGGAAAGAACTCGCTGCTTAAGTGGCTCTTCCCTCTTCCCCATGCACACTGTTTTGGACAAGGGCTTGCCCCCGCACACACACACACACACACACACACACACACACACACACACATGCACACACACTAAGTAAATGTAAAAAAACAAGTTTAAAAAAATTACAACATTTGGTTTAAGGTTCAGTGGCTTCTCCATGGCAGGAGCCCTCAAAGCACTTTTGATGTGTGTGATACATAGTCCCTGTGATTGTTCAGTAGCTTTCCCACTTTGGCAGAAGTGTAGTGTTGTCTGGGAGTGCCCATGGTTCTAATGATCTCTGCCAGCTGCTGTAGGAAAAACTCGTCATGTCAGTGTGAGCAAACCACCCACTCAATTACAAAACATGCCTGTTGCACAGTGCTTCTCTTCATAATGCTACTGTAGTCTGTCACTCTGTAGGTTCCCTCCCAGATCTGTGTCACATGACTTTTCTCTTGTGACACTCCAGGAACAAATAGTCCATTGGGACAGAGAAGATGAAATAGGATTTGTGATCCTGAACATTTGAGAGCAGTTCATGTCTCTGGAAGTTTCTAAAATCTCCTTTATAGGATATTTGGGTGACTCATATTAGTTTGCTCACACATGCTCCTAGCTCCAAATTGAGATTATAGACCAAGTGACAAGATCATTTATTGAAACAGTGTCAAGCATGTCCACATTTAATACAACAAAACGGCAAACTAGGGAAGGAGGAGATGGAATCAGACATTTCTGATTAAGGAAGAAAGCAGTGGCAGCAAGTAGAGGCACCCCAGCTATAACTTCTTCAGTCTAGAAAGTAATATGTGGGACTTACTAATTACATATCTTTAATAAAGCCAAGGGGTTAATACACAGGCAAACTGTGTTTGCCAATGCTGCCAGGGCATACAGCTGTGTCATTATGGGAAAGAGACTCTAAGATGTCACAGAGAAAAGGCAGTGGCAGGAGGCAGAGTAACAAGCAAACCTGAATCCCACCTGTCAGGTCCTACAGCAAGAGTGGAGATGGATAGACAGGGATCTCTTAAAGGGAGAAGCATGTTCCTGCAAGGAGAAACTGGGGAAGTCTTTTGCCTAGGAGCTCAGTTCAGTCCTGTCACCCAGCATTAGAGGGAAAGGCAACTTATCACCATTCGAGCTAATCAGTGGAAGCATTAGGATTTGAATGTAGGTCATATTCCAATCTCAATGCTTCCTTTGCTACCTCGGCAGGCATATGATTTTAATTTTCACCAGTACCTGTACATTTTACCATAGAATTTATGCCTGCTTATGAATGAAATTCTTAAAGAAGTACAAAAATTAATATTAAAAATGGAAACTTTGATCACTGCTTCTAAGAAGCAGCCACTGGTAAGTTTTCTTCTGTCTTTTCTAGGACCACTTTTATATTTGCAAAGTAAGCAATGCATCACTGCACACACCACCCTGCGTCACGAGTGTGAGCTGGAGGAATGGCTGTGGTTGTGTCAGCTCAGTAAGCACAGACCTTGCTCACCTCCACCACACTGGGACTAACAGCATTTTCCACTGTTGGGAAGAGGCCATGACACCATTATGGCAGCCAGCATCCCCACAGACAGGTCATCAATCACCGAAAAGGCAAAGCCACTCTCTGGAAAAGTACAGGACCCCGCTCTCCTTTCCTGGGCCCTTGTCACAGAGCGTGACCTCTTTATTTTCCTTTCTAAAAAACTCTGTTGTTGATCTTTGTTGGACACAGACACCTTCATTTCACTTTCTTACAATCAAAATAAGACGGCTCATTGGTGCTAAGGAAGAAGTAGCTGCCATGGAGACTGGGCCACATATTCAAGCAGTTCACACTCAAGGCGAGTATTCTGCTTCACAGAACATGGTTTCAAAACAGGGCTTCAAGGACTAGTGAGATGGCTCAATGGGTAAAGGCACTTGCCCTCAGGCCTGACAAAGTGAATTTGATCTCTGGGTAGAAGGAACAGCACAAACTGCCATATAGTATAGATTATATACTCTCTCTCTCTCTCTCTCTCTCACACACACACACACCACACACTCACACACATATACACAGAGAAGAGAAGAGAAAAATCTTTTAAAACATTCTAAAATACAGTTTCCATAGAGATTCATGATGATCATTTGTGCCACCTCTTTTCTAGATTTAAATATTTAAATCTTGCAGAGGATGTATTGCAATGGTAGAGTGCTTGCCTAGCAGAGAGTTATACTTCTCCATTCCAGTTCCCGGTATTTCCAAAGAAAAAAAAACCTAAATGAAAGATTCAAAGTTTAACCTTCACTAAACTGTTTGTACAATTTTTCTGGGACAGGATTGTATAGCATTGGGCATAACCAGGTTTGTTTTCCCTATAATTAAAAATTTTAGTAAGAACTTCCGCTGTATATAAAAAGATTTCATTCAAAAGTATTGTTGCTTTTCTTTTGCCTGTCACCAGTGAATGTAAATCCGTATGAGTGATTCATGAGTTGGTTTTTTGTTGTTGTTGTTTGGTTGGTTGGTGTTTGGTTTTTGGATTTTGTCACGTAACACATATCAGCTAGCTTCTCGTCATGTTTGGTCAACTTTCTCACCTTTCTTGGAACTTCTACATACATTATCACCTTCGATATCAAATATTAGCTTTAAAAGTTGTGCCAATGAGGCCTACATAACAACTGAAGCGATTAAGGTTTTATGAAAATCGAAAGGTCAGATTCATAGACTCCTGGGTTCTCTGGATTGAAAAGTCTCATAAATTTCAAGACTGAAGGATTCTTACATCTTTTTGCCTTTCTTCTTTGAAAATTTGATGTATATAAACAATGTATCCTGATCATATTCACCCTCACTACTCTCATTTATGTCTTCCCAGTACCACATCAAAACTTTCTCCCGACCTCTTGTCTTCATTTTATACTGGCTTATTTGTGTATTTATTTTAACTACTCAGTTCAATTAGGGTTAACCGAATGCACATAAGTGTGGATTTATCTAGTGGAACACAAATAACTTTCCATTTGCCGTATTCCTAAAAGGAGATTCTCTTGCTCCTGAAGAGTCAACTGTCAACAGGTCTTCAGCTAGGTGTGGATCCTTGTCAAAGCTTGTCAATGGGAAAAGGAAGGGTAGGGATAGCTTAACTGAATCTAAGGATGTTTGAAGAAGCCTTAGGAAAGCCCACTAGATTTATACTCTGAGTCTTAGGTCTTTTGCATACTGCTTATCACTTCAGGCTATCATTGAATTGACATTTTTCCTCAGAAAATTTTAAATGTTACTATGGTAATTACAATGTTTTTGCATACAGTCTTTAAGAATTTATCATTAAATAACTTAAACTAAAGCAAGCTTTGTAATATGTCTTATTTTTATTATGAATATTGAGATTCCATCTGTTTATATCATTGGAGATATTTAGAAGATATTATAGATATTTATAGATGCAAATATTTTTATATGGATTATTTGGTCATCATTGAGCAAATTTCTAAAAAAAACAACAAAAAGTTTTGTCTTTGGTTCATATAGGAGTTTTAAGAGAAAATGTGTTAGAACTATGGTGTCATGAAGCCCACAGAAGTAACCAATGTAGAAAAGTAGTAGCAAAGAAACGGGATTCTTGCTTTGATGAAATCTCACGCTATACTTAGGCTGCTCTTGGTGAACCTCCTGCAACAGCTTCCTGGGGGATGAAAGTCCCAGCCACTGCAGCTTCTGAAGAGCAGCCTTCTCCATTATTGATATCATTTTGACTTTATTCTGTTGTAAGAATATTAGTTTATTAGGGGAGGGAACACTGGGAACCTCCCGTTTTAAATAGTTCTTTCAATGCAGAAAGCAGCTATCTGGCATTGTAAATTGTGTCAATAGGAAACGATGGACAAAGAGAATATTACCCCCTTTTACAACCTCAATAACATGCTCTTTTTATAAGTAATCTGCACTGTAGGCTCCTCTATTGACTTCCATTTTCTTGTTAATGCAATCCCAACTCACCCTGTGACAAACTACTCTCATCTTTCATGGCCAGACTTCTCCTAAATCATTCCAATTTTCTGAACTATTGCTTTCTATTAACATTTCTATGAAATAAGATGAAATTTCCAGCAAGCAAAACTTTATACCTTGAACTGTAACTCATGGGTGTATCTCTATACCATGACTAATTAATTGAACTGCTATCATCTCCCCAGCTCTCCCAATTATCTCTAGTGCTTCTCAAAGCCTCTCAAATACTAGATGGTGACTAAATAATTGTTGAATTATTTTTCTTAATCATACTTTTTTTTCTCATTGCAGTTACACTGGGATGATATCTTCTTAAAGTGACCCATTTAAAAATTATGTCAAGTTTATCTTAATGTCTTCACTTAAGCCATAACTAAAAATTTCCAGATTTCCTTAGCACTTAATGTGGGTTCTTAGCCACTTCTTCCCTCATTTCTCCTCTTCCCTGTGTGTGTGAGTGTGTGTGTGTGTGTGTGTGTGTGTGTGTGTGTGTGTGTGGTGTCTGTGTGTGCATGTGCATGCACACATGTGTTTGTCTGTTTGGAGTTACATAACTTGTTTCTCACTAAATTGTGAATCACCTCAGACATATGTGGAAAAAAATTCTATTTTATGTACTATTCTAATACACCAGTCAACCAGAATTTCATAGAGACATCTATTGATATAAAATGCTCTTATTTTACTGTTTGTAAAGAAAAAAAATTAAATGCAGTGTTAGCAGAATTACAGAGAAAACGGTCCACAAGCCTCTCATTCCCAACCATCCAAGGTCATCATTGTCTCCTCTCCACAGACACACAAAGCAGCAACGATGGAATGAGTGAAAGGGCTTGATTTGCTTTCTTGTTGCTATGATCAAACACCCAGACAAAAGCAACTTAAAATGGAAAAGGTTTATTCTGACTCATGTTAGGCAGAAAGTCTTTCATGAAGGGGAAGGCAGAGTAGCAGTCAGGGATGGCACAGTTGCAGGACCAGGGAGCTGGCTGTTTAGTTTGCATCCATGCTCAGATGCAGAGAATGTTGGAAGTGAGCTAGGCTATGAACCCAGCTATAGTGACCTTCTTCCTCCAGTGAGTCTCTACCTGGCAAGTTTTGCAATCTTCCCAAACAGTACCACCACCTGGGAATCAAGTGTTCAATCACATGGTTCTTTCTATAAAGGACATTTCGAATTAAAACAATAACAGTGCCTGGATACAATAAGTTCTCAGGAGGTACCCATCTTTCAATCAGCCACTTTCCATTCTTACCTTTCAAGACTTAGATCTCTCTCCCTCCCTTCTTCCTCCCTCCCACCCTCTCTTTCTCTTACACACACACACACTCATACAGTATCCCAAGAGTTATTCTGTCCATACCACAGTTGGAAGCCTCTCTTCTAAAGTTTGAGCCTCTCTAGCAGTCAGTAGCTTTGTGTGTATGCATGTGCGTGTGTGTTCTAGACACATGTTGATAAACAAGTACCTAAGTCAATCATCTCCTCAAAGTCACATATTCATATAGTCAGGTTGTCTACTGTTTGGCAATGTGGCTTTACAGAAATATACAAAACCAGGCAAGTAGTAAGAAACCATGGTAACCATGGTATTTTTTTTTGATGATTATGCTTTGTTGCTTTGTTGTGACAAGATAACTCATTCCAACATTGACAAAAACATGCTAATTTAATATTTAATGCTACCTTTTATTGTAAAAAGCACTGGTGTGGGAATCGTTTCATACTTTATGATCCTTACGCTGCATATTTCTATTACCAAGTTGAAAAGTCACATTAATTTATACTTATAAGCTCCCAAACACCTGGGAATACGTGATAATGAGCACAACAGAAGACACACTTGGCCACTAATGGATTAATTTATTACTTCTGTGGACTTAACATGCAGCAATATGGTGGAGCTTTTTTCCCTAAATGTATAATCAGTTGAGAATGCTATTTGTCTCATTTAAATGCAAGGAACAATCTGTCCTTTGCTACCTCCTTCCTAAATCCATTAAGCAGTTAATAACATAAGGACTAATGTAAGCCTCCTTTATTTAATAGAATTTTTTTTTTAAAAAAATGTAAATTAAGCCAGAAGAGTCTTCTCCCAATAATGGTTTCCCCAAAGCAGCTGGATTATTCTTAGTAGTGTGCAAAAATCAAGGGAAGTTACTTTATTAAAATGACAGAGGAGACTATTACTTAATAATTATTTGGGAACTCAGTTGAATCAGGGTATTTTGAATATCTTCCATTCTTCCTCTCATTGATTTCCTTTACAGTCTTGAACTGTCAATATGCATTTTCTGCAGGCATGATTAGAAATGGTCAGTCTGGCGGCGTGACGGAGAGATGTCTCACAGGAAATTCTCTGCTCCCAGGCATGGGTCCTTGGGCTTCTTATCTCAGAAGCGCAGCAGCAGGCATCGAGACAAAGTGAAGAGCTTCCCCAAGGATGACCCTTCCAAGCCTGTTCACCTCAGGGCCTTTCTAAGCTACAAGGCTGTCATGACCCACATTGTCCGGGAGGTGGACAGCCCAGGATCCAAGGTGAACAAGAAAGAAGTCGTAGAGGCTGTAACCATTGTAAAAACACCACCTATGGTAGTTGTGGGCATCGTGGGATACGTCGAAACCCCACAAGGTCTCCGCACCTTCAAGACAGTATTTGGGGCCAGAAGGCACACTTGATGATCCAGGTGAATGGGGCACTGTAGCTGGTCCTGGGAGAGGTGGAGCAGCAGGTTCCTGTGAACCAGGTGTTTGGGCAGGATGAGATGATTGATGTCATCCGAGTGATAAAGGGAAAGGCTACAAAGGGGTGACCAGTCGTTGGCATACAAAGCAACTGCCCCGCAAGACCCACCGAGGGTTGCGCATGGTTGTCTCTATTGGCGCTTGGCAAACCCTGCCCGAGTGGCCTTCTCTGTGCCCCGTGCTGGGCAGAAAGGCAGAGATCAACAAGAAGATTTACAAGATTGGTCAGAGCAACCTTATCAAAGATGGCAAACTGATCAAGAACAATGCATCTACTGACTATGACCTTTCTGACAAGAGCATCAACCCACTGATGGCTTTGTCCATTATGATGAGGTAACCAATGACTTCACCATGCTTAAAGGCTGTGTGGTGGGAACCAAGAAACGAGTGCTCACTTTTGGCAAGTCCTTACTGGTGCAGACCAAAACGACAGGCTCTGGAGAAGATTGACCTGAAATTCATTGACACCACCTTCAAGTTTAGCCACAGTCGTTTCCAGACCATGGAGGAGAAGAAAGCTTTCATGGGACCATTCAAGAAAGACCACATCACCAACGAGGAAGGTGCTTAATGCCAGAATTTTCTTGCCTGGTATGGTCTCAATAAAAACGTTTTCAGTGAATAGAAAAGAAAAGAAAAGAAAAGAAAAGAAAAGAAAAGAAAAGAAAAGAAAAGAAAAGGTCAGTCTAGTGCTGTGTGGTGCCTGCACATGCCTTTAATTCCCAACACTTGGGAGGCAGAGGCAGGTGATCTCTGGTTACAGAACAGGCTCCAAAGCTATGCAGAGAAAAGCTGTCTCAAAAAGAGAAAAAGAAAAGAAAAGAAACAAAAACAAAAAAGAAATGTTACTCTGTTGGGCATCCCATAAACACAATTACCCTTTTATAATGATCTACAGTTGTCATAAGTTAATTATTTATAATATTACAAACATTTTAATGGAATATCAACACTTAGACAGTAACAAAGCAAACAAAGTCTATAATGTTCTTCCTTGAAGCAGACATCTACATGTAAGGTATTGAGATTCCAAATGACCTCCAGAAAGTTCTCATAATAACTGTATGCATTTCCTACTCCTGGTTCAAAAAGCTAAAAACTAACAAGCAACATTAAGTGGGAGAAGAATTAATTCTGGCACACAGTGTAAGAAGGTGTACAGTATACCATGTCAGGAATGGCAGTGACAATATGCAGAGGTTTGTCACATTCTATGTGAAGTCAAGGGGCAAAAGCAGATCATGCTGGCACTGGTCTGAGTCACTCGTTTTCCCTTTTGAAGAGTTAGTATCTTTTGGGTGATACAAACATAGTCAAGTTTACAAGGAAAGTTAACAACTATAGCACCCTTCTTAAAGCCCATATTCGTATAGGGTTTAAGCTTCAGAAAGACGAGCTAATTGGACCAAAAATTTAAAGTATCTACTTTTGTTAAGTCATATTGCTGTGGTCTACAGAAAACTCTGCTTGCCTCCATCTACAGATCACGCAGTAATGCTCCAGCCCATTGAGATTCATCTAGCAAGTCTTCCACATTCCCTCATCATTTTAACCCCCCTCCTTGCCTATCACAGTTTGGTGAACCGTACTCTTTGTTTCTTAACCATACTCTTAAGCTTCATTTAAGACACCGGACCTCCAAAGCAATGCCCCTCTCCATCGTGTCTTAACTGGGCATATTATGTTTATGTGTCTCATATTTTGTTCTTGACTGGAAAGGATGAATAACCATGTTTGGTTTCTATTCATAGTATAGATGCTATGATAGTTCCAGGCACAGACAGAACATCTTAATAAATAAAATCTACAGAGTTGCACAGACTCAATTTTTTGCTCAGTGTGATTTTTGTTAGAGATCTTTCTTCTATGCTGTATCCATTCTTTGGTAGTCTATAAAGAAAGGGGAGGTAAGTTATAAAAATCTTCTTTTGTTGTTGTCGTGTGTATTTGAGTGACAGTGAGGATATGTACATTCCATGTTGCATGCATGGAGGTCAGAGGGTAACTTAAGAGTGATTGTTTTCCTTTCCAAGGGTCTTTTGTATTTTCAGCTGTGAAAACCAGCCTACATTGCCTGCAAGGTTGTGAGGATTCCTTGTCTCTCCCTTACTCCCATATCACCATCAGAACACTAAAATTACAGATTCACACTACCATACTCACTGTTACATGGATCCTAGGGTCAAAAGTAGGTCCTCATGCTTATGTGGCAAGGATGTTAACACACTGAGCCATCTCATTGGCACTGAGCTTTAAAATCCTTAGCGCAGAAGACAAAATCTATGAGTAAAAGATCTGTTACAAAGGACCAACCTCTGAATGCTGCTTAGTATATTGATCTTTTTTTTCTACATGGAGGTAGGAAGTGGAAGAATGCCAGAATATTTGAAGGGAAACCTTTAGAAATAACGCCTAAGGCGGCCAAGCCATGAGCTTCTTTTCTGATGTTCAGCTACAATCAGAGGAGGCAAAGCAGGGTTACCAGCCAGGGTTGCCAGACGAGGCTACTTCGAGGTTCCTGTTTACAGCCTATGATGCATGGAAGACCCCAAACTACTCTATGGCCTTTGTTCTCTAGAACCCATTTGTAGTAGAATTTAAACTGCCCATAAATGACCAGAGAAATGGGCTATAGATAGAAAGAAAGCAGACATAAAAACCACCTTATTCCACTCACCACATCAATAGGACAGTATAGGAGACTATAAAGACTTTAGATGACAACAAAGTTGGTGAACTGGCAAAGCGTTTGGCACATCTGGATAGATGTCATCAGGACAAAGGCATAGACTCTATGCCATAGACCTCCATCCTCAGCCCTCCTCTATCTACCCCAATACCTAGTTTCTGGGTAAACTATGCCTCTTCTTGAAATACTAAGTCAAACTCCAGTTGACCAGTGTTCATTGAAGTAACTGGAATTATCATTTTTTTCAAATCCATTGGTATGGAATAATAATATATCTGAGATATGCCTTTACTCTATTTTTTTGTACATGCCTTCTCTTTCTTTGCTGGGTTTGGGATTTTGATTCTTTGGTTTGTTTTTGTTTTAAAATTAATCAATTTTACATCTCACCTGCAGTTTCTACTCTCTCCTGCACTCCAAGTCCTTTCCACCACCTTCTTTTCCCGCCCCCACACACACCCGAACAATCCACCCCTCCTCCTTTTTTATTCATAAAATGGCAGGCCTCCCATGGATATCAAAAAACATAGCATAGCAAGTTGTAATAAAACTAAGCACCTCCCCTTTTATTAAGGCTGGGCAAGGGGACCCGGTATGAGAAATAGGGTTCCAAAGGTCATCCAAAGAGTCAGAGACAGTCTCTGTCCTACAGTCAGGAGTCACACAAGAAAACAAACTATACACAGCTATCACATATATGCATAGGGCCGAGGTAAGTACCTTGCAGGCTCCCTTGTTGTCACTTCTGTCTTTGTGAACTCCTATGAGGCCAGATTAGTTGTTTCGTGGGTTTTCTTGTGATATCCTTAATCCCTCTGTCTCCTATAATTTTTTATCCCTCTCCTCACCAGGATTCCCTGAGTTCAGCCTAATGTTTGGCTGTGGGTCTCTGCACCTGTTTCCACCAGTTGCTGGATGAAGCCTCTCTTATGGCTGTTGGGCTAGGCATCAATCTATGAGTATATCAGAATGGAGTTAGGCATCATTACATTGACATTTTGATTGCTTGGTTGATTGATTGATTGACTTTGCATGTTTGGTTCTATTCTAAATCTCTGGGCCATCCATTCCTGACATATCTTATCTTAATTGAAACCTACAGAAACATGATGTAGTAGGAACTCTTTTTATTCCTATTTTTTATTCCCATAGAGCTGAACCTGATAAGGCCCACAGAAATTACCCACTTTCTTTGACCTGTACCTTATAGAGCCAAGATTTGAATTCTAGTAACAGGCTTCAAATATCTACTCTTTGAGCCCATTTCACAAATGTATGGCCATCTCATACTTCGTAGACTGAGGTCTGTTTGTGCTACAAAACTAAGGAAATAATTCTGAAACCTATCATGTTTCGAAGTAAGATACAATTTTATTGAACTCAATGCTATCATGCTATTTTTTACTACTTGGTTGTGCAAACGTTTCTTTTAGAAATATGTATCTTACTTTTGATAAACTGGAATGTTAAATAAGGTAATACGTACAGGAACTAAACAATTATTTAAACAGCAAAGAAGTTTTAGCAAGTTTTGTGAAGTTTCAAGCTGTTATTGGACTCTTATTACTGGATCCTTATGGAAGTTCTTGATAAACTTGTACCAAACAATTTTCTTAGTCTGTGTCAAGCTACTTTGAACTTTCCTATTAACCTATTTTTTTTCTTGTCATGTTAGTAGATAACTCATAGAGATTTAATAGAAAAAATAAGACTTGCTCATCAATGAGACTGAAATGTGACAACAGCTCACCAGGTCCGGAAATATCAATCAATACTGCAAGCAGGGCAAGTAAGTTATGGGGTGACTAACAGATGTCATTGCTTTAAAGAGTTGTAAGCTGGTGGTGGCAAGCCAGATTCTTTTCCACAGAGACTTCATGCACTGCAGCATGGGCATTCACTGCCTCCTTCTTAGCTGCTCCTGCTAACTGGAAACCTCCTGTAGCATCCTCCTGTAGCATCCTTTCAGGCTTTTCTTCTGTACCTTCAAAGTTCTACCTAGTCCTTCTCTTCCCTTTTCCATCCTGTCTCTCTGACTGGCCTCCAAATGTCACTCATTCCCATGTGTTTACAAGATAAGCTTCTGCCCTCATTTCTCAGGTTCTACCTCTGCTTCCTTGGATTTTTCTCTACACAGAAGTCACAAATGTTCCTTTAAAACTCAATAAGTCCCAGTGTAGCACAAAATACTTCTAATCCTGTCACTCAGAAGTCTAAGGCAGGATGAGTCTCAGCTCAAATCAATCCTGAGCTACATAGTGAGATTAAGGCCAGCCATGGCAACATTGAGACATCTTATCTCAAAAAAAAGAAAGAAAGAAAAGAAAAATCCTTAAATCAAATCACAATTGTAGCATGCCCTTTTCCTCAAAAATCGATCACATAGCTTCCCATTTCATTCAAAAGAGAGACCAAACAATCAGTTCTCTCCACCCACTACGGAATTGTTTGTTCTCTCCCTCCCATGTGGATTCCATGGATTTAACTCAGGTTGCCAGGCTTGCCAGTAAGACCTTCACCCACTGAGCCATCTCTCCAGCCCCAAATTCAGAAATTTTCAATGTAAAGTGGTTGCTAAATATAGTGGGCCACACTAGTGATCCCAGCACTCAGGAAGATGAGTCAGGAGGATCAAAGTCTGAGACAAGCCTGGTTTACATACAGACACCCTGATGATAGATAGATAGATAGATAGATAGATAGATAGATAGATAGATAGATAGATAGATGATAGATAGATAGATAGACAGACATCCATAGATGGATAGACAGTCAGACAGATAGATAGTGATACAAAAAAAAGAGAGGCCAAAGACAGCATCATATTTCAAAGCAAACCAATGTGGTTCCCTGACACCCTACCATTCTCCCTCTCCCAATTCCAGTGCATTTGCACCTACTTACAAAAGGGAATTATTTTCTCAGAACCTGGGGTTGGCGCTTTCCCTCCCTAAGATCTCTTTCTACAGAAATAATAGGGCTCAGTCCTTTGCCTTGTTCACTTGAAAGGTCATACGCTCACAGATCCCCAAACAAAACAGCATTTCCTATCTCCACACCCCAATTTTTCTTTATCTCAGAACGTGCTGTACAAAGTACCACATGGGCTCTTAGACTTTCTCTATTTCCTTCCCTAGAATATAAAGCTTTATGAAGGCATTTCACATCTCTCTTTAGTCTTCTAATGCCTCTATTTAAAAGTACCAGAAAAGAGTTGGTTAAAATAGTAAAAAATCCATTGTTTCACAATTCTTAGAGCAGAAGTTGGAAAGTGAGGTATCAGTACCACTGGTTATATCTGATGGTTGCAAAGAGGAATTGACTGCTGACTGCTTGTGTCTCTCCTACCAGACATTGACTGGAAATCTCTGGTATTCCTTGCCCAGTGAAACTATTAACTAGATTTCTATTGCTCTATTGAAACAATATTTTCTCTGTTTGTGATTTCTTGTTTTAATAAGGGTATCTATCACTTTGGATCAGAGATCACCTTTATTCTTACTTTGACGTCTCTCATTGAAGACTATCTCAAAGTGAGGTCATATTCACAGATAATTTTTGTTAGAACTTCAGTATGTAAGGAAACACAATTATCGTTTTATCAGGCGATGAAAGGAGACAGAGACAGAGGAGCACGGAACAGAAATCTCAAGGTCCAAATCAGGAGCAGAAGGAGACGGAGCACGAGCAAGGACCTCAGGACCGCGAGGGGTGCACCCACACACTGAGACAATGGGGATGTTCTATCGGGAACTCACCAAGGCCAGCTGGCCTGGGTCTGAAAAAGCATGGGATAAATCCGGACTAGCTGAACATAGAGGACAATGAGGAATACTGAGAACTCAGGAATAATCACAGTGGGTTTTTGATCCTACTGCACGTACTGGCTTTGGGGGAGCCTAGGCAGTTTGGATGCTCACCTTAGGAGACCTGGATAGAGGTGGGCGGTCCTTGGGCTTCCCACAGGTCAGGGAACCCTGATTGCTCTTAGAGCAGATGAGGGAGGGGGACTTGATCGGGGGAGGGGGAGGGAAATGGGAGGCGGTTGCGGGGAGGAGGCAGAAAACCTTAATAAATAAATAAATTAATTAATTAAAAAAATTAAAAATAAAAACTAAGAGAACAAAAAAAAGAAACACAATTAATGTGGTAGAATAATGTTTAGTCATACTTTTGCTGTGTCTATGACAGATAAGAAAATGTATGAAATGAAATAAGCTACTGTGATACAAAGTAAAGATTTGTCAGTTGTATCACTTTAATAAAATGCTGATTGGCCAGTACCCAGGCAGGAAGTATAAGCAGGACAATCAGGCAGAAAGTATAGGTGCGGTGACAAGAACAGAAGAATTCTGGGAAAAGGAAAGGCTCAATATGCAGTCCCTAACACAGACAAGAATTATGGGTTAATGAAGGATGTAAGAGTTAATAAGAAGCCTGAGCTAATAGGCCAGGCTGTTTCTAGTTAATTTAGACCTCTGTGTATTTCTTTGGGATTGAATGGTTGTGGAACTGGGCGTGACAGAAACTTCTTACAACAAATGAAGCCAACTTGGACAAATGCATCCACACAAAACCTGAGAGAGCTTAGGAAGTAATTCTAGACAAAAAGAGCAGAGTTAAGAATGACTTCTTGGTAGCAGCATTTTGTCAGGTGGGCTCTGTTTGCTAGAGGCAAGTGAGTCTCATTTAAGAAAGGCTTACTGACTCAGCTTTAGCTGCAAAAACTTTGCAGCTCTTTTAAGAAACCCCACCACAAAACATTTAAGCAGTATTTATGAATAGCCGACAGCATGCTTCTTGGTAGAGGTAGGTACCTTGAAACTCCATAGAGTTCTGGCAATAAACATGGTTTCTGCTAATACCCCTGGTATGAAGCTAGACTCTCAGATAGCTAAGGAGTGGGGTGGATCCAATCCTCAAAGCCATGGCTTTAATTCTAGCCATATCACGTAGCTAATTCAAGACTCATGTGGTCAGAAAAGAGAGATATACAGTAAAAATAGATTCAGATGAAGAAAAGAAAACCTCTAAACAGCTTATAGTGTACATATATATAAACATATATATATATGTATATGTACATATATATAAACATATATATGTACATGTGTGTGTGTGTGTATATATATATATATATATATATATATATATATATATATATATATATATATAAAACATATATGTAGGCAGGCTTGGGAGAGAAAAGAAAAAGGATAAAGTCCTTTAAGAAAAAGAAGATAGTTAGGTGTAGTGGCACACACTTTTAATCCCAGTACTTGGCAGGCAGATTTCTGTGAGTTCAAGGGTAGCCTAGTCTACAGAATGAGTTCCAGGACAGCCAGAGAAACCCTGTCTCAAAAAATCAAAAAGAATAAGAAAACAATAGAATTTAAAATAAGGCCACATAAAGAGGGAAATACACAAAGGGTCTGGATACTGTATGTTATTATATTGTCATTGAATTGCTTGATGACTGAGGAAGGAGCAACATCTCTTAAAAGACATTTGATTGACATTTGATTATAAATTTAAAAAAGCAATTGACATTTGTTTACAGTTTAAGAATGTAAGTCCTTTTTTATAATTCCTGGGAACATGGTGAGAAGCAAGGTGATGGAAAGTAGCTGAGAGCTACATCTTCATTCAACTGCAATAGAAAGAGAGTGAGAGACTGTGCCTGACAAATGGTTTTAAAAATCTCAAAGCCTATCCCCAGTGACCACACCTCTTAATCCTTCCCAAACAGTTCAGCTAACTAAGCATTCAAATATTTGAGTCTATGGGAGCCATTCTCATGCAAACCAAACCTTGCTTCTCAAAATTTTCATCAATAAAGTCCTGGATTGACCATTGGGTACTGAAGAGTATTGAAGATGTGGTCTATGACCTAACAGAGATTTTAGTTTTAAATGGGGAAATGAAATTGTCATTATTAAAAGTTAATGACTGCTTATAACCCAGATTATACATCTTGAAAAATTGCCCATCTAAGGAACATTTAGCTTGGTGTTACCTGTAAATAATCTCAAATGACATGGAAACATATTAGCATTTAATTCTATGGGCTTTAATTTCTAGTCAGAAATTATCTTTCAGTTATCATGTGAGACTGTAGGGAAGGTGTTTAATCTTCCTGTGTCTCAATTTCCTTCTCTGTTTATGAAATAAGATGCATATGATTAAAGGCTTAAATGATGCAAATATCATGTTGGATTCATCGCTGTTTATATACTTGGTATCTCTTCTCTTCTCTAACATACTGTATCAAAGTGTCAGTGTGATGGATGAGAACTCCACATTTGTAGCCTGCTGTGTCCTGGTTAGCTTTGTCACAGGGCAAAGATGATTCTGAGATTGGAAATGATCATTTTCTAGACTCTCTTCCAGCAAAGCTGCTCATCATAGGGAGGAATAAACTGACCATGCTACTGCCACACACAAGGGGTCTTCTTCCTCCTCTCAGTCACAAAGCTGAGGAGAAGTTACCCACCATGCAAAACAAATCTTGAGAGTATGTGACACCACAATTACAATGGCTGTTGAGAATCTCCAGGAACCGAGTCTGAAATGAGGGCTTGTAGTGATGATGTAACATCACTGGATTTCTTAAACCTCTGAACTTCTCGTCTCTCCAGAAAAACAAAATCCTCAATTTGATTAATTAGCTTTTCTCATTCTTTTAGCTGAATATGATCTAAAGTGATGAAAGCAATAGCCTGGCGTCTTGAGCACAGACATTTGCTGTGTTCTCTTTGGTTCTGTTTAAATCGCAACCCATAGCGATGTACAAATATTCTCTCAATAAAAATTCTTACCTGCCTAAATTATTGTAATTTGTTTCCATTAAAGACCATGACATCACTAGTCTAAGCCTACACAGGGTCAAGATCTTCAATATTAGTCTTCTGTCGCCACACATAGCCTACTGGATGATACTTCTTGAGATCGCTACGTGCTCCCTCCTATGATATCAGTGTCTTCTGACCATCTCCAAAGAACCTGCCTCAGGCTAATTTGCAGATTTTTTTTTTTAAAAAAATAGGAATTTATCCCTAAACAACAATAATAAGAATCGTGATGCTAATATATATAGAGAGGAACATAATCACCCACTATCAAGTATGATGTCTTCATATAACTCTATGCACTATACTTTATGCCATCTTCATCAGCTACCTTTGAGAATTGTGTTATGACATTGTTATGGCTAGGACATCACTTTGTGATGGGGATTTTTCTTTTCCATTATGCTCCACTCTTACCCTCCACTCCTGAGTTATATCTGTGCTCTCTCATCAAGTAAAACACATCCATGTAATACATATGGATGAATATAGAAGCATGCTGAATACGGAAGTCCTGCATCATTGGCAGCTTAAGTGAAGTGTCTATCACAATGTGTAAGGCAATGTAATTAAAAACAGACACTTAAGGAAATGTGTTTTCAATAAATAAATGAGACATACGAAAAAAGAATCATTCATTAGAACATATCAGCTAGCCAATGTTTGCAGTCTCTGCCACCACTCATAGTTAATTTTTCCCCATTAATATGTAGAACTTTCACCTAAACTCTTTGTTTTTTATAACATGAACAGTCATAGATAATGCCTATGTCATATATATGTGCTCAGACATATGCCAGAAGTTTTATGATGATTATATTTGCCTCCAGTTCATTGTATTTATCACATTTTGCCTGATGTGTTTAGTTACTATGGAGATTGGTTTATATTGGTTAATGGATGTTTATTACCTTGCTAAATCTTACTTTTATTGTTACTTAATGTCCCTTTATAGCCTGACACACCCCATTAACCTCACCTTGCATTCTTCCTTTAAGCAATGCCACTTTTTAACTTGGTGCTTTTCTAGTTCAAAAACTGCACTTGAATTTCTCTTCATCCTCCCTTCATTTATTCCCTTTCTGTCCTCATTGAACTTTTGTCAATATCACAGGGATGAGCTTGGCTTTACCCTCCTCTCCTCCTCACTCTCACCTGTATACATATGAGAGCCCAATTCTTTGTATGTGTTTCATTAATTGCTTTGCTCACACTTAATTACTCAGAAATTTTAATGTTTTTTTAAATTTACTTCATGCTTCTATTATCCTATTTTTTTCAAATAAATATCTCAGTCTGTTCGATAATGGTACAGTACAATACCACAGACTGGTCAATCAACCAAAGTTCTAAAGACAGGAAAATCTAAAATGCCAAGCATCTGGGAATACCTTTTGTAAATTAACACTAGTTTTGGTTTTCATATCAGGAGTATGGTATTAATTTGGTGTGCCATTAACTAAGAAGTTTAAAACAATAAAAATAAATAATTTCCTGTTTGTAGATGAAAAAAGTCCCAAGTCATGGTATAAACTTGGCCATGCCCCACCCTGAGCATCAAGCAACGTATCTCCTCTGGCATGTCATAATGTCTGGTTGTTGCTATTAATCCATGTATTCTTGGCTCATGGCCATTCAACTCTAGACTTGTCACAGCAAATCTTGTCACAGTGAAATGCTTCGTGCCTTCAGACCTTCCCTTACAGACCATGCTCATCCCTAGGCTTAGCTCCCACCCTAGTTATGCATGACTCCAATAAACATGATGACATGCAAATTCTACTTTCAAATATGATGGCTTTCAGAAGCCATTGTATTCAGGTACTACAACCTAGAATTTCAGTGTGTCTTCAGAAGAGGCATGATTCAACTCACAAAATAATAACAGGAAGCATGCTCTGATTAACCTAGGGAATGACACAAGAAACAAATGATAAACACTAATGCCAGGCTTTCTTCTAAAAGAAGAAGTGGTTGAAAGCTTCACCACTGCTATGGCCGCCTTGTTCTCTTCTTCCTTCTCCTTCATTTTGGAACAGAGCCATATAATGTAGCCCAGACTGGCTTCAAAGGTGTGCTGCCCCTTCCATTACCTCCTGCAAGCTGGGACTGCAGGCTATGCCACCACACAGGGCAGCGCTCATGAGTGCATGTTAGCCGGATGCAAAAGATGCAACAATGGATGCTAAGTCCTTCAGAGACTAAAGTGATCAGGATCACACAAGAAGAAAAAGAGCCCTTGTATTAAATGAGACATTTGCTTATTTCCTTCCATTTTGTTTGCTTGCTTTTGCTTTGTTTTGTTTTAAGATTTGCATTTGTTTTTATTTATGTGTATGTGTCTACGTGAATGCATATCTGGTATCCAGAGACAGAAGAGGGCATCAGATCCACTGGATCCAGGGTTAGCGGCAACTGTGAACCTTGACATGGGTGGTTAAAACAAAACCTGAGTTCTCCGAAAGATCAAAATTTACCACTGAGCCACTTTTCCAGTCTGCAGAACTTTCTTATATCAAATTGATATAGCCTCTTTAGTGACTTTTACATCCTAATCAGGCAACATAGAAAGCAAAATAAGTTCAGTATTTAATTAAATCTAAAATACTGCTGACCTCAAGTACTGATATAATATTATTTTCTGGTTTAGTAGTATGTTGTAGAATGTGAGATTCCAGACATGTTAAATCACATATTTAAGAATGTGCATGTAAACATGTATATTGTAAGGTGAAGATTTCTTTTTTTTCTTTCTTTTATTTATTTATTTTTTTTAAATTTATTTATTTATTAAAGATTTCTGTCTCTTCCCCACCACCGCCTCCCATTTCCCTCCCCCTCCCCCAATTAAGTCCCCCCCCAGCCCGAAAAGCAATCAGGGTTCCCTGTCCTATGGGAAGTCCAAGGAACCCCCACCACCATCCAGGTCTAGAAAGTTGAGCATCCAAACTGCCTAGGCTCCCACAAAGCCAGTGCGTGCAGTAGGATCAGAAACCCATTGCCATTGTTCTTGAGTTCTCAGTAGTCCTTATTGTCCGCTATGTCCAGTGAGTCCGGTTTTATCCCAGGATTTTCCAGACCCAGGCCAGCTGGTCTTGGTGAGTTCCCAGTAGAGCATCCCCATTGTCTCAGTGTGTGGGTGCACCCCTCGCGGTCCTGAGGTCCTTGCTCGCACTCTCTCTCCTTCTGCTCCTGATTTGGACCTTGAGATTTCAGTCCTGTGCTCCAATTTGGGTCTCTGTCTCCTTTCATCGCTTGCTGAAGGTTAATATTCAGGAGGATGCCTATATGTTTTTCTTTGGGTTCTCCTTATTTAGCTTCTCTAGGATCACTAATTATAAGCTCAATGTCCTTGGTTTATGGCTAGAAACCAAATATGAGTGAGTACATCCCATGTTCCTCTTTTTGGGTCTGGCTTACCTCACTCAGGATAGTGTTTTCTATTTCCATCCATTTGCATGCAAAATTCAAGAAGTCCTTGTTTTTTATTGCTGAGTAGTACTCTAATATGTATAAATTCCATACTTTCTTCATCCATTTTTCAAATAAAGAGGGGGAAAGATCTCTCAGGGTTGTCCATCTAAAGTGGAATTTAAGGTATTATTGTAAGTCTACTGAAGAAGGTGCAGTGAAAAGGCAGCAAAAAGGTAGGCTTTTAAAAGAGAAAAACTCAGGCCTATGAATATCTCAGGGAAATAGACCTTTCTGTGTCCCATGATGCCGATTTTCCACACTTACTTTCCAGACCAGAAAATCATGTTATGCAAAAAAATACTTCATTATAGTTTCAGTCCATAAGGTCATGCCTTATAAGTGGATTAAAATTTGCTGAATTTTTATGTGAATATGAAGTTTCAACAAATAAATATTTTATAGAAAATAAAATCCATAGTTCAGACAGGGAAAGAAAGAATTTATGATTGAGAAAAACAGAGAGGATTTGATTCAGTCCCAGCATTTTGAATTGGACCTGAAGATATTTGTATAAATAGCACCTTATATTGTATGTAGAAAGATAGCTGTAAGTAAGCAGAGCTGTATTTGATGGATATTCATGATTTTTTTTAAAGTATTTATTTGCAAGAAATGAAGTGATATTTTATTTTTTTTACCTATATACATATAAACGATGCCAGTGAGGAGCAGGGCCAACTAAATGCAGCCCTATTCTCACTGCTTTCAGTAGTAACAGGAGCCATGGACATTAATGTAGACCTTGGCTGCAGCAGGGTCTCTGACCCAGCCCAGGCCAGAATGGCACCATGCCCCCAGGTGGCTGCACAGTAACTCAGACCTGCATAGCCCCAGGAGAGACACAACCCTTCGACACTGCCTTAAGGTTTCTATTGCTGTAAAGAAACATTATGGCCACAGCAATGTGTTTGAAGGAAAATATTTTATTGGGGTGGCTCCCTTAGAGTTCAGAGGTTCAGTCCATTATCATGGCAGGGAACATGGAGGCATGAGGGCAGAGGTGGTGCTAGCGAAGTAGCTGAGAGTCCTACATCTTGCAGGCAACAGGAAATGGACCCAATATCAATAGTGTAGCAGAAGCCAGAAACCTTGAACATGATCAAGGACTCATTGCAATAAACACTTACAAATAAAAATCTATGCATTGAAAGATATATTGTGTAACTCACTGTGTTACACTACATCTTCTTTGCTGAGATTTTTTTTTTGCTTTGTTTTATTTTTGTTTTGTTTTGTTTTTCAATTTACTTTTAAATTTTGTTTTAGGAGAGAGGTGCAGGGACAAAGGGCAGAATGAGTGGGTTCAGGATACATAATGTAAAATCCTCGAAAAGATCAGTAAAAAAGTTTTTAAAAAGGTAGACACAAAAGCCTATATACATTTATGTATCTTTACACTTCTGTACATATTATTAGATTTTTTAACAATATAATGGCTTATTATAAAAATAATAAAGAAACTTTTTAAATGTGCTGGTTTGAATAAGAGTGACTCCCATAGGATCATATTTGAGTGCTTCGTCAGCAGTTGGTAGGACAGTTTGGAAAATGTTGGAGGATGTATGGCTTTGTTGGAGGTGTGCCACTAGGCATGGACTTTGAGTTTTAAAAGCCCATGCCATCCATTCCCAGTTAGCTTGTGGTTCTTTCTTTCTCATATATATATATATATATATATATATATATATATATATATATATATATATATATGAGATATATACGATGATAAGATATAAGCTCTTTGCCAATGCTCCAGTACCATGCTCCCTGTCATTATAAGCCATGGACTCTAACACTCAGATGCTAATAGCCCCAAATTAAATGCTTTCTTTTTAAGTTACCTTGGTCATGATTTTTGCCACAGGAACAGAAAAAAGACTAAGGCACACAATTATGGACAAATGTAGTAAATTCACTAGAACGGTTCATGGCAAAGAAAATGATCATGACTCTATACTTTCATACACACACATCAGAAAAGTCTGAAGGGAAATATTGACTTGTTATTTATCTCTATGAAAGGATTGCGGACAATTGTTCATACTTTTCTTCATTGAATTTAATATAATGAATACATATTGGGATGGGTTTTAAAGCAGAAACTATTGCTAAAAGACATCAATCTGCATTTACAGTATAGCTTAATTTTGGTAGAAATTTTAACATATTTTGCCAAGCATCTAAACTTTTGATGCAATGTCAGTTTACTTAAAACTCAATTTTCCTGATGCAATAAGCTTTTGTTGCTAGCTGAATATAAAAGTGCTTGCTTTTCCCAGTCTTATAAAATGGTAATTTTCTTAGAGATTGCAATATAGACCAGACTAATGAAAACAGAGATTTTAGCTATTTGTTAGTCAAATCCTAATACATTTTTCACTTTGAATGACATAAGTTCTAAGATACTAAAAGGGAAGTATACACATACATACAGTTAAAAAGAACAATGCGCTTAGTCTTTTTTCAATGTATGATTTATTTTGTGTATGTGTGTCTGTGTGTCTGTGTGTGCACATGTAAGTTCAGGTGCCCCCAGAATCCACAGGAAGATACCAGATCTCTCAGCACTGTTGTTACAGACATCTGTCAGCTTCTCAATTTGCCTGTTGAGAACTAAACTCAAATGTTCTTCAAGAGCGTTCAACCACTGAGCCATCTCTCTAGTCCTAGACTTGATCTTAATGAAGCAAATATCTATGAATATTTATTTACAGACTTTATGTCTCACTCTTTAAATATGCATAAATCATAATGACAAACACATAGAAAGATGATTCATTTTGATATTTCTTATGTCTACTTTCCAGTAACTTTAAAACTTTTTGAGTATGAATCAGTGATCATGAAATAAATGATCACTTCCCCACAGTCACTTAAAGACAAGCTTTTCTGTGTGGAAGAGATGAGATAGATGGGTTTCTAGCATTGCCATCCTGGAAGGTGATTAAATTGCTATCATTAAACCTCATTCCTTCCTTCTGTCTCTGTAGTTCTCCCTTCAGCAATAGAAGGTATGTCGCTATGTATGATCAGTCTGCATACGTTAATAACATTTTCTACAGTCTGCTTTTTAATATGCTGCCCGAATGGCTTCTGAATGTATTTATAATCAGTACATCAGTCTCTCTCACTCATTTCTCTGTGAACTATATGGACAAGCAAAATCACATTCAATTACAAATGCATTCATTTCTAAAATCCTGTTTTCAGTTCATTTGTTGAAAGACCATAGTTACAAAGAGGATTTTAAGCTTAGTGTTAAGCAAATTAGCACCAAGCAATAGCATGAGTAAATGTTCCCAATCTTGCAGCTGTAGCGCAGGTCCTGATAAATATCTCATGATGCTATTGTGCACGTTAAGAATTTGAAAATAAGTAAACGTGCCTATACCCTAGAACTCTGTGGACGGAGATTAACATGTTTGCTAATGACATCTAAGCTACGTTCCACAGCTTCCTAAGATTCATGATGTTACTAAATCAATCCTGACAATTCACATATAAAACGTACTGCACCTCACATCAATGAGAGCAAGAGAGAGATTTAAAAAGATGAGAAAAAAACAGAACTGTAGGTTTTTCATCTCTTCCTCCTCTCCTCCAAAACCAATACCCCAGGATCCCTTGCTCCATTCTGAAGCAGACTACCTGCTGTGGCCTCCTACCCTTCTTTGCTCCCATTTCCAGTGGATATCTTAGGTATTCTCTCCCAGTCTTGCTCCCCACTCATCTCATCATCTAAGGCCAGTCCTTTAGGCCATTTCCAGAACCCCAGCAGTCAAGCTAGCCAGAGAAGAAAGCAGGACATTGAAGCAGGTAGGCTAGCTTCAGATCTTCACTCCCCGGCCTGTCTACCAGAGCCAAACCTCACTATTATGGCCACCTTTGCAGCAAGATTCCTTCTTTGGCCTCTCCTCATGCTCTGTCTCAATTCACAGGAGACTAAGGAGATCCTGGTGAAAAACACTGCTTTCCTGCCTCCTGTGGACTCGTTCAGCTCCTAACCTTCTAGCCTACCCCATGTGGTGTGGGACAGTTCTATGTTCTGTCAATTATGTTTTAAATAAACACTGATTGGCCAGTAATCAGGCGGGAAGTATAGGCCAGAAAACCAGACAAGAATTAGAGGCAGGGCAGTGAGAACAGGAGTATTGTGGGAAGAAGGAAGCTCTCTCCCCAGTCCTGTCCAGACACCAAAGAAGCAGGATGTGACCTGCCCCACTGGAAAAGGTACTGAGCCATGTGGCTAACATAGAAAAGAATAATCAGTTAATATAAGTTACAAGGGTTAATAAGAAGCTTGAGCTATGGGCCAATCAGTTTATAACTTATGTAGACCTCTGTGTGATTTTCTTTGGGACATAACAACTACAGAAAACTGGGCAGGACAGAAATCTCAGACAACAGAATGGTGCTAATGTGCAGACTACTGTATAAAGCCTGACAGAGCTTAGGAAGTAATTCGTGATTTAAAAAAAAAGAATAAAGTAAAACATGGTTTCTTGGTAGCAGCAATTTCTCGATCTGCTCTGCTTGCTAGAGGCAAGTGCCCTCATTTAAGTGAGGCTTCCTGACTCAGCTTTAACTGCAAAATGGAATAAAGTTAGAATTTAACAACAATACCACCCCCAGAAAGCCTACAAACTCATGGAAACTGAACGGTCAACTACTGAACCGCACCTGGGTCAAGGAAGAAATAAAGAAAGAAATTAATATCTTCCTTGAATTTAACGAAAATGAAGACACAACATACCCAAACCTATGGGACACTATGAAAACAGTGCTAAGAGGAAAGTTCATAGCACTAAGTGCCCACATAGAGAAAATGGAGAAAGCTCACATTAGAGACTTAACAGTACACCTGAAAGCTCTAGGAAAAAAAAAGAAGCAGACTCACCCAGAAGGAGTAGAAGACTAGAAATAATCAAACTGAGGGCTAAAATCAACAAAATAGAAACAGAAAACCATACAAAGAATCAATAAGACAAAGAGCTGGTTCTTTGAGAAAGTCAACAAGATTGACAAACACCTATCCAAACTAATCAAAAGGTGGAGAGAGAACATTCAAATTAACAAGATCAGAAATGAAAAAGGGAACATAATAATGAACACTGAGGAAATTCAGAGAATCATTAGGTCTTACTACAAAAGCCTGTATGCCACAAAATTGGAAAATGTAAAAGAAATGGATATTCTTTTACATAAATACCATATATCAACATTCAATCAAGACCAAGTGAACAATTTAAATAGACCTATAAGTCATGAGGAAATAAAAGCTGTCATCAAAAACCTCCCAACTAAAAAAAAAAGCCCAGGGCCAGATGGTTTTAGTGCAGAATCTACCAGAACTTCCAAGAAGAGCAAATACCTTTACTCCTTAATGTGTTCCACATAGTAGAAACAGAAGGGTCATTGCCAAACTCTTTGTATGAAGCTATAGTTACCCAGATACCAAAACCACACAAAGGCTCAACCAAGAAAGAGAATTACAGACCAGTCTCAGTCAGTCATGAACTGTAGTAAGAGCTGCGGGCCTCTTCCCACAGCCCGGCTCCTGGCCGCCTGCTGGCTTATGCCCCAAAATAACAACACAGAAATTGTATTCTTTTAAACACTGCTTGGCCTCTTCTTTAACATACAATAATGTCATGATTAGAAATTTCCTGTCCCCATTGTCGGTAAAATGCCTTCTTCAGGTTGCTGAGCTAGAGGTCATGGAAGCCACTGGCCTGAGTGACATCAGTATCCTTTAATATTCTGTGTCTATAACCTCCTATACTACTGCTCACATGATTTGAGAAAGTCTCGTTTGCTCTCTAGGAACCTCTGTTTCCCCTCAAATCCACAGTAAGTGTTTTATTCACAGCCTTTCTAGCTGAGGCTCCTATTATTTTTGTCAATTAACACCAACCTCACCTTAGCATTTGCACTGCTATTAACACTCTTGGCACACCATCAATCATTTTCTTCTGCATTGACTGGCAAGCTTGGATTGTGTCCACGTGAAACAGGGAATGTAAAAATAACAGATGGAAAAAACTGGAATTTCTCAGGAATCACAGGAGCAGGGACAAAGGATGGGTCAATACCCTGATGCCAAGAAAGGACTTGCATCGAGTAAGAGACTCTGTCCCCACAGTTTCTGAGCTTATTTCTTTGCTTTTGCTTAGTCATCTTTAGGAAAAGATGAAAGGAGAAAAAGAAAAGTGTCTTTCTGCATAAGTTTGGCCAAACTTTTAATTAATTTTTTCCCCTTTACCAAGTCCTTTTGCTTAATTTTCTTATAAAACCACAGAAGCTGAGACAGTGGTATAAGGATTACAGTGCCAAGTAACACTGTTTAGCCAACCATTTTGTCTTGTAGCCCTCAAACTCATGATGAGTGATAAATATTTATCAGGTAGCCATGATTATATTGCCCGCACTTGTCCATCAACTGCATTTTCTTTCATTTGCAATTATAGAGCCCTGGACCCTGGCAATCAGAAACTCATGCCTTTGGACTTACAATGAGGTTAAGCATCAGCTTGAAAAGGAATTCTCCAAATGAACATAAATACAACCAATATGACCTAAACTAAGAAAAGAGCTACAACCGAAGCTGAAAGTCTTGTAAAACTTACTGGAATCTCCACTCTTAATTATCATTTTGTTACTATAAACAACATCTTATTTGTTAAACTTCATACACAGAGTGTTATTTGTGTTGTGTATGTATCTGCCTCTGCTTATCACTTTGTATATGTGCACACTCCACGATGTTATCATGGACATGGAATTGAAGGACAGTTTAACTGTGAGTACACCTGGAAAATGACTAATTACTGTGCTTTTCTTGTACACTGGAGATTTATAATGCTGAGTACACTAAACCAATAATCAGCAAATATTCTTTATAAAAAGCAAATACTTTATGCTTTAGGGGATATACAGTTTTAAATGTTGTAATTGTTTAACCCCACTGTGGTCATGGGGCCATCACAGCCAATGTAAAAAGTGTGTTAAAATAAAAACAAACATGAAAAACTCCCACTTCATTGATAGACAATGACATCTGAATGGTAGAGAGTTTTCTTCTGTCATAAAATATTTTTCTTCTGGTTTTTTGATCCTTCTGTGAAAACTAAACCCCACCCTTAACTTCTTCCTAAGCCATAGAGAGCTGATGGGCTGGAAGCAACCTGTACTTACATGGAAGCATGCTGACCCTTTGTGCTAGGCTCTCCTTTCTCCCAGAAGATCTTAGTCTTTCCTTCTTTCCTGCAATCAGAAATCCTCTAAATATGTAAGATTAAATTTAAATCAAAGGTGTTGTTTATTTCAATGTAGCCTCGACAATGATTCAGAGGTCTAGATGAACCTGGTCCTTGGGAAACTCAGAGAAGAATGTGAAGGATTATCATTTTTCTGTCTTTCAGAGCTAAAAGCAGTCAGATCACAATAAGATGACACCCTAAAAGATCAGAACTGAGAAAAGGATGAAAGATTATGAGATTTAGTCAGTTGCTGCCACTTGCCGTCTTTGTAATAATAAGAAAAAAAATCAATGGAGATTCAAAATGTCCAGTCTATGTAGATATACAGTACTTTGCAAATTCCTTAACCATTTCCAGTCAAGGTGTTCCCAGATATATGGTTCCCAGTCTTCTTTCCACATCCCCTCATCCCACAATGTTTGTTAAAGGGTTTTGGTAGCATCCTTTGCTTTCTATGTTCCTAGGTAAAGTCTGATTCCCCATATACTGGTTTGAAAGAAATGAAGATGGAGCCTCAAAAACGTAGGTGTAATGACATCACTCAGGGTGGTTGGCTCTGCTCAGAGACTAGCTGCTTCTGTAAAATCCCCTGCTTCAAGTGTCTGCATGAGTGCACATTATAAAGCAGAAAGGTTCTCAAATTCAGAAGATATTTTCTGACAGTCTCCACACAGTCTTCTGCTGCAGGAAGTCTTACAGCTTGTGGTTACCCACCTACTGGGTCATGGCCCTTTATACTATATATGTTGATGCGGAGCCTACCTCTGCCCCTTCTTCCTGTCTGCTCTTTCGGATTGCTAGATTCGATCTCTGTTCTCCGTTTCTCCGTTCAAGCAGAGAATTCTGATTTGTGAGTTTACCCCTAAATAAATAACCATCTATTTCTCAATTCTGGGATTTCTTTTAAGCGTCCACTCCACATTTGGCGCCCACGTGGATTCAGACTCCATAACTACCAGGTGGGCAGCATAATGGCCTAGCTGTTTGACTGCCCAGTCTCCCAACCCTGCCCACTTGGCTTGCTTTTACCTAAGTTTTTTTTTTGTTTGTTTTTTTTTTTGAATCCCTTCCACAACGGACTATACTGTGTGTGGCAATTTGGAAATTTCCAGGTGCACATACTACCGCTGCATTCCCCGGTGGTTCCTTGCTTATTTATATTAGGTACAATCTTGATAAAACCCTATGGAATGGACGCTTAAAAGAAATCCCACACTAGCTCAGAATTTAGAAAATGATTTTTATCAAGATTGTACATGCTATAAATAAGCAAATGTGGAAAATGTCGATGCTCAGTGACTTCCAAAGACAGCCTGAAAACACTAAACTAAGATGAAACAAATGTAAGTTACTGATAAAAGTGGCTGCCCTAAAAGAGGGGTAGTCT